>NC_058130.1:586869447-586956119 GCF_016433145.1 Gracilinanus agilis
AAAAAAAAAAAGACACACCAAAAAATGAGGGGCTGGAAAAATTTTTTACACTTGACTGAAATGAATCTCAAAAAATAGGAATTATAATTGTGCATTCAGACAAAGCAAAGACGAATATTCAAAACCTAAAAAGAGATAAACAAGAAAACTATGCAATTATGAAAGGAACCTTAAAAAACTAACCATAATTATTAAACTTATATGCTCCAAATATCTAAATTTACAAAGGAAGCATTAATCAGATTACAAGACAGAAACAGATTATTCAATTTTGGAGAAGTCTAACAGATTTTTAAAAATTAAAGAATAGCAGATTACTAGAGAAGCCAGAGTCATAAAAGAAATATAGAACTATGATGTTTTCTAAATGAGACTATTTAAGTGAATGTATATTTCTCAGCACTATGTGGAACCTTTACCAAAAACTGACTGTGTTTTAAGACCCAGAGATATTGCTAACAAGTGTAAAAACAACAGAAATAGTAAAATAAGTACTTTAAAAAAAGAATAAGACTTCCTGTGGTCCATAATATAAGAAAAATTATAATCAGCTCAAAGGATAAACAGACCCAAATGTAGACTTAAAATTGAAACTCTTAGTAATGAGAGGATCAGAAAATAAATCATAGAAATAATAATTACATAAAGGAAAGTGATCGTGGTAAATTAACATACTAAACTTTCTGGAATGTCTCTAAGGTGGTGGGTGGGGGAGGGGGAAGGAGGAGTGAGGGTAATCCTATTTGCAAAATAGAAAAAGAAAGGATTAATGAACTGAATGTTCATTTTAAAAATTAGAAAGCAAAGTAATAATTGAGCCTATAATAAGTACATAGATGAATATTTTAAAATTATAAAAGAAATGGGTAAATTAAAAACCACAAAGAAAAACCATAGAAACATACATAAAACTAAAAGCTAACTCTTTGAAAAGATTTATAAATTTGTTTAACCTTTAGCCAATTAAGAAGAGGACAGAACATCATATCAACAAAATAGCAAACGATGAAATTGCAACAAATCTGGAAGAAATAAAAAGAATAATCAGAATCTATCTTTTTTTATTTAAACTTTGCTTCTTTATCATTTTCTTAAAATCTTCCTTTGCTTGCATAATTTTGTTTTTCTTTTCCTTTTATTCTTCTGCTTGAGTCTTCACATATTGGTCAAAAACCTGTTTCCTCTCTTTAGGATTAAAAAGTAAATAACATGGATCAAAAACTATCTTGTGCAGTTCCTTTTCCCATGCTGAAAAGGCAGAAACCCCTCTCTCTAGAAGCATGTCCTTGAACTGCTTCATTCAGGCCTCCAGATGAACAATGGTCCTTTCTCAGGCAACTTTAATTTCAGGTTCCATGGCAGCCTTTCTCCAAATCAGTGTCTTTGTTATCATATTTCTTCCACTTTTTAACTTTAATTGGTTCATCTTCATTTGTTTCTTCTATTGATTCTTGCTCTTCTTTAATTGCGCTGAGAAAACTGCCATTTTTGGATTGACGACATAATTGGAAGCTGGTGTCTTAGTTCTTTCCTTCTTCCATTCCTTTCTTTTAAGGAGGTCCCTGAATAATTTTGTCAACATCAGCTTTTCCAATCAGATCATCAGGTCTATCCCTGTAGAGAGACAAATTGTGGGATTATAAAAGAAAACTTGCTTATCAGTCCAAACAACACACCCTGGACTGCCAGGAATGCATATAGTTGCTTCTGACTTTACTTTCTGGGCAGCCTTTTTCTTCTTCTGTCATCTCTTCTTTGGGTTCCTCCTTGTTCTCTTTTATGGGCTCTACTTTGGGTTCTTCTTCCTCTGTCTCCATTGGTGGAGGTTCCTCAGGAGGCTCTTTGATTGGCTTTTTAATTATATTATCAAATCCGAGAATTCAAAAGAAATAGAATGCCTTCAAAAATATAAAAAGCCAAACTAATAGGAATCCAAATAGATATCTTAAACAATTCAGTCTTAAAAAAGGAAATTGAACTAGTTATAAAGGAAAAAAAAAAACTGACCCTGGTGGCTTAACTGAATTCCATCAAAAAGCAACTAGTACAGGGCAGCTGGGTAGCTCAATGGAGTGAGAGTCAGGCCTAGAGACAGGAGGTCCTAGGTTCAAACCCGGCCTCAGCCACTTCCCAGCTGTGTGACCCTGGGCAAGTCACTTGACCCCCATTGCCCACCCTTACCAATCTTCCACCTATGAGACAATACACCAAAGTACAAGGGTTTAAAAAAAATTTTTTTTAAAAAGCAACTAGTACCAATACTATACAAATTATAATCAAAATTTGAGAAAGCATTCTGCCATTTTCTTTTATGAGACAAATGTACTCTTACTACCTAAACAAGGGAATGATAAAACAAAAAAAAGAAAACAATAGACTAATACGATTAGTGAACATTGATCCAAAAATTTTAAATAAAATGTTATCAGAATACAAAAATTCATCCAAGAAATCATTCATCAGGATCAAGTAAGATTTATACCAGAGATGCAAAAGTCAGACAAAGAAGGACCTTTTCTTAATATTATCAGAAATATTGGGGAAAAAATTTGAAGGATGGGGGCCTAGCAACACCAGCTCTTAAACTATACTATAAAGCGGTAATCATCAAAACAATATGCTACTGGCTAAGAGATAGAAGGGGAATGGAATGGAATGGAATAGACTAAAGACAAATGACCTCAGCAAGCTAGTATTTGATAAACCCAAAGATCCCACCTTTTAGGAGAACTCACAATTTGACAAAAACTGCTAGGAAAAATTTGAAAACTGTATGGGAAAAATTAGGTTTAGATCAACATCTCACACCCTATAATAAGATAAATTCAAAATGGGTAAATGACAAATGTAAATGACAAATATAAAGATTGAAATCAAAAATAAATTCCATGAACATAGAATAATATACATGTCAGATCTATGAGAAAGGAAGGAATTTAAGACCAAGTAAGATATAGAGAACACTATAAGGTGTAAAATGAATAATTTTGATATTAAATTTAAAAGATTTTGTACAAACAAAACCAGTGCAACCAAAATTAGAACAGAAGCAACAAACTGGGGAAAAAAATCTGTAGCAAAATTCTCCAACAGAAGTCGTTTCTCAAATATATAAGGACCTAAGTCAAATTTCCAAAAAAAATCAAGCCATTCATCTATTGACCAATGGTCAAGGGATATGAATAGGCAGTTTTCAGACCAAGAACTCAAAATTATCAATAATCACATGAAAAAGTGTTCTAAATCCCTCCTGATTAAAGAAATGCAAATCAAAATAACTCTGAAGTACCACTGCACACCTAGCAGATTGGCCAATATGACATTAAAGGAAAATAACATATATTGGAAGGGATGTGGCAAAATTGGGACTAATACACTGCTGATATAGTTGTGAATTGATCCAACCATTCTGGAAGGCAATTTGGAATTATGCCCAATGGCTTTAAAAGACTCCATGCCCTTTGATCCAGCTATACCACTACTAGGTTTTGGAAAAGAGAGAAAGCAAAACCAATGTTTGCTAAGCACATTAACAAGAAACCAATTGGGGGCAGTCCCCTATTGGTATAACATGTACAATTAAAGTAGCTGTTCAAAACCCATCAGTCCAATCAGTTGTACCCAAAGTTCATTCTGGATCGCTTGATGCAACAAACCCCATCAGTTCAATCATTTGCAACCCAAAGTTCATTCTGGATCTCTTGATTAAATGTAGATTCTTCAGGCATCTCTCTGCAAACAGTTCATTCTCTGGATTTAAGGAATCAGCAAGTTTCTTTCCCTGAGAATTTTTCTCAAACAAAATAAAAAATTAAATCTTGGATATAATAAAAATACAATAAATCTTGGATTTTATAAAAACACAATCCCCCCTGACATGGGTATTTAGAAATACCCAGATCAGCTCAAGATATATGGTTGAACCATGGGGTTGTAAGAGTAAATTCAAAAGAAAAAAAAAGTATATGTAAAATCAAATAGGAGAAACTTGAAACTTTGGAAAAAGAAAACATTAAAATCAAAATATCAAAAGCTATGTATATAAAATTTTTGAAGAAACAAAATAAATTTATAACAGGCCCTTGTATTAGGGTCCAATTTATATAATTTCCATCCTACTATTCTGTAGGACACAATGCAGTAATACTACACTTACCCATTTGCAGCTAAGACTACAGGAAGTTGCCATTCTATAAGAAAGGGAAAAAAAGGACCAGATTTATATGCAAGGGAAGTTTCTGTCATCCCTTCATTCTCAGGTATATATGGGTGAGCCAGATGATAGCCAACCTGCAGTACCTGACTGGCAGTGTAGTTCGAAGAGCTTAACATATGTTAAGCGTCGCAACTTCGATTCTTACAGAGTTCAAGTCCTTAGTGTTGGCGTGGGAGTACTTCAATCCCACCTGTATTTGTATGGTGTCTTTGACCTTGTGCTCCTTGGCACTGTGCTGATGTTCTCGTCAATCCCATTGGATTGGTCAGTTGGTCTCCATGACTTCGTGCTTTCTTAGCACTATTAATGGCTCTTGTGTTCCCTTCTGTTATGTGCCATCAATGTTATGATTAAAAATGATAAAGACTGATATAATAAGAGAATTAGTAGTTTAATTAAGGCCATGCTGATAGGGATAAAATCATTAGACCACGCGCCTGTAAGAATTCACATTGCCTCAGCCATTTTTACCTTTCGTATCTTCCCGCGCCCAGTAGCTAAGAGAGGAAGTTCAAAGTCACTTCCCCCTATTTAAAACAGTCCCTCACCTTGAATATGTAATTCAAAACAGGAAACCCATTGGGAATCACGGGAAATGTAGTTCCAAGTATCTCAAGTGATTTTAAATAACACATTACCCCCCTGAGATCCGTTGAAAAAGACTGGTCTTTTTCAGTGGATCTTAAACCAAAAGAAAAGAGGACAAAAGCTAGCCGTGTTGACAAAAAGCCAATTTTGGGGCAGTCCCCCGCTGGCATAAGAGTGTCCATTCAAAATAAATGCATTCAATTCGTTCAACCCCCATAGTTCAGATCAACTGTGCCCCAAAGTTCAAATTTGGGTCTTCATGATCCAGTGAAGGCTCTTCAGGCATCTTTTAGTGCCTCCACCAAACAGGTTCAGTCGTCTGGATTCTGGGGGGATGGTACAATCCTTATCCTGAAATTATTCTCAAAGAATTTAAACTTTACATTATAGATTACAAAACATACATTTTCTTCTGAGAATTATACATTACCCCCCTGAGATTACTCCTAAAGGAGTAAAAATTGACTTGCAATATAGATTATAATTCAGACATTATGGTTATAAAAACTTAATACACACACCCCTGAGGAAAATTTTAAATAACACATTACTCCCCTGTAAAGTTCAGCCAAAGATGCATGGCTGAGTAAGTGACAGGGGTGCATGAAATCAATTGGCAAAAGAAATAATAAAATAAATAAATAAAAGGAATAAAATTCAAAAAAAAAAGGAGAAAAATTGTGAATGAAATGTAAAATGTGCAAAAAAAGTAAGGAAAATAAGCTTATAACAGGCCTTTGAATCGAGGCCTACTTAAAGTGATTTAAGCAGTTTGCAAGTATCCATTCAGGGCCAGGACTACAGAAAAATTACCATTTTCTCTATATATGTAGAGAAATAAGGGAAATGCCTTTCTTTGATCTGATTTTTTCCTGCACCTTCTCAGGGAAATGAGCCATAAAATGATAGACAATCTTAGGTGCTTCACTAGGAATTTAAGTTGAGGGGGACTGAGCCTCTAAGCATTAGAAAAGTTGACTCCAAAACTCAAACTCCAGTTTCAAGCCCTTCAAGTATTGGCATAGAACTCCTGCAATTCATGACCTGTATGGCCTTCTGCCTGGGCAGATTCTCAGTCAGTCTCCATGGTCTTGTGGCTCGGCACTTCTCCTGGAATCAGACAGAGAGGCATTAAATCACAGTCCCATAGTCTCTTCAGGTATTTGCATTAAGCTTATATCACTGTAAAAATAAAAAAATAAAAAAAAGATAAATAATGATTATATATGTACTTCCAGGACAAGATGAGAAAAAGGAAAAATCAATTGCTCTAATTAAAAAAAAAAGGTTTTAAAAATCAAATATATGTATATATAGGTTAGAACTAGTGAAAGGTTTTGCTACTCAAAAATGAGATTGAAAATGGGCTTTACAAAATAGCAGATTCACAATGCACATTAAAATAGAGTACCATAATTTCTAATAACACATTTTAAACCAATAAACAATGATGTTCAAAAATCATATACTGTTACAACTTGTAAACCTTGGCTAAGAGTTTCTCAGCAAATTCTGTTACTGCTTCCATACAAAAATCTGATATTAAACATCATTGTTTATTGTTTTAAAATGTGTTATTGGAAATTATGGTACTCTATTTGAATGTGCATTGTGAATCTGCTATTTGTAAGATCCATTTTCTCTTACAGAAAATCTCATTTTGGGGTAACAAAACCCTTCTAGTTCTAAGATATATATATATATATATTTGATTTTTAAAACATTCTTTTTTTTATTAGAGCAATTGATTTTTCCTTTTTCTCTTCTTGTACTGGAAGTACATATATAATCATTATTTATCATTTTTTTTAATTTATTTTACAGTGATATAAGCTTAATACAAATACCTGAGCCTATGGGACTGTGATTTAATGCCTCTCTGTCTGATTCCTGGAGGAGTGCTGAGCCACATGGTCAGAGACCTGACTGAGAATCTGCATGGATTGCAGGAGTTATATGCCAATATTTTAGAGCTTGAAATTGGAGTTTGAATCCTGGAGTCTGAGTCTTTTCTAAAACTTTAGAGGACATGGTTCCCCTCAACTTAGATTCCTAGTAAAGCACCTAAAATTGGTTATTTATTGGCTCATTCCCTGAAAAGCTGATGGCAAATCAGATCAGAGAGAGATGTTTCCCTTAAATCCTGGCCCTGGATGGGTAATAGCAGACTGCTTAAATCACTTTTGAATTTATTTTCCCTACATTTTTTTGCACATTTACATTTCATTCACAAGTTAATTTTTTCTCCTTTTTTTGAATTTTATTCTTTTTATTTTTTTATTATTTCTTTTGCCAATTGATTTCATACAACCCCCGTGACTCAGCCATGCATCCATAGCTGACCTGAAGTACCCTTTTTAAAGAAAAAAGGTGTGTTTAGAATTTTCCTTAGGGGGATGTGTATTAAGTTTTTAAAATTCGATAATGTAAAAATATATGTATATTTAACTCTTTTAGGAGTAATTTCAGGGGGAAATGTATGTTTTATAATCTATAATGTTAAGTTTAAATTCCTTTGAGAATAATTTCAGGATAAGGATTTTGCCATCTCCCCAGAATCTAGACGACAGACCTGTTTGATGAAGGCACCAAAAGATGCCTAAACACTCTTCACTGGACCATGAAGATCAAAATTGAACTTTGGGGTGCAGTTGATTGGACTATGGAGAGTTGAAATTAAGTTGAATGTATTGTTCTAAATGTACACTGTTATACCAATAGGGGACTGCCCCCAAATTGGTTTTTTGTCAATGTGGCTAGTTTATCCATTTGTTTATCCATTTCTTTTATTCCCCCAAATCCCTGAAATTTAGAAGTTGTCTATTTTTACAGATCTAGCGAAGAAAAAGGGCTAACCTTTTTTTTGCCAGACCTCAGGGGGACATGTTTATTTTAAATTCCGGGAAGTGCTATTTGGAAGTGTCTAGCAGACTCTGTATGGACACGTGGGGGCTTTGAGACTACATTACCCATGATTCCAATGGGTCTTAGGCACAGGGACGTCAAAGGTCCCCACGCAGGGGGCAGTTTAAATTCAGAGGAAGGGCCTAAAAAACTCCTCTTGATCTTCCTGAGGAGTGGCTGGCGAGCGGGAGAGAGATGGGCTCCGGTGGTAAATATAAAAGATAGGCACGGTTATATATATATATATATATGTGTGTGTGTATATACATATATATATCAGTCTTTATCATTTTTTATTGTAACAGTTTGTACCCCAAAGAGATAATAATAAAAAATGTTTATACAAAAATATTTACAGCTGCATTTTTTGTGATCACAAAGAATTAGAAAATGAAGGGATGTCCATCGATTAGAGAATGACTAAACACATTGTAGTATATGATGTTGATCAAATACTATTGTGCTATAAGGAGTGATGAATCGATGAATTTCTATAAGAAATGGAAAGACCTCCATGAACTGATGCAGAGTGAAATGAGCAGAACCAGGAGAACATTAAACTCAGTAACTGAAACATTGTGGCATGATCAAATGTAATAGACTTTGCTACTAATACAATGCAATGACCCAGTACAATCCTGAAAGACTTATGAGAAAGAACACTATCCACATTCAGAGAAAGAACCATGGGAGCAGAAATGCAGAAGAAAAACATGATTTATCACTTGGTTAAATGGGAATATGATTGGGAGTTTAATCTTAAAAGATTACTCTATTATAAATATGAATAATATGGAAATAGGTTTTGTGCAATGATACGTGTAAAACCCAGTGGAATTATTTGACAGCTCCAGGAGGAGTTTGGGAAGAGGGAAGGGAGAGAACAGAAAAGGGGGTTTTTGGTTGGATATATTAAAAGGTTAGGTCACCAGGGAATTGACTAATTATCAATTCCCAATTCCCAATAGAGAATAACCTTGTCAAAATGATATTTATGGAAATTTATTTACAAAATATAGGAGAGAGTGGAAGTAGAGAGATGAGAAGAGGGTAGAATAAGAGATTTGTATTTAAGTCTGGGCTTTACTCCAAGAGGGCTCCAGAGGCCCAGCCAGAGCCTAAAAGTCAATCAACAAGGGTTTTAGCCTCAAGGGAGCCTCCCGGAGGCTAGTACCTCCTGGGAGGTTAAGGGAGTCAGCCTTCTTCACTCACCATGTGTAGTTCTAAGAGAGATTTAAGAACAGCCTCACCAAGGTCTCAGGGTCCCAGATCCAGAGCTCTTCCATGTCCAAGCAAGATCCAGAAGAGAGCCCCAAGCTCACTCAACTGTCTTCTTAAAGACACTTTTATGTCACTTCCTGTGCCCTCCTCTTAGTTTGCATGTCCAGTCACAGCAGACGCTTTTCTTAAGACTGCCAGAGGCAGTCAGTAAATTTTGATTTGTCACTCACTCTAGCATACCTGGATTACAGACCTCCCAACCTGTGAGTTACTTGGAGATGTTTTTTTTCACCTTTGGTGATTAAATCTAAAGATGGGCAGAGTAGATTTAATCTCATTATCACAGAAAGAACAAGAAAGAGAGAGAAACAAAGAAAGAAAACCAACCAAAAGTAAACATCACCTGCAGTGGAGATATACTAGATGTTTTTTTTGGAAATAAGAAATTTTTAAAAAGAATACTTTCCCCATTCTTTTTTGGTATAGTTCTGAAAATGCCAGCATTTCTAGCCATAGGACAAGATGAGGAAATTAAAGACATAATATGTAAGGAAAAGATAAAACTATCCTTACTTGATGATGATGGCTTACTTAGAAAATCCTAGGAAAATCATCAGACACTTAATGAGATAATAGTTTCAACAAAGCTGCAGTCTATAAAATAATCCTCAAAAATCAACTTCATTTCTTTATCATAATAGAAGAATTCAGGAGATAAAGAAATCCCATTCCATATAATTTAATTACAAAATACATAAAATATCTAGGAATCAAACTGCAAAAGCACACAAAGTACATATAAAGATTCAATAACAAAATATTTCTTAAAATTATAAAAAATTGTTTTACTGAACTGGAGGAATATTTAGTACTTATGGTTAGGCCATACCAATGTAATAATAATGATAATACAATCAAAGGTAATTTTTCTTTTAATGCTTTGTCACATTATTAATATGATAATAAAATTATTCAGAGAAGATATAAAGATTTAGTATAGGGTATATATGTAAACTCATCATGAAGCCCTCCCCCCTTATAATACTGGCGATTGAGTAGAGAATAGGACCTTAAAATCAAGAGATTTTAAGATTAAATGATTTGACAAAAAAAAAAAAGAAGCTTAAATTTTTCCTCAAGATTTTTAAGAGTCAAGGTCAGCTGCTAAAAGAGTGAGGGTAAAGGGAGATAGGAGATTCATTCAGAATGGAACACTATTCCCTATGTGATGTGGCCAAGACAGAATATGTTTTTTAACCCTTACCTTCCATCTTGGAATCAATACTGTGTATTGGCTCCAAGGCAGAAGAGTGGTAAGGGTTAGGCAATGGGGGTCAAGTAACTTGCCCAGGGTCACACAGCTAGGAAGTGTCTGAGGTCAGATTTGAACCTAGGACCTCCCATCTCTAGGCCTGACTCTCAATCCACTGAGCCACCCCACTACCCCCCCCCCCAAGACAGAATATTGTGAAACTATTACCTCCTTCAATCAGTTAATCAGACAACAAGCATATATTAAGTTCATACTATGTACTAGGCTTCATGCTGGGTACTTAAGATACAAAGCTAAAAGAAAATGAAAACAGAACAATTCTCTGTTGTCAGGGAGCTTATTCCTAGAAGTCCTTCTTTCTCTTTATGTATCCCAATATCTCGTTAACTTTTTCAACTGCTATTTCACACTGTTAACTTTTGTTTGATGGACAAAATATCCAGTTTTGTATCTTGTTTTATGATGAACTTCATATCATGTGGAAATTCAGTGGAAATTTGTTACGGTCTTCCTTTGTTGTAAACCATGGCCCTAATCCAAGATTACTCTTTGAATTCAGGCCCCTCCATTCAAATTTACATTAATTTTTAGGATCAGTATTATTTTTAAATGCTTTAAATCAAGCACTAATAAAACTAAAATCAAATAAATCCTCCCACACTTTAAAATCTACTTGACTGCTATGCCTTTTCTCTTTCCCCATTCTTACTTAGTACTTTTAACCCATCAACTTAAGTAAATATACCTTGACCTAGTTCTATTAGGGTTATTTCATATAACCCATTTTTGCAACTTGTTGAAACCATATTGGTATGTAACCCACATTTCAGCTTTGACCCTGGCACTGTCGACCCATTTTCAGTTTGGATTGTTTCTCACAAGATACTTTTGACTCAATGTCTAACTCAAGTCTCTTATAAAATCTCTGCCCTGGACCCTTTGCTGACGGAAATTGTAAAAATGTAATCTGCTTTATTTTATTCAGCCAAAAAAGGGTCCTTATCTACCGTGTGAATATTCTAGCCAAGAATACACTGTCTAGAGGACAGCTTTTAATTCCCCTTACACCACCATTGTCCCTCCAAGAAAAAATAAAGAACCATTTTTCTCTTTTCATCAAGAATCCCTTCTGGTGAATTTTGTCTTCCCTTATGACATATACAGCCCACATAATTCACATTACTATTAGAGGGATGGGAAGATGGCAACTTAGTAATAGCGAAAGTGGAGACCACTGACAATTCTTCCAAACCACTCTTTAAAAAGTGCCTCAAAACAACAGAAGTCAGAAAAGAACAACAAGATGGAATAAAGGGGCTCTCATACTTAACATAACTTGAAAGGTAGGCAGAGAAAGTTGATTTTCATGAAGGGAGGAACCGGAAGCAGAATTGCACACAAAGGGAGGGCTGGCCAACCTCAACCACCACCACCCCACCCCACCTCCACTGCACCAGCTTCTATGACTAGGCATAGGCCAACTTTGGGATTCTGGGACCTTATACCTAGGACCACCCCACAGTGAGACCTGGAAATCCATAGTACTTGGCCCTTTCAACCCTGCACCATGGTGAACACCTAGCCCCAAGGCAAAATCAGTGCTGAGCCCTGCAAGTCAGAAGCAGAGGAGACAGAACCATCAGCTTTCAGAATTGCCAGTCCATAGGTGAAAAAAAACGCTGGGAAAAGGTAAGATCCAAGTAACTACATGCAAAACTTCAAAGAAAAATGAAAATTGGTCTCAAACTCTTGAACTCAAAAAGGAATTAAAAAAATTAAATAAGGCAGGTCTAAGAAAAATGGAGGGGGGTGTGTGCGAAAGTAATGTAAAAAGAAAATAACAGCTTAAAAAGCAAAATTGGTCAACTGGAAAAAGAGGCACAAATATCTAATGAAGAAAGGAGTTCCATGAAAAGTTGAATGAACCAAATGGAAAAGGAGGATCAAAAGGTCATGGTAGAAATTCATTTCTTAAAAATTAGAATTAGATAGAAACTAATGACTTCATGAGACATCAAGAAACAAAACAAAAACAAAAGAATGAAACATTAGAAGAAAATATGAAATATTGGAAAAAACAAAACTAACCTGGAAAATAAATCTAGGAGAGATAATCTTAAAATTATTACACTACCTGAAAGTCATGACCAAAAAGCCTAGACATCATATTACAAGAAATTTTTCAAAAAGGCTGTCCTGATATTCTTGATCTAGAGGGTAAAATAGAAATTGAAAGAATCTAGAGATCACCTCCTGCAATAAATCCTCAAATGATGGGGCAGCTAGGTGGCCTCAGTGGATTGAGAGCCAGGCCCAGAGATGGGAGGTCCTAGGTTCAAATCTGGCTTCAGACACTTCCTAGTTGGGTGACCCTGGCCAAGTCACTTAGCCCCCTTTGCCTATCCCTTACCACTCTTCTGCCTTGGAACCAACACCATGTATTGATTCTGAGACAGAAGGTAAGGGTGGGTACATACATACCCCAAATGACAACTCCCAGGAACGTTAACCAAATTCAAGAGCTCCCAGGCCAAGGAGAAAAAACTGCAATCAGCCATAAAGAAACAATTCAGATATTATGGAGCCCCAGTCAGGATTACACAGGATCTGGCAGCTTCTATATTGAAGGACCAGAAGGCTTGGAATATGATATTCCAGAAGTCAGGGGAACTGGGTTTTTAGCTAGTAGAGGGATAGTTCTAAACCAGTTCCCTCTCTGCTAATCTCTATAGTACCAATAAGAGACAGATCCACAGACTAATGGGTCTGTGACCATTTCAGTGATTCCACCTGAACTGGCTTCTCAGTACCTAAGGTTCCTTGTAATATCCTCATGAATGAACAGGTCTTTCTCCAAATGCTCTATGTACCTTGGCATTCTCTCTCAGCCTCTTTTTGTTTTCTATGCTTCCTTCTGTGTCTGGATGTGTGTGGAAGCACATCTCTTTTGTGTATGTAAGATATATGAGAGCGGAGGGGCTTACCTGCATCCCTGCTGCAAGCATATTTTTAAGTTGCTTATAAATGGACATGAACACTCCATATCAGGTGAATGGTGAATATTTAGTTCTTTTACTCTATGACCCTCATGAAGAAATACTTGAAACAATATCTCTGTCTCTATCTCTTTTTCTCCCTCTCCCTCCCTCCCCTTCTCTCTCTCTCTCTCTGTCTCTCTCTCTCTCTCTCTCTCTGTCTCTCTCTCTGTCTCTCTCTCATTGATGATAATCCCTATCTTTACTTATTTTATAAAATCTGGCCTTTAATTGATTTTTTTATCTACTCAATATTATCCTAGGAACCTCAGTACCCTGATTAACTTCTTCAAGTTGCTATTAGACTCCTGTTTATTTCTTCTATTATTGTTGTTCATTTGCTTCAGTCAGGTCTGATTCTTTCTGATCCCATTTGGAATTTCCTTGGCAGAGATACTGGAGTGGTTTGCCATTTCCTTCTCCACATTTTTGGTTATCCTTTTAGTACTACCCTTTTGCCTTCAGAAATACTTCAAATACTTTAATATTTGATAATATTAAAACTTTAATATTTAATATTCAAATACAAAAATACTCCAAATAGTACTTTAAATCCAAGGTGGGGTAAATCTTTTTAAGTTACAAAAAGGAACAGGTTTTTCTGCTATTTCAACTCTTTTCTATGTTTTGCCATTGTTTAAAACTCTGTATTAATTATTACATTACAGATTTTTTTAAAATAGCACTGATTTTGCATAATAGTACTAATTATACCTTGAGTTTCTGTAATGCTTTTCTTCTGAGGACCTCAATACAATGTAATCATTCCCAGCCCCCTTTTGCATTTTCAAGATGAACTTAAATTAAAAACAAACAAGAAGAAATGATTACTCCTTAATTTAAGAATCAATCATCAAAACAGTATGGTACTGGCTAAGAGACAGAAGGGAGGATCAGTGGAATAGACTTGGGGTAAGTGACGTCAGCAAGACAGTCTATGATAAACCCAAAGAGCCCAACTTTTTGGGACAAAAATCCACTATTTGACAAAAACTGCTGGGAAATTTGGAAAATAATATGGGAGAGATTAGGTTTAGATCAACATCTCACACCCTACAACAAGATAAATTCAGAATGGGTGAATGACTTGAATATAAAGAGGGAAACTATAAATAAGTTAAGTGAACACAGAATAGTATGCCTGTCAGATCTCTGAGAAAGGAAAGTTTTTAAAACCAAGCAAGAGTAAGAGAAAATTACAAAATGTAAAATAGATGATTTTGATTACATTAAATTAAAAAGCTTTTGTACAAACAAAAACAATGCAACCAAAATCAGAAGGGAAACAACAAATTGGGAAAAAAATCTTTATAACAAAAAACTCTGACAGGGGTCTAATAATTCAGATATACAAGGAGTTAAATCAATTGTATAAGAAATCAAGCTACTCCCCAATTGATAAATGGGCAAGGGACACGAATAGACAATTTTCAGATAAAGAAATCAAAACTATCAATAAGCACACGAGAAAGTGTTCTAAATCTCTAATAGTTAGAGAAATGCAAATCAAAACAACTCTGAGGTACCACCTCACTCCTAGCAGAGTGGCTAAAATAATAGAAGGGGAGAGTAATGAATGCTGGAGGGGATGTGGCAAAATTGGGACATTAATGCATTGCTGGTGGAGTTGTGAACTGATCTAACCATTCTGGCTGGCAATTTGGAACTATGCTCAAAGGGCTATAAAAGAATGCCTGCCCTTTGATCCAGCCATACCATTGTTGGGTTTGTACCCCAAAGAGATCATAGATAAACAGACTTGTACGAAAATATTTATAGCCACGCTTTTTGTGGTGGCAAAGCACTGGAAAAGGAGGGTATGTCCTTCTATTGTGGAATGGCTGAAGAAATTGTGGTATATGCTGGTGATGGAATACTGTTGTGCTCAAAGGAATAATAACCTGGAGGAATTCCATGTGAACTGGAAAGCCCTGCAGGAATTGATGCAGAGTGAAAGGAGCAGAGCCAGAAGAACCTTGTACACAGAGACCAATATACTATTGGTAAAATAGAATGTAATGGACTTCTGTACTGGCAGCAATGATCCAGGACAATTCTGAGGGATTTATGGAAAAGAACGCTACTCACATTCAGAGGAAGAACTGCAGGAGCGGAAACACATGTTAAAACCAGTGGAAATGTGCATCAGCTATGGGTTAGGGGGAGGTGGGGGTGGGGAGGGGGAAATAAGAGCATGAATCATGTAACCATGTTAACTCTTCTAAAAAAGAAATATTAAATGTTAAAAAAAAGAATCAAGATCAAAGTTATTGATTAAATGTTGGAATCTACTCTCTTGGATAACACTAAACTCATTTATAAATGTTTAAAAAATAATCTATATGATACTTCTCTAAAGGACCTTTGTGACCCCAGAAGGGTTAAAATCTACTTTAAGTAAATTTACCACTCCTAATTTTCTAAGGCAATATTACCCCAGTATGGAGGGTGGGTGCCACATCAACTGTCTTTTAAAAGCCACCTTTAAATCATCTTTAACATTGGTCTTTAAAACATCAGTCTGCAAGAACATAGAAATTGCATGGTGTAAGAATAAGATTCAGAAAACTAAAGCAAGGGGACAAAAGTCTTTAAATGTTGGGAAAAGATAAAATAATGAAGGAAAGGGAGAAAATACAACTATAGAGACAGCAGATTTATTATTAGTGTGTAGAAAGTATTAGAATAATTATTAAGCAACTTACAGTGACCTAAAGAAAAATAGAAAGCAACCAAAAGATTTGGTAAAAACAAGAGTATACTAGACCACTTTAATAATCTTGCATAACATAGTTCATAGAAACAAAAAGAAAATGGCATTAGCTAGGTTCAGATTAGTGTGGATAATTAATCTTATGTAGTAGCAGCATATATTCATATTGTCACTGCATACTTCCATTGGACTCGACCCAATTTCATACTTTACATAACTATAACTTTGAATAGTGTAAGAGGGAGATTTTAGGTATTTTATAGATATATATTTAAATTTTGGCCACCAGGAATCAACAATTCAGGTTGATTCTGTAATTAAATTAGACCCAAGTCAGGATAGGGTTAAAGTAGTTTATTTACAGTTAGGAAGGTAAAAGGTAGGGAAATAGAGAGAGGGAGAGACTAGTCCAGGCCTGCAGAGGCCTGGATGGAGAGAGAAGGTTAGAAGGCTAAATAAATGAGGCTACAAGCCACAAGGCCTAGCAATCAGATAGGCTAGAGCCTACTTAAGGGTAGAGTTTGGAAACGCCAAGCTAGGCCCAAGGAAGTCAGCCTAACTTACCCACGCGACCATTCAGAATGGAAGTGGCCTGAGGTCTCCTCAGAGATCCTTCAGCGCCAAGTTCAAAGCGGGAACCCCCTTACAGGAAGTTACCATCATACTTGAAGAGATAGTGTCTCTCATCACTTCCCGTGGGTCCACCTCTAATTCAAGTGGACAAATAGCAGCCTCTACACTGATTTTGGACTGCCCAAAGGGCAGGCCCTTGTTCTTGATTTGTTACTTATTGTCACGTGTGGGTAACTCATCTCCCCTCCCCACTAAGGGAGGTGAGGATGACATCATCTCTATGCCTAGGGTAAGTAGAGTTTGACTATGAATGGGCTTGAGCTAATTCCATTTATACAATAGTAAGAATTCAAATATATGTGACCACTTTACAATATACATTATTTTGACTAATTCACCTAACTGCATTTTTTTTTAAAGTATGGCCTAGATCAGAGATGGGCAAACTTTTTAAAGAGGGGGCCAAAGGAAAGGAAATGCTCATCTGTCAGCTGTTTCTAAGGCAACTCTTTCAAAGTTTCATTGTATTGTAGCCTATTCATTGCTTCTTCGGATTAGGAATAATGTCCCAGGATAGAACATTTCAGGGGGCCACATCTGGCCCAAGGGCCATAGTTTGCCCATCACTGGCCTAGACCAAGCATCTGCTAAAATTTTGTGATTGTTATTGTTACCTTGTCAATCTGGGGGAAGTTAGTAGGCCAAAAGAGGCTATAGAACATCCTCTCCCTGAACATCTGTGTAAAGAACAGGTAGTACATTCATTCTTGAATGGCCTCAGATGCTCATCTTCCACAGATTTGGGAGCAGTATCACAATTAGATCTGGAGCAGCTAGACGATATAATGGAAAGAACATTGGACCCGGAGTCAGGAAGATCTGAATTCAAATCCAGCTTCATAATCCCTTGCTGTGTGCCCCTAGGCAAATTACTCTCTTACACCCTCTCCCCCTCCATCTCTCTCTTTCTTTCCCTCTTTCTCTCACCTCCCCTCTCCCCCCCACCTCTCTCTCTCCCCCTCTCCTTCTCTCTCTCCTTCAGTTTCCTTGACTGGGGATAATAAAATGGGGGTAATAATAACACCTTTTCAGGGTAAGGATCAAATGAGATAATATTTATAAAATGCTTACTCAGCACAGTACCTGGAATATAGTGGATGCTATATAAATGTTGTTGCTATTATTGTTGTTGATGTTTCTGTCCGCTCAATGATCTATCAGAATGTTTTACTAGTCTTCAAAATTTCCTACATTTAAAAATGGCATGATAAAAGAATTCAATGTTAATGAATATTGGCAGACTGAATTATAATGTGGGCTTTGAGACTTACTTTTTCAATATATATTAATATTCTCAGTTATAGCCTAGATCAGTGATGGCCAACCTTTTAGACACTGCATGCTGTGCCCCGCTCCCCCAGAGACCGAGCGCCCTCTCCAACCCCCCTACCACCTAACCCCAGAGAGGGGAGGGAGAAGCACGCAAGAAGGAGAGGGGAGTAGCCCAGGTGCTCCTCTCAGAGGAAGGAGTAAGCACTCCCATTGGGCTGCTGGGTAGAGAGATGGGGAGGGGAACAACTCCACCCAGATCTCTCTTCCTTTCTAGTAACTAACTCAGGGGGGAGGGGCATGACAGTGCATGTGCCCATAGAAAGAGCTCTGCGTGTCCTCTCTGGCACCTGTGCTATAGGTTCACCACCACAGGCCTCAATGCTTATGTCTTATGCTATGATTGTAGATTTCAGTAACCATGTAATAGAAATTTAATGTTCTGCATTATGAAATTTTATGTTTCCTATATCTTTGCTTTTTAAGGTATGCAACTATCTATACAATGTTTCCAGTATTCTCTTTAGTATTGGATCAGGATGTGAAACCAGAAATGGCACTGCTATATCCAGAGCTTTACAAGGACCTAACAAAGGTATGAATATGCATAAGGGATCAAGGGAAGGTAAATTTTGTTAATAATTCTGAAGGCCTTTTAAAATCTTGGCCTTTTAAGAAATTTTTCAAGATAAAGAAATAGGCCAAGTTGTTGGGTGAAAATAAATTTATAAGAAATTTATGAATGATACATTCTGGTTTTCTCATTTCTTAGGAATGATTGTTCTCTATTATTTTGTCAAATTCATTCTAAGTGGAATTCCAAAAAATAAAAAAAATTTCAGGAACTGAGTGTTTCCTCAAAAATTTTTTGAAGGTCACATTATGTAGCACTGATATAGGAAGCATCAATCAATAAGCATTTATTGTCACCCACCACTCTGGACACCGAGAAGAGAAATGCAAAGAATTAAGCAATTCATTTTCACAATAAGTTTACATTCTAACAGGAGAAACAAGTACAAATATAAGAATCCAAAAAAATAAATGTAAGGTGAATCAATTCTAATATCTGCCAAAGCACTAGCAAGCAGAGGTGGGGTTTAAGAAAGGCTTCATGTAGAAGCTTTAAGAGAAGGATTCTGTGAGTCGGAGAGTGGGAGGCAGATTCAGCCACAGGCATTCCATACATGGGTGGTAAACAGTGCAAAGATATGGAAGCTGAAGATGAATATATGAATGTGAAGTGAGAGACTCAAAGGAAAAACCCAGTTTGGCTGGATCACAGATTTGGAAAGTAGAATAGTGTACAGTGAAACTGGAAAAATAAGCTGGAATTAGGTGGTAAAGGCCTTAAAAGTTAAACAAATTTCTATTTTATCCTAGAAACAGTGCTATTTCTAGGCACCCCTGGGATTTTTTTTATTAGGCGATTGGCATAGTCAGATCTACACTTAAGGAAAAGCACTTTGGCAGCAGTTTATATGATGGACTAGGTTATGGAAAAACTTCAGCTAGGGGGACAATTTGGGAAGTATTGCAATCATGAGGCTTGAACTTCAGTGGTGGCTGAGTAGGTAAAAAGAAGGGTTTTTATATGGCAAGATATAGATAGATAGATAGATAGATAGATAGATAGATAGATAGATAGATAGATAGATAGATAGAAAGAAAGAAAGAACAGCAAGATCTGACAATTGATTGGATATACAAAGTGAGAAAAAGTGACAAGTCAAGGATAATTCCAAAGATATGAACATGGGGACTAGAAGATAGCAAAAATAATGAAGTTTGAAGGGTGGGAATAAATTTAGGTCCTTTTTGTACATAATTGAGTTGAAGCTGTTTCTAGAAATGTACTTTGAAATGTTCATTGGATAATTAGTGATGTTGGATTAAAGCTTAGGAGAGACTAGGGATGGAAATGTGACTTGATGTAGACATGTACACATGTATGTGCAGAGACATGTACCTATGTGTGTGTATGTATATATTCACATACAGATGAGTATAGTCATAATTAAACACATGGAAGCTGATGAGATCACTAAGAAGGAGTGTGGAGAAGGAAGAGAAAAGGGCCAAGTACAGAGCCTTGAAGAATACTCACACTTAGGGAGTGTAATGTAGATGATTAGCTAGCAAAGGAAATCTGAGAGTTGCTCAGAGGAGCAGGAGAAGAACCTGGAGAGATTCATGTCCAAACACAAACACACACATTCCCAAAATAGGTAGAGATTGAGAGAGAAAAGGGAATGATTGAGAGCAATCTGCTAGTGAACATGAGAGGGAATGGAATCAAGGACACCAATTGGCCTTAGCATAAAGAAACTACCTCTTCATCAGATGGGAAAAATTAGTGAGGTAATGTCAAGGTTATTTTGGAATGAAGAATGGGAGAAGAGGGAACTCACATCAAATAACCACAGTTTTCTTAGTATGTTAAAAGGTAAAGCCTTTGGCTGAGAAAGGGAAAAGGTAGAATCAGTTGAGGAAGGGATTAAAAAATTGCCTTGCTGCAATGAGACTCTAGTTGAAGTTAGATAACTTGAATTTGTAAGGTACCCAGTCACCCCAATTGTGTGATTTCCTATTCTTCCATTTAGCAACATTTAAATAGAAGCATATAAGGCAGAAAGTAAGAGTAATGCTGGGCCAAAATTTAGTGAGCAATGAACTTTTTTACAAAGGGGTAAGGAATCTGAGAGTCAAAGATGATAAGAGTTGAATTGGATAACTATAAGGTATTTTGGAAATTATTTTGGAGATTGGAAAGGGAGAAAAGTAAATTTATAGCAGAACTAATGGCCTGAAATAGTATTTAGGGGTAGGTACTTTTTTTTAAGTCTTTACCTTCTGGCTTAGAACCAGTAGGCAGAAGAGTGTTAAAGGCTAGGCAATGGAGGTTAAGTGACTTGCCCAGGGTCACACAGCTAGGAAGTGTCTGAGGTCAGATTTGAACCTAGGACTTCCTGTCTCTAAGCCTGACTCTAAATCCACTGAGCCATCCAGCTGCCCCCTGGCTGGGTACTTTAGAGGTATGTTGGGAGTGAAAAGTATGTTTAGGAGAGGTGCATAGGGAGAGCTTCTGTGGTGGGAGGCTATGATTAGATAGAAGAAAGTCAGTTTTTCTATCATAGAAGTGAAATACTTATGAGTGACAGTGACATTTAAGCTGTGACCATCTCTGTGTATGACTGAGTTAAAGGAAGGAGTAGGTCTTGGGATTTAAAGAGACTGAGTAATTAGGAGGTTAAGGAATGTGAGGAAACTTCAGTTTGGATGCAGTTCTCTAGGATATAGTGCAGGAGACGAGACACTGAGAATGATCTTGGGACTAGGACACAGCCACAGCCATTATCTGAACTGGCTATAAAACTCTCATGGATATAAAAACATCTCATGATTTTGAACTGAGGAGAAGTGTCTGGATGGTGGCAGTAAAGGAGGAATCTGGAAGTAGCAGTGTTATTACGAAGTATTCTGACTTCTCCAGGGCCACTGAGTCCAGGGGATGTGCTAGAGAGAATGACTAAGGATCATCATCTAGGGGAAGCCAGGTTTCAGGAAGTCGATGAAAGGAGTGTAAGGAAAAGAAGAAATGTGTTCCCTGTGGAACAGAAACTCCTGAGGATGCAGGCTTTAAAGGAAGGGCAGGTTTGAAGTGAGTTGTGGCTGGGGTAGGGTGAGGATGGTTAGATGGGGTTAAAAGAAGGAAAGCCTAGAGATGGTTTGCTCCTGTCTCATCGGTGTTGGAGTAATACAGGTATAGAGGAAAAAGTAAGAACTCTTAGCCATACATTGCAGGTGAATGATAATACTCTTATAGGGGTGTGATTGCCAGGCAATGCCCCAGGCTGGCCAGCCTTAGACATTCCAGTCTGTTCCTATGGTGTGACTCAGGAGGGTGTCATCATACCAGTTTTACAGATGAAAAAACAGGCTCAGAGCAGTTGAGTGATTTCTGTGATCATGCTGCTGGTAAGTGTCAGTGGGCTCCTACTGCCTACCTTGAGATCCCGTGCTTCTTTTCTCATGCAGTACATTGTTATAAACCTGTCCTCTATGCTAGATCATAACACTAATGTATGTTTCAAATTTTTATAAAGAAAACTGCGGAGAATATTATTATATTGGGTATTTTGGAGATGTGGAAAGGGAGAGAGTGAATACTGTGGAACAGAATGAAGGAAAAGTTAGAAGTGCTAAGTATAGGTTTGCCTTACTTTATAATTTTCTATGGGACCAGCCTTGCTGAGCTGCAAGCTTTGATCAGAAGACTTCACTAGCTCTCTTTACACTTAGAATTAAGACTGACAACAGAAAGCAATCAAGTTTTCATTCATTTCTTTTATAATATTGGAGCAACATAATGTAAAAGGGGGAAAAACAAGTTAGAAGTTAGATGTGAGTTCCAGTTCAGCTCAGCCTCTAACTAGCTATGTAATCTTGGGTAATCTTTCTGAGTCTCTCAGTTATCTTATCTGCAAGTGGGGATCTTAATAACCTTCTCATCCTAACTCATAGAGTTCTTGTAAGGCTTCATTTTGATACCAGGTCATAGATTTAGAGCTGGAAGAGGCATTGAGGATCATCTGGTTCTCTCTCATTTAATTGCTGAGGAAACCAAGACCTAAGGATGATACAAATGACTTGCCTACGGTTACTCACATCGTGAGGAGTAAAGCCAAGGTTCAAACCCAGATCTTCTGATTCCAAATCCAGGTTTCTTTTCCTCTGTGCCTCACTGCAGATGAATTCCTTCTTTCAGAAAGAAAATATTAAATTTCTGCTACATGCAAAGTACTATGCTAGGCACTAAAGATAAAAGGTAAAACAAAAAAGCTCCAGCTCTCAAGTGCTACTCAGTGATAAAAGGCTGCCCCAAACCTCCTTTATCACTATCAGGAAACATGATATGGTTACATTAAAATGATGAAGCACAGTAGCCATGCAGTAAAAGAAAAATCTTTGGCATTTAAAGATTCCTTTTTTGCTTTTGTAAAGGACTTTTTACATGTTAGGTGGAATTTGTCTCAAAACTGTGCTAAATAAAAATAAGCTTCATTTACTAAGATGTAAAAATGTGAGATACTACCCAAAACAACATGGGAAATCTTGGCTAAACTGCTTTAGAAATGTAACAACTACTCCCTAATTCCATCTCGTGCTTATGTGAAAGAAGTTATTTAGAGGACTTTGATCCTGAGTACACTCTAGCCCTGACATTCCTTGGCATCAGTGTGAATGACAACATGGCAGAGCCAGCTTCAGCATGGACATCCCTAGCCAACAGGGAGCCAGCAGAATGTTGCCTCAGAAGGAACAGAGGCCATGGCATTTGAAAGCCTGTGGGAAAGGAGGGTCCTTAAACCCAAGTGGGTAGCTCTGTTGCTTTCTCTTAGCTTCCAGACCTGCACTGCATGTTTGGCCCTCTTGGCCCCTGATTTATGGCAAGCCAAATGAAGAGTCAGTTCTAGTTAGACTGAAACCTCTTAATCTCTCACTATCTCTTCACCAACAAATGCTTATAACTCTGGTACTGAGTCTCCAGACTAAATTTTATTTTTACATGTTATACTATTAGCATATAATGTCAGTACACAGTTGTTCACTATACAGGTATTGAAAAAGAGGAGATAGTAAAGCAAAAAAAACACTCTTATTTCTGCCTATACCAAGGATTTGGATTGTACATAGCAGCCTGTTCTTTTACTTAATGGACACTGTGTAATTATGCTAGCAGGTTAAGTACTAAATTACCCCAGCAACTACCATATATTTGGAGGGTTGGTCACAAGTTTCTGATGAAGTAGCTGATTCATCTCCAGCTGTAGTCACTGAGTCAATAAGTTCCATGCCATCACTTAATATCAGTTAAACTTGTTGGAATACCACAAGCCATATTCAGTTTTAATTGGATTGGATCTGTTCTGGGATATTAGGCTTCCCTTTTCATTTAATATGACCAGTGACTCAGTATCTTCAAATCTGGTCCTGAAGTGTTCATACTGTGTGGCCAGTCCAGCCACTCAGTTTCCCAAAGTTCTTTTTTTACTTAAATCCACCATCTACCTTTATCTGCTTAAGTTGATGTTACCGCTGTCATATAATGTGTCCTTTTTAGCAACTGACACAGTTCCAAGACCTTGGTAGCCAAAGTAATATTAAAATACTGAACTTCTTCAGTTAAGTAAAATTGTACTGAAATGGGATGAAATGTTTCGAATGTACATTGTTTGATTTTTTTTCTGAGTTCTTTTCTTGGATAGATGAAGAATAATTGAAAGTCCTTTTCATCTTTTTTTATTGCCATAAATATTAAATAGCTATGGGTTAGACCTGGTTTTAGTCATTCAATACATATTTGTGGGCTGCCTATGATGTACAGAACACTGAGTGAAATATATCACATAGTCCCTGACCCTATTTGCTTATAATCTAATGGGGAGTCCAGTGCACAAATATATGTGTGTGTGTGTGTGTGTGTGTGTGTGTGTGTGTACGCATACATATATATATATTTTTTTAATTTATACAGTGGAACAGAATAGAAGAATTCATAAAGCAAATAATCAAATACCAATTGAGTGGCACAGATAGTACATGCCATGAGTTCTAGAGAAATTCATTTCAATTGTAACAAATGTGGGACCTAATTGTGCAGTTTTTAGTGCCCAATGATCATTTCAATATTAAGAATTTATTTAAAGGACATTAGAACTATGAAAATAGTATTTCTGAAGCATTTTATATTATGTATCTTGTTCTTTTAAAAATGATTACGTTGAGGAAACCAAGTAATAAATGCAAGATGACCCAGCAGATTACTGATATTTATAAAGATTAGATTATTGAGCTCTAACTTTTTTTTCCTGACCTCTACTCCCACATTTCCAGCTGTCTCATAAGACAACTTACACTGGTTATCCCATCAATAAGTATCTTAAATTGAGCATTTCCAAAACTTAACTCATTATCTTTCCCCTGAAGCCTGACCCTCTTCCTACCTTCCCTATTACTGTCAAGGGTTCCATCTACCCAGTCATCCAGTCCTGCAACCTAGATATCATCCTTGATTCCTCATTCTCTCTCATCTTCCATATATAATCTATAGCCAAGTCCTATTGCATCTGCCTTCATAATATCTCTCAAATATTGCTCCCTTCTCTCCCCCAACATTGCCTCCACCCTGCAGCAAGCCTTCATCACCTCATGCCTAGACTTGATACTTGCTTTCCAGATCAAATATAAAATACTCTGACTTTTAAAGTCTCTCATACCCTGAACCTATCCTACCTTTACAGTCTTCTTATGTTATTTCCCTTCTGGTATTCTATTATTGCGCAGCACAACCATCTTGCTCTTTCTCACACAAGACACTACATCTTTTGATTGCTTTTTCTCTGGCTTTCCCCCCTGCCTATCAATAGCTCTCAGTCCTTATCTGCCTCATGGCTTCTTTTAAGTGCCAGCTAAAATCCCACTCTGCAAAAAACCTTCACCAGTACACTTAAATGCTAGCACCATTGCTCTAAGATTTTCTTTCATTTATCCTATGTACATGCTGCCTCCCCTGTTAGTTGTGAGCTCCTTGAAAGCAGGGACTGTTTTTGCATCCCCAGCATTTATAGCACAGTGCCTGCCTAGCATGTAGTAAGCACATAAGTGCTTCTTGTCTTCATTTGAGCCTTTCAGGAAAAAATCATGATAATATCAAATACTTTTTCTTAGAAAGAGGAAAAGTGTCATGCTATAAAGCAATGGGCTTGTGGAATAGAGAAAAGACCTGAGTTTTAATTCCAGCTCTACCACTAATTTACACTAATGACCTTGGGCAAGCCAATCACCTCCATAGCTTCAGTCACTTGATTTATAAAATAAAACAATGAGATTTTATTTGTTGATCCCTAATGTCTCAGATCCATGGTTATATGAATATTTTTATATGTACTTAGTTGGGTTTTTTTCATGTTCTAAGAATTAATATAGTACAACTGTATTATAACTTCTCTGAACATCACTCTGCTTTAAATTACTGAAGTCTGCTCATGAGTACAGTCACTTTTAGTTTTTTGGGTGCTATAAATATAAAAGGAAATTTACAGACTCATCCCTCTCATGACCATACAAAAGACTTTATTCATCTGAGATGATCTGTGGCCTTCTAGAAGAAGCCGAGTCTCCTCTGAGATTTGGGGACAAGCACCAACTAAATGATACATAGTGAAGTGAGCCATCCAGTGTATTTCCGAAATACCTCAAGCTTGTGGTTAGGAATGCAAAGACTGAGTCATAATTTAATGGCTCTAGCTTTCAAATACCCCTCAGAGTTATGGTATCAAAGTATCTGCAGAGCTACATTATGTTAAGCCTTCAAAAATTCTTTTAAAACATTTGGCATTTAATTTACAGGCCAAAATTAATGTTTTTCCTTTTATGCGTGATGATTTCAGGATTGTCTTGTCTCTCTTCTGGTTTTGTTGTTAGTGTTCTCTCCATCCTTCTCAAATTACCATAAATGTAGATATATGTTCATATGGCTATTTACATAGTATACTTCTCCTCTATTAGAAAGTAAACTTATTAAGATAGTCAGGTGGTATAGTGGACAGAATGCTAACCTGATGTCAGGAAGACCTCAGTTCAAATCTGACCTTACTTACTAGTTGTGTGACCTTGAGCAAGTCACCTAACTGCTATTTGCCTCAGTTTCCTCAACTGTAAACTGGAATAATAATAGCACTTACCTCTGAGGGTTGTTGTGGGGATCAAATGAGATACACTATTTATAAAGCATTTAGCACAGTACCTGACACATAGTGTTTATATAAATACTAGCTATCACTATTTTATTATTAAACACTTTGAGGTCAGAAACTATTTGCTTTTTTTGTCTCTATCCCCAGCACGTAGTACATAGTGTCTGGCTCTCCACGTAGAGCTGATACTTAATAAATACTTATTAGATTAATTTGGGTTGTTTAAGTTCACAAAGATTTTTAAATTATAAAGAAGTCCCCATTCTATATAAATTCTACAATAGCCTCTCCCTAGATAACTATCCTAAATTCTGCATTCATTCAGACTCCAGTTGCATCTTTTACAAATTCTGGATTTTTGTAAGTAATGTTTACATTACCTGACCCTAACCTCTGTAATAGATAAACAGATGTTTGGCACAATAAGTTCAAGTTGAATAGAATCTAATTCCCAGTTCTTGACAAGCCCAAGTTGCATTACAAGCTTATGACTCATATGGAAAGCCAAACTTTAACTGTAAAAATCCCGATTTGTCCCTTTAGGATGAAGAATTTAGAACTTATATGTCAACAATATTATCTCAAGAAGGCTTAGTTTTGAACCTAAAAGAGAGACTTGCTCTACCTAAAATGGCTGTTTCAGAAAACTCTTTTATTAAAGCACCCTGTTTTTCCCTAAACTATATTCTATTGGTGATGTTTTTTCTCCAACCCTTTAAAATTGCTTAGTATCTTAATTCTTTAAGATAGGTGTGGAGCTTTTTTTTTTATTGAGATGCCTGAATTATTCTTTGTAGATGAATTTGCTTTGATGCTTTTTTATATAACTTTTTAATATAGTTCACTTACTTGTTAACCCTTTTTATTATAGAATTATATTATCTTAGATGGAGAGGGACCTTAGATATCATTTGGTACAGAATAATAAATATTTCCTTGAGAAGCACTCATCCAGCCTATGCTCTGTAACTTTCAGTAATGGGGACCTTGTTGTCTCATAGGGTAAGTTACTTCATTTTTTGGACAGCCATAATTGTTATCTCTAAATTCTACCCACTGGTCAAGTTCTTCATCTGGGACTATGCAGAATATATTTAAATTACTCTTCCTAATGATTGTCCTTAAAATATTTACAGATCCTTATCAGATCCCAATCAACTTTTATCTTCCTAAATTAAGAATTTTTGGTAGATTCTTATGTGATTTGACTTCAAGTCCCTTCAACATCCTGATCACCTTCCTGGATATGTCACAGTATGTGTTCCTCTTAAAATGTGACATGTAGAGATGAACAATAAAATAGAGCATGAACATTAGAATACTACTGAAGATTGTCTGACCTAGGGACAGCATATGGTCAGTATTCCTTGGTTTTGTTAATTCAATCTAAGATTATGTTCAAAACAGCAGCTATCTCACATTGTTGATTCACGTTGAGTTTGCTGTCAACAAAAATTTCTAAATATGTTTTCATGACTGCTATTTACACCATGCTTCCTCTATTCTATCATTATATAGTTGATTTTTAAAATGTAAATATGTTTACATTCATTTCTGTAAAATTTTATTTGAGAGGAAGAAGATGCTTTTGTATCCGTATTCTGTCAGGATGCCCTTCATTTTCCAGTTATGAGTCCCAACTCATCTTTTATAACATAACATGACCTCCTTTTAGATCATAATTCCTCTAATAAATTTCTCTCATTGAATCCCAATGAGGCCTGTTGTGAGAAAAAAATTCCTCACAATCCAGAAGGAGGGTGGTCTACCTCTGAGTGTATTTGATTCCTCACCCTTGCAGGTCTTCAAGCCTAGGCCAGATGATCACAAATGAGTATTGTTCTTATTCGGGTACAGGTTGGGCTAGAGAGCTTGGGCCACTCCCTTCAGACACCATAGGGAAAGGAGGCAGGCTGGCTCCTGGTGGTGCTGGGCAAGGTTCACTTAGACAGCGACTCTGTGCCACAGGTGAAAGGCCAGACCTCTGGAGGGCTTCTTATTGTGCCTCAGGCAGCTCAGTCACTAGTCCCAATAAAGAGCCACTGGAGATAGTGGTTGGCCAAGAGGTGCCCTGTGGCATGGAGGAGGCCCAAGTCATGAAGCCCAATACTATATCTGCTACTGCATTGCAGCCTCTCTTAGCCTTTGCTCTACAAGTGTCATAGCTAACATCTGTGAACATCTAACTGTGAGGCCACTCTTGCCTAAGATTGCTGGTAAGACCCGTCTCTCATACCAAGGCACTGCTGCTCTTGGCCAAGGCCATCATTAAACCTTGAGTCCCCCCTCACTCTGAAGAGCAAAGAAGTCCTTGTAACATCATGACTGAAAGCACCAAACCTGCCTTTCCCCAAGAACAGATTAGCGATCACTGCTCCTCAGCTTGCTTATGTCTGTAATAGCAACCCTGGTGACATCCATGTATGAAGTCATTTTCATCAACATCATCCTGTGGGAAAGTAACACACCCCCCACCTCACCTCACCCCACCCCCCCGAGAATGTTGTCGTGCTTAGTACTCTATTCTCTGGAAAAGTCTTTCTCTTTGTCACAGTTGTTATATGGGAATATGATGCTGCTGATGAAGAGGCTTGTATTTGAGGGCACTGGGTGGTCTCAATTGAGTCCTTTAGGCAGGAAGACTATCTTTTTAGTACAGGCTAATTTGGGTCAGCCAGAGGTTGTGTGAGCCTGGCTGAAAGGTTTTATTTAGCCTCCCTGCTATCTCTAGAGCTCCCTTGAAGGGAGGAATAAAGAGCCCCTCCCTTCTGGAGAGAAACTCCTAGCTTACAGGAAGTGAAAGCTGGTTCACTTCCTGACTAAGATGGATGCCTGGTTTAGCCCTCAGGAAATAAAGGAAAGTTATTCTTTCCCTCTTCAGCCTTTGCCCTCGTTGTTGGTATAATGAATCACCAGAAGTTCTTTGAATAAATGCCAAAGGGGTTTATTAAAGCCAAGGGTAAGCTGAGGAAGAGGGTAAGGTCTGGTAACTAATTTCTAAGGTTGAAGCTAGTGCTGGGGGAGGGTCGCAGAAGATGGGGATCAGGCTGAGGGAACGGGCCCCTCAGCCAGGGATAAAATTCACTACCCTGATGTAGAAGGGTTTAGCAGATTGATAAATGTGGTGGCTTGGTTTAAGGTTGTCCCTGCCTGCCTAAGGAAGCTAATCCCACGTTCTCCTTCCCCAAAAACTCCCTCCTCCCAGGGCCCAATGGGGAGATCCAGGGGATAGCAGGATGTCAAGGGAGAGGTCAAGGGAAATCAGCCAAAAGCCCAAAAGCCAAAAGCCCTTCACTTGGTACTCCAGGGATATTTATAGTCCCAGGCTCCAACGGTTTTGCCATGAGACCAGAACTCTGTCTGGGTCAACATTCTATTCCCCCCAACTGCCAGGATTACCTCAGGTGGATTTGCAAGTGCCAGAGATTCTTGCAGCAATCCTGCATTACACAGTCTAGCAGCAGAGAGGGAGATATTGAAACAAAATGTTCCAAAGGAAAAGTAAGAATTATTAAATGAAAACTGTATTTTGAGAAGTTACAGCAATTCCATGCTATTAACAAGGCATGGAAAAGAATAGTAATAATAACAATAGGTAGCATTTATACAGCATGCCTTACAAATATTTTCATTTAATTCATCCTCACAACAATCTTCGTAAATGAGTGTTGTTATTGCTATTACAGTTGGGGAAAATGAGGCAAATAGCAGTTTAATGATTTGCCCAAAGTCACACAGCTAACTAAGTATCTGAGGACCTTTGAATTCATATCTTTCTGACTTCAGGTCCAATGGCAGGTCCAATGACTTCAGGTCTCTTCTGGCAGAGGGAGTGACCATTTATCTTAATCCTCTCTTTCATTTAAAAAATTCAACTCCATTTGGAGATACAGAAATATACCACAGCACTTTACCTCTATACATATATACACATACATGTATGAAAAACTGTAGAAGGTTGTATGTAGAAGGTTGAATGTCAACTATTTCCACAATAGAGAAAACAACTGGGAAACTAATGAATACAATTCTTTTTATAATTCAATTTTGAAAAATAATGACATGGATTTACTTAAGATCCCCATTCTCAGATTATGTGTCAATATGTGAAAATACTGATGACCTGAATCTCTTTAATAAAAGTAAAGATACCAAATTCAAATATACTCTTGAAACTCAACCACCTCATCACATATTGGCAATTTACTGATTTTTAATGAAAGTGAATTAAGTTTTACTATGTAATTGACATCTAAATAGGTCCCTAATTAGCAAAATTTCTAATTGTTCCTTGTGGTGGGCACTATTAAACTCAGTTTTTGGCTGTACCAGATTTGTATACACATGTGACACTTTTTTAAAGCCCTTACTTTCCATCTTAGAATCAATACTATGTGTTAGTTCCAAGGCAGAAGAGTCGTTTACTGTGACGATTTAGAACTAGGCCTAAAAAGGGAAGGTCCTGAGTTCAAATCTGTCTTCAGGCACTTCCCAGCTGTGTGACCCTGGGCAAGTATATATTCTGTTCCACTAGACTACAATGAGGAAGGAGAGTAATGTCCAGTGTTATATTGAATCTCTGGGAGCTTGAAGTTCACTGTTGATTGACAGGTGAATCAGTTGGATAGAATGTTCCCAGAGAGGCATGCAGACTCAGGAGAGAGCAGTTGAGAACCCTGATGGAGGTTCTTGGGTCTTTTACCGGTCCCTGAGGCTAGAGATCTGGGTGGATCCTGGTCTTTGGGAAAGAGAGACTTGCAAACTCAACCCTGCAAGCTCCTCCTGTGTTTCCTGTACCTTCATCAACCTGTGTTAGACCACCATCTCTGTTTCTACTGCCCCTAGATATTAGGAAGTAAATCATCTTAGTCATCTAGGCTTCCTAGGGCCTGGGAGGGATCCGGGAAGTGGGCAGGAGAAGAAGAAGAGGGTGGATAAAGGGCAGATATCTCAACTGATTAGGCTTAAGAAGAAGCTGAAGATTTCCCAGCAGTTTGCCTATTCTGGTTTAGCCCTGGCCAGGCTGTACCAGAGAGAAGCTATCATCTTGATTCTTTAATTTGCCTGCAGTTAGAGATTCATTAGTATCAATTTAAAGTAGGGTCTCCCATTACCTGTATCCCACACCATTATCTTCTGTGTCAAATATATTCAAAGTTTAAAGTACCTTCCTGAATTGGTTTCCAAAGCTTATTTGGGAAGGGAGTCACGCAGTCAGATTACCAACGTTACCTCAGCTGAAGAGCCCAATAATTAATATCAATTAACCCCAGGTGGGTCCTGAAGGGATAAACACTTTGACCTAAAGGATCCTGCCTGGGCAACTGTTATAGGAGAGAGAGGTGTCATCCTATCCTCTCTCTGTACTCTATCTATATATACATCTAATAGATAGTAGTACCTCCTTTTAATATAACACCAGTGAACCTGGAAAGATGGAAAGATGGGTTAGGGCAGAGTTATAAAAATCTGTATAAGCAAAATAGAGGATTTTATTCTTTATCCTAGGAGCAATGGAAAAGTTTACTGAGTTGGGGAGTGACATAGTCAACTCTATGCTCAAAGTCCCGTGCTTTTACAGTGGTGTGTAGGATAGACTGCACTGAGGAGAGACTTGATGCAGCAAGACCAATTAGAAGGCGTTACAGTAATTAACAAAGAGGTAATGAGGACCTGAACTAAAATGATCACTTTTCAAGTAAAGAGAAGTCGTCAAATGTGAGAGTATGGGTAAAAACAAAATTGGCAACTAATTGGGCATGTGGGTTGAGGGAGTGTCAGGAGTTGAGAATAATGCCAAGGTCACAAACCTGGAAACTGGGGAAATGGTGGTACATTCAACAGAAATAGTGAAGGTTGGAAGAGGGATAGGTTTGGTAAAAAAGACAATGAGTTTAATTTTGGACATACTGAGTTTGAAATCTGTCCAGAATATTGCATTTGAAATGACCAAAGACGATGATATGGGACTGGAGCTCAGTGGAGAGACTATGGTTGGATATATACACTAAGATTGTGAGTCAACTGCATAGAGATGTTAATTAAAACCATAAGAGCTGATAGGGTCACTGAGAGTTTAGAAAGGGAAAGTAAAGGCACTTGGATGAAGTCTTAGAGAACTCAATACCCACAGTTAGAGGGCATGATATGGATGCTATCTATATTATGTAAGAATATTATGGATAGGTAATCTATATATACATATATGGATACAAGTATATATATATATATGTATACATATATAAATATATAATGTTTATGGGGGTGGGGTGTATGGCTGCATGTTTAGGTATATAAAACTCCTTTCATTGAAAAGATAGGAGCCTGTCTGGTATTTATGATGAAAATACTAATATAGTCATGTCCCACTTTTTAAAAATCTAGTGTATGAAAATCTTTATTTACAAAGGAAAATTCACATTACAAGAGAATTAATCACCTTAGGGCAAGATTCACCATAGAATGCTCCTCTAATATATTTAAATGTTTATTTTTATGTAACTTGATTTTGAATCCTATGGAGAACAAAGAATTTTAAAATTAAAACATTCAAAGCACTGCATCAAAGGGGGACTGTCAAACATCTTTGAAATTATAAGAATACAAAATATATCAAGTTGTTTGGTCCCTGGGGAAAACTTTCTTTTTTACTTGTTGACTGAATAATGTAGTATAGAGAGAGGGGGTCATATAGTTTTTTCAAGCTTTGGCTGAGTTCTGAAATCAGTTAGGGGTTTGGAATCTTGAGGGAAAAGTCAGTTGGTTTGGGTCTCCTGTGGAGGGAGGTTGTCTGACCAGCTGAGCTGCCTCCTTACCTATCTGTAAAATTGAAATTTAGCCTAGCTTTGAAATATTTATTTAAAAATTGTTATTTTAGATAAACCCTTTTTATCTTCCTTCCCTATATTATTTCCTACCTTCCCTCCGTTAATTAACTGTGGAGTTAATAAGGAGAGTAATTAGAGAGGAGTTCAAATCTGTGAAGGGTTAACTATAATTGACAATATTAGATATAAAGAAACTAGTCAGTCATCATTTATTCCCTTTAGATATCAAGAGCACTTTATAAGCTTGAGTTAAGGCAGGTCCTTACTCAGATTTCATCTCTGCCTCCTTTCCCCCACCTGAGGTTCCTGAGTCAACTGTTAGGGCTTCCTCAATCCACTTTCCTGACACATCAACCTTTAAAGATAATAAACCCTTTTGTGTTTTAACAGACCTATTAGTATAATTTGTCAGTTAGTTATTAAGAGAGGGAAGAAGAGGGAAAGAACAACATACTCTGGGCTTGAAGGGAAGCCAGGGTATCCATCTTGAAGGAAGGTGTAACTTCAAAACAAGACCCTTCCTGTGAAATTAACTAAGCCTGTTGTTAATTTCAGTTTAGTCTATTTCCCTCAGCCTGTGTTTAAGTCTGAGTCCTGGTCTATAAGCCCTGTTGTATTTGCCTGTTAGATTAATTCTCCCTCTCCCTGAAGATCTTATTCCTTCAGTGTTAAACTCCTTACTTCAGCCCTATTATATCCTGAATCTCCTTATTCCAGTCTACCTGTAGCCTAGATTTACTATCTTAATAAATCCCTGATAACCTCCTTTCAAAATTCCCTTGTACCACACACCTTTCCTCAAATTATCCCCATTACAATAACTAGTTATAAAGTTTATGTATGTTGATTTTTTTTGTTCTGAACCTATACATTTTAGATAAATGTGCCCCTCTTGTCTAACTATTTTGAAAATCCATGAATCACCTAGATTTTTCTACTCTAACTAACCTATCCTACTATTTTTTCCAGGGACGATCCTTATCATTTAAGACCTTCCTCATCTGGGTTTTAATCAGTATTTATCAAGGTAGGTGAGATCCCTAATTTTACTAGACTAAAGATTTTTTTTGTCTTCTATTAACAATATGTTTTCAGCTCCAGGTTAAATTCCCAAAGCTTAAAATTTCATCAGCTGTTATATATTGCTTTCTGTTTATCTCGTAATTCAATATTCCAGCATAGTATGCCAAGCCTCTTTACAATGCTGTGTGGATTGGTATTTTTATTGATGTATGTCATCTAAAAACTAACCTGTTCTTACTAATCCAGGAAAATTTTTAACAAGTGCTTATCACATTGCCTACCTGCACAGTAGGTTTCTTTCATAGGGTGATAGCTAGATTGTTTAAGAAATCTAAATTACATAATCAGTTAAAAGTCATTAACTGCCTTTGTGCTAGAAATGAATGAAATATTGTTGAAAATGTAATTAACAGATGAATCAGATACAGTACATTGAAATGTTTAATTATTCCCACTAATTGCTATTGGGTTATGGGTTTTTTTGCCCCTAAATATTAAAATTCTTAAAAGCTTTCATTTTCCATACTTCCTCTTGACTTAGTTACTTTGTGCTACTTATCCAATTCCAAAGCCAGAGTAAAACATACTGTTACTATACCATATTTACATTTGCTTTTGAAAGTTCTTGCACTTATTTACTGTATTTTTCAAGTTCTATTTTAAAAAATCAGTGAGTGATTTCTCTGATCAAAGATTTACACTATTTTTTATTATTTTATTATTTTGGTAGTCATTTTCATTGTAATTAAATTAATTTTCTAAGTCAAGTTGACAAAGTAATAATTGCTAGCCATTTCTAACCTATTTTTCAGGTGGTATTCTAATGTACGGAGCCCTAGTGCTTTTTGAATCTGAATTTGTCCATGTCGTTGCCATTTCCTTCACTGCCCTAATCCTGACTGAGCTGTTAATGGTTGCCCTCACCATAAGGACATGGCATTGGTTAATGGTGGTGGCTGAATTCCTCAGCCTTGGCTGCTATGTGGCCTCTCTTGCTTTTCTAAATGAATATTTTGGTGAGTTATCTACAAAATTAGTATGTCTTTTCTTTGGGTTTAGAGTTTTGTTTTGTTTTTCAAGGTTTACTTATCATTACCTCTTAATGTGAAATATTGAATTATAAATCGCTATAAGAAATCAATTAGAAAGTTTCAGAACATAAACATATATCATGCAACTCATTTTATCATCAATTAATGAAATATAATTCATTGCCATAGAATTTTAGTAAATTCAGAAAATCTTTATAAATTTGGCTGTAATTGGATGTCAAAAATTACATTGATTTCAAAGAATGTTTCTAACCCCAAGAAATTAGTTTATATTATATTCACATTTAAAATATAGTACCTGCTGTGAAAGAATGCTTACCAAACCTATAGCCTAGATACATAAGAAGCCAAATTGTTCTGTTACTTGTTTCTCCTTCAGTTTTGGAAGAGATTTTATTTTTATTATTATTCATTTTTTACTTAGGTATTTGACTTAAATGGCAAAGAACAACTATAGGGTATAGTGTTTATATCTCAAACTCCATTAATGCTTAAAATATATAGCATCATAACTTGCTCTAAGGATTTTATTGACTGACACCAAAAATGGTTCAATGAAAATTACTCAGCCCATCCATACTTCTGAGGTATATTTCAACTTTCACATACTCTGAAGGACATAACTAATTATTTTCATCTTTCTTATTAAACTTATGCTCTTATCTTCACTCCACATATTCTAATTTTACCCATCTCTTCTATCTACATATCATTGATTGTCTCCAGGCAAAACAGGTAGAAAATATCTGAGAGCAGGAAATCCTAAAAGCAGGGAAAGCTATCTAGCATAACCTGAAAGGAAAGGTATTGGTCAAAGGAAATTGGATGTCTGAGGAGGGGTACAATAAAAAGAAAGGAAAAGGGGGACAAACTGTGGAGGAACCAATGTTAAGGCATAGTGAATAACTATGGCATTGAGTATAAGTGGGATGAGTTTGCCCATGCGAAGAAAATGGATAGCTGAAAGGATCAAAATCCAGGACCTGACAATGTGTTCTTTGAAACACACTGAAAATGAGTGTGTTCACTTTGAGTGAAGATGAGTGGCTGGCATAGAATATACTATGCTTCAGCTGATCCAGAGAAGACAGGGTTAAGAGCCATGATCTCTGACAAGATTGAGGCCAAAATGGATATAATTAGAAGGGATGAACAGAGTAACTATGTTATGTTGGGAGTACTATGGACAATGAAGCATTCTCAATATCAGATCTGTATGCACCAGAAGTTGTAATATGCAGATTTTTAAAAGAAACACTAAATGAGATACACATGGAAATAGAAAACAAAGAAATAATAATGGGTGGGTTTAATTTTTCCCTCTCAGAGCTAAATAAATATAACCAAAAAATAAATAAGAAAGAAGTTAAGGAGATGAATGGAACCTTAAATTAGTTAAATATGATATCTATCTGGAGAACCTCCACACATTTATGTGAGGCTAGTAGTAGATCTAAGCCTGAGCATGCACATGATTCAAAGATAGTTTGGTTTAGAGAGCATAAATATTCTACATTAATCTTACTTTTAACACTCATCATCCTGTAGAGGTAATCTTGTATCTTTGAGGGCTTGTGGCATTGGAATAAAAGTTCCACTGGGTATGACCAAGCTGGAAAGACTTGGTTTTGCAAAGAGCATAGTCCTGGCAACAGATTGTCTTTGCTCTTAAGAAAAAATCTAGCTAACTATGGCCCTGGTAATGTATTTTAATTGAGAATGAGGTGAGTTAAGTGGATCAGATTAAATGGTGATAGGAACATGGAGAAACATGCCTAATATTATACTGCCGGAGCAACTGTGAATTGTTTTTTATACTATGGCCTACAAAGTTGTTCATGCTCATTGACCTAGGGATCCCATTACTAAGATTAGGCCCCAAGGACATTATTGAGAGGGTAAAAAAGCTGTGTATGTGTGAAAATATTCTGAAAGCTGAGTTTGTAATGACAAAATAACTGGAAAAACACAAATGCAGTGATAGGGAGAAATGGCTGAATAGCTTGTGATATTTGGATGTGATAGATTCTATTGATATTAGAAATGATAAATATTGAAAATATAAAGAAAATAAGGGAAATATATGAAGAGATGAAAAGAGAATAAGAATAATAACATACTATGATTAGGTTGGGTTTTTTAAAAATAACAGTCAGAAAATCCTAAAAGGATAACCCATACCTAATGGAACAACCTCAATAGACGATCAGACTTCGAGAAATGGAAAACTAAGAACTTTTGAAAGCATTCCTTTATTTGGAAATTATTCTTTTTGTTAGGAAATCAAAATTTTCCTTCCTGAAATTTTCAAGCCATTAATCTTTGTTCTATTCAATGGAACCAAATAAAATAAGTTTTTCTCATCCACATAAGTGTTTTTCAGCCATTTCAAATGAACTGTTATGTCTCTTCTTGTGTTATTCATGCTATGCCTACTTCCTTTAACCAATCCTTTTATGAAATGGTTTCAAGTCTCATTATCCTGTTCTCCTTCCTATGGACATGCTCTAGTTTGTCATTATTCTTTCAGAATTGTGACTCCAATTATTTCATATGTGTTCATACTAAAACAGAGTTATTACAAAATTATCTCATCTCTTGTTCTCAAGTCTCTCCTATAAATTTACATAAGCTTTTTTGAAGGCCAGATTACATTGGTGATTTATATAGAACTGTAATTCTCTAAAATGCCCAGATATTTTCACATGAGCTACTCTAAAGCCATGTTTCCTCCATTGTTAACTTCTGAAAGTGATTTTTTAAGGCTAAAGTTAAACAATTATTTCTATTCTGTTAATTGATTTCTAATTAAATTAATTCATTTTTATTCAGGAAGTATGCTAAATACATAGAGGAAAGTCTCAACCCTTATTACCCAAAAAATGGTGACTAAGATATGTCAATAAAGACCAACTCATACATATTTCTACTTCTCTATATAAAAGTTTTTTCAACAATCTACACCTGCTGCTGGGACATCCTTGATGAAAGTATGAGAGAATAGACAGTCTTTGGCAAATGATATTCTGCAACAATTCTTTGTTTGTTGTAAAAAAAAAGCATTTGAATACCGCAAAATGCCACCTCAAGACTTATCCAACAAGGTGTTTTCCCATGCATAAGTTAAATCATGCAAGCTTCTTTGAAGACTCAAAAACTGAGATAACTTTGTTCAATGACTTGTCTGATAAATGTCTTACTCTTAGATTCAAAAAATCTTCACAGTAGAATATGAACGTAGCAGAAATAGGCAGCTGTTTGTCAAAAAAATTAGGGGTTTTCGTGGACTGCAAACTCATTATGAATCAGCAGTGTGATGAGGCAGCCAACAGATCTAATATAATTTTAGGCCGCTATAAGAAAAGTATAGTAGGGGCAGCTGGGTAGCTCAGTGGATTGAGAGTCAGGCCTAGAGACTGGAGGTCCTAGGTTCAAATCTAGCCTCAGACACTTCCCAGCTGTGTGATCCTGGGCAAGTCACTTGACCCCCATTGCCCACCCTTACCACTCTTCCACCTAGGAGCCAATACACAGAAGTTAAGGGTTTTTTAAAAAAAAGTATAGCATCTAGAATTAGTATTATGAAAGCATTACTGTATTTGGTAAGTACTATGCTGCAGCGAGTTCATATCTGTGAGGTTATATTTAATTTTGATTGCCAAATTTCAAGATTATTGAGTCTCAAATTTATACTATTTCAGTATTGGTTGAAGAAACTGAGGATGTTTAGCCAGAGAAGAAAAGTCTCAGGGTGGCCTGGATAGCTTCTTTCAAGTATTTAAAAGATTGTCATGCAATAGAAGAAACAAATTTGTTCTGCTTAACTGGAAAGGGCAGAACTGGAAGCAATAGACAGAAGGTTCAGATTGCAAATTTAAACTTGAGATAAGGATGAGTTTTCTAACAGCTAGAGCTATACAAAAAAATGACTTCTCCATGGGACTGTAGGTTTTCCTTCCCTAGAAATCTTCAAGCAAAAAATTAAATAACTTTGTGTTGGATGTGTTGAAGGGATTCTTCTTCTACTACAGGTTGGACAAGGTAGTCTATGAAGCCTCTTTCACTCCAAGACTCTGTGTTATCTGTGTTATTCTCAATCCAAATGGAAGAGGGGTTCTCTATAAGTGGTGAAGACCTCCAAATGTTCTTGTTTTTGAAGATATTGTGCCAGTTGTGTGAAGTCCCAATACACTGCAGAACTTCCAAAATAAGATGCATAATCACTCAAAAGAATTTGGCTTAAATATCCACACAGGGAAAAATACACACACACACACACACACACACACACACACACAGTGAATGAAGAATATCTGTTGCTTAGGTTATGATATGCAGCTGGACATACAAGCCATAAAATTGGTCCAAGAGTACATATGTCTTGGACAGACATTCTTAATTGAGAGTGAAAGTGGACCCAGAATTAAATAGGAGAAGGCAGGCCATCTGGTTTGCATTTAAGAGATTATTCAGTGCTTTTAATGACCCCAAGTTTCTCCCTGAAAGAAAGGCCCATATTTTTAACATCAGTATTCTTCAGTAATGTTATAGCTGAGCATCACTGTTGCTGAGGATTAAAGTTTTAGGTCATTCCAAGGGCAACAGAAAAGCTCATGGTAAGTGTGAATATAGAGGTAACCCAAAGGATTTTTTCAGTAAGTTATGGTTTAGAAAAGGATGTGGGCCCATTGTGATGAGAAGGGGAGATAGACCATATACTCTACTACCACCATTCAGTGTCATAATATCTAAAAGACCCCGAGAAGCAACTCTTCTCCCTGACATCCCTCCCCATAAAAATTTGTAGAAGGGCATGTACAAAAACTACAAGATATGAAGTAGTTTGTAGCATAGCACTATCTGCTGATATGCATATATAGTATGTCTATTATAATATCCTGAGGTATCCACCTAATCAGGCTTTCTGAAAATAAAACAAATCTAATCTGGGAAGATTTTTTAATTAAATGTTTTATTAATATTACTTTTTTCTACATAACCATTCCTTCCAAATGACTTCTTGCCCTTTCCCAGGAGAACCTTCCATCAAAGCAAATGAACCACTGGTCATATCGGATGGTATTGCCTTATCCCCCACATGTGGTCCAGCATTTCTCCATAGACACACATGCTTCAAGTCTCTTGCATCATTAAAGACTTGTCCTTAACTAACCTAATCTTGTTACAGTCACTGCTTCCTTTTCCACATATTCACAAAGCATCACATTATTAACACATTCAAGTGTACAATTCAATTCAAGTCAAGCTCATTGACATATAATTAAAGAGTTCTCCTTCTCTTTTGAAAAATGGAACGTTTGTCCGTTTCCAGTTGGAAAATCACAGAATTTCAGGACCTCAGAGTTGAAAGGAACCTCAAAGTCTATCCAATCTGATCCATACCTAAACAAGAATTCCCTCTTCAATTATATTCAACAAGTGGTTATATTACCTTTTCTTAAAGATTTTCAGTGAGGAAGAACTCAGTGTTTCCATGTTGCTTTTGGATAGCTCGAAATATTAGGAAGTTTTCCTTTACTGTAAACTTGATTTTGTCTCTGGCTCCTGAATTTCTTTACATATCTTCCTAATATTTAATGCTATCCTCCCCACCAACTCACCCTTTTATCTATCCTGTTTATTTTAAATAAGGCATATGCCCTTAAAAAACAATAGTCTAGTCCTGCAGCACTTCTATTTACCTCAGGGTTGTTTTGTTGTTGTTCATTTTTTCCCCAATTACATGTAAAAAGCTTTCAACATTTTTCAAAGAATATTGATTATCAGATTTTTTGCCTCTCTCCCCACCTCCACAAAAAACCCCTTGAAATGGTAGGCAGTCTTATATAGATTTTACATGTGCAATCATGTACAAAATTTTTCCATCTTCATCCATTTGTGAAGGAAACTCAAATAAAAATTAAAGTGAAAAAAGTTTGCTTTGGTCTGTATTCAGACACTTATCAGTTCTTTTTCTTTGGAAGCAGATGGCATTTTTTATCATGAGTTCTTTGGGATAGTTTTGGATCATTGTTTTGCTGAGAAGAGTAAGTTATTCACAGTTGTTCATTATACAGTATTCCTGTCACTGTATACAATGATCTCTTGCTTCTGCTTATTTCACTTTGCTTCAGTTCGTGTAAAGTCTTTCCAGGTTTTTTTTTTTAGCTCCTCTTTGTTGTTTCTCACATCACAATACTATTCTATTACAATTATATACTATAACTTACACAGCCATTCCCCAATTGACGGTAACCCCTCACTTTATAATTTTTTGCCCCCACAAAAAGCTCCTTTAAATGTTTTTGTACACATTGGTCCTTCCCTTTTTTGTTTTTGTTTTTTTTATCCCTGGAAGATACAAACCTAGTAATAGTATTTCTGGGTCAAAAGATATGTACGGTGGGGTTGTGGGAGGTAGTGCAGCTGGGTAGCTCAGTGGATTGAGAGCCAGGCCTAGAGGTGGAAGGTCCCAGCTCAAATCTGGCCTCAGACACTTCCCAGCTGTGTGACTCTGGGCAAGTTAATTGACCCCATTGTCTAGCCCTTACCACTCTTCTGCCTAGAAACCAATACACGGTATTGACTCTAAGATGGAAGATAAGGGTTAAAAAAAAAAAAAAGATATGTACTGCTTTAATAGTCCTTTGGGTATAGGTCCAAATTATTCTCTAGAATGAATGAATCAGTTCACAACTCCCCCAACAGTGCATTCATGTCCCAGTTTTCCCACATAATCTCCAAGTTTTGTCATTTTCCTGTTCTGTCATAATAGCCAGTCTGATAAGTGTAGTGTGGTATATCAGTGTTGCTTTAATTTGCATTTTTCTAATAATAATTTAGAGCATTTTTGCATGACTACTTAGAGCTTCAAGTACTTTGAGAATTGCCTGTTCATATCCTTTTACCATTTTTCAATTGGGGAATAATTTGTATTCTTATTATTTTCTCTCATTTCTCATGTATTCGAGACTCATTTCTCTACGTATTTGAGAAATGAGGCCTTTATTAGAGAGACATGTAAAAAAATTTTTTGCACCATTAAGTATTATTCTCTGTTCTGTTTCCCTCTGTTTAGTTTCTGACCTCCACCCTTAACCTCTCAGGGCCCACAGGCAGCTTTCTAAGAGTGCTGTGGAGAGTTGGTAAAGCAATTGCTCTAAACTGAAAGGAGTTTCCCCAGTAGGAATTCCCAGTGAAATCATAGGTTCTGAACAATTAAAACCTAAACTGAGCTACTTACTGACCAAACTGACACAACTTATCTTTCTTTCTCTAAAAGCTACTTCAGAGCTGACCCTGTAGAAAGAAGGTCCCTTTTTCATTGACTTAATCACAGTAAGGCATGACTGGTTTTCTAACCTATCTTTCTCAGTCTGTTAGATTTTTACATGTGTTTAGTTGTATATCCAGTAGGGAAATGTTTGGGTATCAGAGCTCTGAAGGGAAAGTAAATTACTTACTGCATTTCATTTTTTTTTAAATGAATGTAACACCACAGATGATAAAGTAGAAATGGAAGTAAAAGTGTCTGCTTAATACAACCACTGTGAATATATTTCGTGCAGTGAATGTTATAGCTTTTTAAAGTATTTCCCTTTATTCACTAGCTAATCACTTTTGTTGTTTAATTTCCTAATCTGTCTGTGACTCTCTTCGCCTTTCCTTATTTTCTATCTTGTTTTGGAACAGGTATAGGCAGAGTGTCTTTTGGAGCTTTCTTAGGTAGGTGAAGTTACAATTTCCTTCTATTAGAAGAATAGTGTGAATAAAGATTAAACTCTTTAGAGAGTGAATTGCTAAGAAAAATCTAGATGTTCTTTTAACTTTTCAGTTCTCTCACTAATTCACTGTATAAAAGGTCACATAATGTCCTTTTCCTCCAGTTTGTACTACACTGCTACCCCGCGAACTGATCAGTAATTTTTGTAAGATGCTTTTACCAAGATACCAAACCTTATTCAGCCTACGAGTAAGCTATTTTCTAAAAATATCTCTTTAAAAATTTGCTCATGTTGAAGCAATCTTTTTAATGTTCCTTCTTTATGCCCATAATTTGACCATTTATTCTGCCTAAAGTTTTTCAAACTTTTATATTTTAGCAAGTGATCCATGAAAATTCAATTCAACAAAATGTATTTGATGCCTACCTTGTGGCTGGCACTTTGCTAGGCATTGGGATACAAAGATAAAAATCTTCACTGCCCTCAAGTTTACAAGCTACTGAAGAAGTATCTTAAGGATTTCTCAATGTATCATTTTGTTATGTGGTCATTTTTTAGTATAGGGAAACTCTTATAACATAGCACTTATTACATGGATTCTCATGTACCACAGGTCAGATTATGCCCCTGACATTTTTTACAGGTAAAAGATTGGAAAATTCCCACATAATAGACTTTGTCCTATTTTCTGACATCATCACATAGAATTTCTAATTGTATATACATCATCATATTTTCCATGATCCCTTCATGTAAAATTAGATTGGCCTGGTCATTACCAATGCCCTTTATTGTAGTGTTACACATTTAATGGGGCATCTCTTTCCTTCCCAGCTCCCCACCCCACCCCTGGAAAAAAAGGCTTTGTCAAATAACAATTAAGTTAGCATTAAGTATCTCAGCAGGCATTCAGAGAAACATTATAGTTCTACCTAATGCTGTGCATTGGTGAATGCTTGGTAAGTGTTGAGGTTGAGAATTATCCTCAGTATTTCTCTTTATGAGATGTTTAGTTGAATGAATTCTAAGAACAGTTCCAAGAAATAGAATCTGAAAAAAAAAAAAAAAAAAAAAAAAAAAACAAAGGAAAAGCATGAAATTTAGAATTGGGTTTCTACAGTTTTTTTTATTCATGGTTTTGTGAAGGACTTGAGGAGGAAACATTCAAACAATTTAGAAAATGTTCTTTGACATTGTGCCAAGGAAATCAAATCCTTTATTCTTTCACTAAGACCTTTTTCTATTTCTTTCTCATATAGATGTTGCCTTTATCACAACTGTGACCTTCCTGTGGAAAGTGTCAGCAATCACTGTTGTAAGCTGTCTTCCACTGTACATTCTCAAGTACTTGAAACGTAAACTTTCTCCACCAAGTTACTCCAAGCTTACCTCATAGAAGGAATTCTCCACCTACATATCCCTTCTGCCCCCTGCCCTGCCATTGACTTCAACTGAGATTTGCTTGGTGCCTCCCATGGCATTTTATTGACGTGAGATTTGTGATGTACTACTGAAAGAAAAATTGGAAAAAAGCAAAACAAAAAAAAAAAAACAACAAAAAAAATGGAGAATATAAATAGGAAAGACTGTGTCTGCTGTGTAAGATAGACTTTAACTAATGACTCCAAACAGGGAGAGAACATCCATTTTTGTCTTTTTCCAATCATTTCAACTTCTTTATTGATTATAATTTACTTTTTGTTAAAAAATGCTGCTTAATTATTCCATTGCTACTGCAAAGATTTTTGCTACTGCACTGTTCTATAACATAAAATGAAAGCTTATTTGATATTATGTAATAATTCTTTCACATTCAAGTTCTTTCCTTGATGCTGTTATGTAGAAACACCCATTCCTATTTAAAGTCTAATAAAATCTTAGAAGCTATAAGTACCTTTGTCTGTATTTGCTGCTATATGTGACTCTTCATTAAATGTTGATAAATATGAGCTATTTCAATTACCTGTGGATGCCCTGCCTACCATAGTACTACCTTGGGAGCTGTTATCCACCTTTCTACATACCATTCCTCTCACCTGCAAATACTTCTGAAAATGTACCTTCCAATCCTCTTAAATGCACTTTAAAGCCAACTAGTGCACTCTGTAGTTCTTACACTCTGTGTCATTCTGTCGAAAGTACTGGGGCAGCTAGCTAAGTGAAAATGTTTTAAGCCTTTCTGTCCACTTTGTGTTTGGAAAACTTCACTCAAATATTGCTTCATGAAACATTTCTACATATCTTATCCCAAAGATCCTGTATTCGCCGGTATGTATCTTACCTTGTAATCTGCCAGCTTAGATGACTCGGGTTATAAGCGGCCCTCTGTGAACGCTATGGTAGAATGATCCTGCATCTTCCCAACTGTAATCTGTGCTTCTGAGGAGCCAGATGGACCTCTGTTTAATTAGATGTTTGTAAGGAGCAAATCCGGATGTTATTCCAAATCATTGTGCTCTAAGAGTTGCTCAGTCTTTATCACAGTGTATATTTAGCCAGGTCATTCAGAAGATGACAGAAAAAGTAAAGACCTTTATTTTAAAACATATTTGTTTTACCTTTCTAACACCATTATATGACTTGAGGTTTTTACAATAGATGGATTTGAGTGGGAGGTGGGGGGAAGGGCACAGGGATAGCATTTTTTAATTTCTTGTCTGGTGTCTGGCATGTGTTGGCCCGAAATGTTATGGATTGCTGTGTTGAGTGAATGGAATTCCTAAAATGGTTATTCATCCGACTGTCTCCATCAACAGATTGCCTTGGACCTAACCGAATTAATTGCATTTTCATTTGTTTCATTTAGAGAGGGGTTTCCCCCAATACAGTCCTTGTATAGGCTTCCTTTCTTCAGAGGAGAAAGCCAGCCACGTTATTAACAACGATAAAGCTTCATTTCTACTAGATAAAGCTATAAAGGGGTCAGCATCTTTGAGGTGCCCGTGACCGGTGGAGAGCCGTTTCTCCTCTGTGCCCACAAGATGTCACTGTTGGGTGTTTTTAGAAGCTGTGTGTGCGTGGATGGTGGTTTCTTAGAAACCTGGGCACATTTCTGGAGTTTCTCAGTTCCTTTTGTTTTGTAGTTGAAATGTATCATCCCCACAATCTGTCACTTAATGGGCTGGGCTGATTTTCATTTCACAATTCCCTTTTGCCTTTTTTCTTTTAAAGTAGAGCGGCATAGGCAAGATTAAGATACTATTTGAGAGGGTACCTGGGTGGCTCGGGATGGGGAGCCAGGCCTAGAAATGAGAAGTTTGGGGCTCAAATCTTACCGCAGACACTTCCTAGCTGTGTGACCCTGGGCAAGTCACTTAACCCCCATTGCCCAGTCCCTCCGCTCCTCTGCCTCGGGCACAATAACAACAGGATTGACTCTAAGACAGAAGGTAAGGAGTTGCTGTTTTTAAAGTACAATTTGAACTAGCAGCGTCATTGTTGGTCAGAAATCATAAGGAGCACAGAGTGGTCACCTGGGAGAGTGAAAATTATGCTCCTGTGCATTAGTTCTCATGCATTCGGCCCAAAACTCAACCAGATCAGAGAGCCGAGAGGCAGAAAACATGGGAAATGAGTGGCTGCTATGATTTTAAGATGTGAAAGTTGTTTTGTTTTTTTTTTTAATTCTGAGATGTGAGATAGAAGTCATAATAAGAGAAAAATTCTTCAGCACTGAAAAAAGCCAGCAATTTCAGGAGTTTAAGTATCCTCCCCACCAACGTAGACCACTCCTAAGTTATTGTGTCTCGCTGGGTCCCAAAGTGGTCTTCTTAGGACAGAGAGCCATTTTGTTCAGTTAGAAGTGACTGGCAGTAGAATGGAGAGAGCCCTGGGCCTGGAATCGGGAAGACCTGGGTTCCGATCCAGCCTCGTATACTTCCTAGCTGTGTCACCCCCCTGTGAGTCACTTAACCTCCATTTCACTCCGTTTCCTCAAATGTAAGATGGGGACAATGATAGCACCCACCCCCCAACCCCCCAAAGTTCTTGTGAAGATCAAATGAGAAAATGTCTGTAAAAAGCACTTTGCACAGTCCCTGGCACATAGCAGGGGCCATCTAGATCTTACTGTCTTCCCCCTCGAAGTTCTGTTCTGTAATGGGAAATTGTAGGATAAATATAAGGCTCCTAGTACCCGAGGCCTTTCTAGCTCAGAACTTTGCATTCTGCTGCGTCATCTTCAAGGACTCAGCATTCCTGCCCCAGAACACCACCAAGAACTCGAACAAAGGCTGCGAGGTGTCGCAGCGGATGGAATGTGGACTTGAAGCGAGGAAGATCAGAGCTTGGATTCTTTCCCAGACCTCACTCGTTTGTCTGACCTGGGGCAAAGCTTCCTCAATTTGGCTCAGTTTCCTCATCTGTAAGATGTGAGAGCTCCTCCCACAGCTGTTGTGAGGGTCAAATAAGAAAATATTCATAAAGCAGATATTCATAAAATATTCATAAAGCACCATATATATATATATATATATATATATATATATATATATATATATACTAGCTATTATTATGAATAATGGAAGAGAAGAAATCAAAATAAACTTACTCCAAATCAGAGATCATAGCAAACTGCAATTCCCAGCACCTGCTGCTTTCTTTCTTGACAAGAATGTATCCGATGAAGGTATCCAATTCCATTTTTCATTTCTTTTACACAAGGCACAGACTCATAGGGGAAGCGAGGGAAACACCCCCAAAAGCAGACATTGGAGTCACTCTTTGGGGGTACAGAGAACAGCAATATGCTGTCGTCCCTAGAAGCTACCTTGAAGGTTACTCTTGTAGGACGTTGCCCAAACTATTTTGTGAAAATTGTCTAACCCTGGAAGAAACATTTCTCTGGTTTGAATTTTCCTTTTCTCCAAAAAGAAGTACGTCTCCTTTCCTCTGGCATTATCCAGAGAAGAATCACTACTAAGTCAAATTTCATCATCTCCCTCCTTAAGTCTGTCATCAGGATTGTTCCCAGTAAAACCATGTGATGTTTGAATATCAGAATATGAGTATCAAGATGCTGTCAGGCTTGGACTGCATCTGTATAAAAACATATGGAGAAAATACCCAAGACTATGTTTTCAAGGGTGACAAATTCTTCATGCCTCGTATCCATTCCCCTAATTTTAAAAATGCAAGAAATATTCACTTTACCTGCCAGTGAAAAGCCTGAATATCTTTTAGGATCTAAAAAGCCCTGAACTTATACCTGCCCAGAACTACCATATGCCACCATCCAAGCAGGAAATAAATGGCCATTTTGCTAGGAAGCAAAAATTATGAAACTTTAATCCCTGAGTTAGATGTCTGAACCGTAATGTGGCCGTTAAAAAAAGACAGATGATAAATGGCAGGCGGGTTTACCTTCTAGAAGGCACAGCACTCCAGGCTCAATTGTTCATACATCCACTACTGCTTTATTTCTAGGTACAACAGAAACGGTGGGGTTTGACTCCAGAAAACCTTGGTTGAGAATCCGATGGCTCACCCTTTGGCTAGCCGGGCCATGATCCAATGTTCTTTGTATTTAAGTGGGGTAAGGAATATCAGGAAGAGGATCCACTGTCTCAGTCTTCACACTTGTTGTCCCTTGAAAGTAAATATCTGGGAGCCACAATAAACTCCCAGTTCTGGTGAGATTATAGGACTGGGTAGAATCTAGAGGGCTCCCAATAATAACAACAAACCTGTGAGGGCAGGAGCTATTCCCATTTTACTGATGAGAAGACCGTCTCAGAAAGGTTGGGTGGTTTGCCCAAACTACCCAGTGGCAGAAACTGGGCCTACATCCAGTCCATTTCCCACTACGCCACTCTGACAGGAAAATGGCTTAAATAAACACACTAAGTCCTTCCCTCTCCAGTAGGAGAGACTATTTTCTCCCATCTACCTTCCCAAACTGAGATCTCCTACTTCCCAAACCTCTGCTTTCAAGATGGACCTGAGTCAAAGGGAATGAGAGAGTTTGGCTGGGGATAACTCAGCGGCACTTACAATCTCCATCCCTTTTCTCCCTAAGCTCTTCTCTTTAGTCTGAATGGACCCTAATTTATTAGAACCACCCTTGCTTTCTCTTTACCTTACTTTTTCTGCCTAATAGCACTTTGTGTATACTTTCAATAATCCTAAACACAAACTAGAGATAAGAAATGTCTACCATTTTATGTGTAACCCACGTGTTGATTGAAGACAGACCGGGTTTCATCTAGGAGACAATAATAGCATCAGACTTTCTGTGACTCATACCCTTGACCCAGGGTTCCCCTGAGAACATCTGACTTTGGCTCATATCTATTTCTCATTTAAGTGTCTTCAGTTCCCTTCCCAGTACCACACTTAATAAGACATGGATCATAGAACGAGTTTGTCACATGACAAAGAATATAAAACGGATCCATTCCAAGCTCATTTCCAGGCAACAAACATTTTCCTTCTGGTGAGGCCCACCTTCCTTATGGGCCTTCACAGTCTCTAGAGGCTTTTAAGGGTAGCCTGGTTTGAATCCCCTTCCCCAAGCAGCAGAAAAAGAACTTGGAGTCTATAGGTATTCTGCTCTAGCCTTGAGACAGAGACAGAGACAGATGATAGGTAGAGATAGATAGATAGACAGGCAGGTAGATAGATGGATGGATGGAGGGAGGGAGGGATGGATGGATGGTTGAATGATGGATGGTGAGAGAGACAGCAAGAAAGAGGTAGAGAGAGATAATAGGTTGATATAGATCAGTGATTCCCAAAGTGGGCACCACTGCCCCCTGGTGGGTGCTGCAGCAATCCAAGGGTGCAGTGATGGCCACAGGTACATTTATCTTTCCTATTAATTGCTATTAAATTTTTTAAAAATTAATTTCATGGGGCACTAAGTAATATTTTTTCTGGAAAGGGGGCGGTAGGCCAAAAAAGTTTGGGAACTACTGGTATAGTTAGACAGGCAGGCAGATGGATGGATGGATAGATAATAGAGACAGAGCAAGAAAGAGGTAGAGAGAGAGAGATGATAGGTAGATATAGATAGATGGATGGATGGATAATGGTGAGAGAGATAGAGCAAGAAAGAGGTAGAGGGAAAGAGATAATCGGTAGATAAAGATAGATAGGCAGGCAGATGGATGGATAGACAGACGGATGGATGGATGGATGGATGGATGGATGGATGGATGGATGGATGGATGGATGGATAGATGGATGGATGGATGGATAATAGATGGTGAGAGAGAGAGAGAGAGATGATAGATATGCCATTCTGGTGTTAAGACCCTCCCAAGCAGAAAAAATACTCAGAGTTGTTAGAGAAATCAGAGCTCCTCCCCCCTAGTAGTTCCATCTCCCTTCAGGCCTTCCTCTGACAGTTCCTTTTCATGGTCCAACTCAGTCTACCTCTGCTGATACTGCTACCATTCTCTCATCTATAAACTGCCATCTACTCTGTGCCTGAGGCTAGGAGAGGATGGAGAGGAATGCCATAGGTTTTTTCTAGGATACCAATTATACCAACATGTTTTGGAGCTGGTTGCAACTCAGCTGCTAGTCAGGCCCATCGCACCATCTGGATAGCAAACAAAAAGACCATTTTTGAAGGTAGCTAGAAAAGTACCCAAATTTGCCTTTTTTGGTGGAAGATCCAAAGCCCTTTACTCTTTTTTTTTTTTTTTTACACCCTTGTACTTCGGTGTATTGTCTCATAGGTGGAAGATTGGTAAGGGTGGGCAATGGGGGTCAAGTGACTTGCCCAGGGTCACACAGCTGGGAAGTGGTTGAGGCCAGGTTTGAACCTAGGACCTCCTGTCTCTAGGCCTGGCTCTCACTCCACTGAGCTACCCAGCTGCCCCAAAGCCCTTTACTCTTAGCTGATTTAGGGCTACTGAATTGTCATTTCTTCCCTATCTAGAACACACCAAGCTGGATGACCCGCAAACGGTACTTTCCCTGAGACCAGGGAAACAACAATCCCACCCCTTCCCCTTCTTGCAATTTGATCTTACTCTCTGGCCCCCTCTCCAGGACACCTAAGCCTCAGTCAGGCACTGGAAACACTAAAACTTACTTTCTAGGACTGGGAGGAATGGAGGGAAGGAGGCAGGTTGGAACTCAAAATTTAACAAAAAAACATTTTTTTTCCTGCTAGGAGAGGGACAAAGCAATTGGCTTCTATGCCCTGCTCGAAGGTCCATTCCCCATAATGTATATTTAGTGACAAAAATCTAGAAAGAACAAAGTAGTTTGCCAGCAGGATCTCAAGCTAGTCGGAGTTCTTGTGGTACCATCACCTACTGCCCCAACTCTGCATTCTTCTGTTGGTCTTCACTCGTGTGTTTTAGGTGTATAAATTTACACATGAACTCCCCAAGGTTTTCTAAATCCTAAGTCATTCCTTTGCTAAATCTTTCCTACTTATGAATGAATAATCCAGTATCCTCTTCTGGTTTAGTTCTCACAGGATTATATAGGTCTTACAGGGGATTCTGAGTATGTTAGCCACCATTTGATTTAACAAACAAAGATTAAGCACATGTGATTCCTGTCTTCTCTTATCCAAATAATACCTAAGTAAATGCCTTGGAAATTAATCAAGGAATTTTCAGGAGCATCACGTTCCTTTTTGTGGAATATTTCGGAGTGTGCCCTGAATGTTGTAAGTTCTGTTCTGCTGCCTCCATACAGCCAAACCTGCATTAAAATAGCTTCTCTACAGCTTAAAACCATTCACTTCCAGGTCTTCTCCTAGACAAGCCTAATTCTAGTCATCCTGGATACAGTTCTCGAGTTTTACACGAGGAGACTGTGGTATGGCAGAAAGTGCCTTCATCGGAGAATCAAAGGTCTTGCTACTGAGCTTACTGTGTGACCATGGGCAAGTCACTTAGCCTCTTTTGGCCTCAGTTCCCTCCTCTGTACTCTAAGGTCCCCTTCGGCAAAGTCTGTTCTGTGCTTCCTCAGTTACTCTGTCCTTTTTTGTAGGAGCATCTCTTGTCCCGGGGCATAGGCAGGTAAAGGTGAGTCAGAGGGAATGGGGAGGTAAAGGGAGGAGGAGAGCCTCACACAAAGGACCCAGGTGGGGCTCTAAGGAGTGATTCAGATGCTGTGATTCTTCTCCTTCCTCACCAGACCACACCACCCTTTCCTCATTAGACTTTTTAATTCCTGACCAGCACCCCTCCTGGGAGTTCTATTTGGGGCTGGTGGGGAGAGGAATCATTTTGCTTGTTTGGGTTTCTCATCCCCCCTCCCCACTCTCCTGGCTAGATGCTGTCTCCAGCGACGTTCCAACTCAGGGGGGTCCTCCTCAGTTGTAAAACAAGATAAACAGCCAGGCCCCCTTTCTTCTGCTTTTTAAATGCCATCCCTGACAGCTCCCCCACTGCTACCCTACTTAGGAAAGTTTTTGTGTGATGGAGCTGCTGCCCTGAGCTTGGCTTTACCCGATGGCCCACCCCAGACGGGACTGCGAGTGACGGAGCCCTCCAACAGCCCTTGTAGACCAAAGGTATTATTATTATTTTATGGTTTAGCAAAAAACAAAAACAATCCAAAAGCCCTCAATATTTTGACCCCACCATGAGGAGAAAATATTTAGTATTAAGGAATCTGTACAACACTGTTGGAACATTTTCTGCAAACAAACTAAGCATGCAGCTTCAAAAAAATATAGACTTCTACCTAAGCAAAGCACTTTCTAGATAGTTCAAGTCCTCGCAGCAGGCAGCCAGGCAGCCAGGCAGAAGTCCCCAGCAGAATAGGACCAAATGGAGAATTCTCATCGGAGAGCCCCAATCCAGAACACACAACGAGCTGCGTCTAAAAGCAGAACAATCCATGACTCGTTCAAAGGGGCCACGAAGACCAAAGAAACCTGAGTAGGAGGCCCTCTGCAGTATTGCTTCTTCTGAAACAGGCAGGTATTAAGGAAAGAATGCCGGACCTGAGGTTAAATGGCCCAGAGGTTAGCCCTGGCTCTGATGCTTAATAGCTCTGTGATCCTGGGCGAGTCATTGACTCTTTCCAAGCTTGAGATTCTTCATCTCTTAAAATGAGCAGGACGTCCCTTATCCTGCCTACCTCTCATAGGCTGGTGGTGAGCAAGGCAATATTTTTAACCATCAACTAAGCTTCAAGATAGATTAGAAGTTTCCCAAGCACTCAGGAAGTTAGTGAAGACAACAGAAGAATTGAAACAGAATTTATAAGGTTTATTTTTTTTAAAGTACCCAGAGTGTCTTAATGCAGATTTTTAGTTAACTAAAGTTAAAAAACTTTAAAACTGCATTAATTGCATTAAATGCATTAATTCTTTGATGACGGAGTATTTACTATTCAGTGTCATAATAGGTTTAGAACTGGAAAAAAGTTACAAGACCAGTACAGAGATGCAGAAACATCCTTCTCAATGTCTCATTTATATCCTTGCTTGACAGGTATATTTAAATTTCTCAAGAATGTGTTGGAATAAGGCTTCAGGAACCAAAGTTGTTAGGATTTGCACCTGCTCAGGAATGTTGTTTTAATAAGAAATAGAGTTGTTATAATCCTTTGCCTTTGTAGAAGAAGCAGAGGCTCCCCAGGATTCTAAGTCCTGTCCATGCAACAACATCCCATTCCGGGGGTCGGCAACGTATGGCTCTCAAGCCATATCTGGCTTTTATGAGGGCCAGATATGGCTCTTTCTGCAGGAGCCATAAAGTCAATTTTTTTTCAGGCGCTGTTACAGGAGCGGCACTGTGAGCACTGTACGGCTCTCACAAAATTACATTTTAAAAAATGTGGCGTTTATGGCTCTCACGGCCAAAAAGGTTGCCGACCCCTGCCCCATTCATAGGCACTGACAACTCAAGATGATTCCTATGTTAGTTTTCCAGAAACCTGAATCTGTCCCTTTCAGAGAGAGAAATTCCAGGACAAATAGTCAAAAGGTGTTCATGAATAAAATACATAAGAAGAAATACAAATGATCAACATTCAAATGAATGATTCAAATCATGAAAAATAGAAATCCGAATTAAAACCAGTCCAAGGTTTCCCCTCACACCCAAAAAATTGGCAAAGATAATAAGAGGAAAAGTGATCATGTCAAAAGGGCATATTAATTGTATTCATTAGAATTTTGTACCCTGGACTTCATCCCACCAGAAATGCTTTAGTATTTCCCATTTGTTTGGAGATCTAGTCTCTTTTTCTATTTTCTTTCATGATGTGACAAGTTACTGTAGTCCAGGCTGCTAAACTGGGTTATTGAGTGATTGTGGTTGCAGACTTATGGATCACTACAAGAACCTGTTGTGATTTGTGAATTTTTTCCTTTTTTCCTAGAATTTTTTCATGTTTTTGATATTTTATATTTCATTCAGAAGTTATTTTTTTTATTTCTTTGGACTCTTTGATATTTTTGATAATTGATTCATATGCTTTCTGACTTGACCATGTATACCTGTGTGATTCCTTTGTGTATCCCTGTATCCTCCTTGGGAGGAATGTCTTATTATTCTCCTCAGGGGGGACTATACTATTGTTATGAACTTTAATCTGAATTTGAGCCTAATTTAGAACAAGAGACTACCTCCCAGAATCCAGAGTGCAAACCTTTTGGAGAAGGCACCACAAAGATGCCTGCAGAGACCACACACTGCACCAGAGGATCCAGAGTGAACTTTAGGGGGTGAGGGGAGGTTAAATGTATTTATTTTGAATGTATATTCTTATGCCAAAGGGAACTGACCCTTAACTGTTGTTTTTATTTTTTTTTTTTGGTCAATGCACCTAACATTGCTTTTGTTCTTTTTCTCTTTTATTTCCCTTGTATTACCCCAAAAATAAGTTTTAATTTGATTATGTTTCCATGATCCATTGGGGAGACTGGTCTCCCAAAGGATCACAGGGGGAATGTATTAATTAGAATCTTGAACCCTTGGACTACATTTCCCACAATTCCCTTTCCCTTTAGTGTACATGCATCATTACGTTGTTTGTATATAGTTTCAGTTTCTCCTCCCTCTCGCTCTCTTCTTCCACGTGAGTGGTTTAGGTGAGCTCTCTCTAGTTTTAATAATAAACTTTATAGATAATAAACTTGGAGATATTGGATAATACACTGGCATTAGAATAGAATTTGTCATAATGTCAAATGGTTGGGTCAACCATTTTTTAAACTTATTTGTTTATTTGTTATATTAAAGTTCCCAAGTATCTCCTCTTCCCTCCTCACACTAGAGAAGATATCATGTGACCAAAAAAAAGTAATGAATTGCACATATGTGTATACATATATACACACATTTATATATATATATATACACACATTTATATATATATATATATATATAAAAACTATGTCTCGCTTGTTTCTATTTATCAGTTCTTTCTCTCAAGGCAGACATATATAAGTTGTTCTTCAGACGATGCTGTGTATGATGTTCTCTTGGTTCTGTTTGTTTCACTCTTCATGATTTCATGTAGGTTTTCCATGTAATTTTTTAAATTAACCTGCTCATCATTTCTTACAGTACAGTAACATTCCATCACAATCATATGCTACAACATGTTGAGCCATTCCCCGATTAATGGGCATCCCTTCAATTTCCAGTTCTTTGCCACCACAAAGAGAGTTATTATAGATATTTTAGAAAATAGAAGGGTTTTTTTTCCCTATTTCACCAATCACCTACAGAGACAAAACTAATAGTGGTATTTCTAGGTCAAAGGCAATACCTGGTTTTATAACTCTTTGGGCATAATACCAGATTGCTCTCAAAATAGTTGGATCAAGGACAATTCTGAGAAGCCCATGACAAAGAACACTATCCACCTCCAGAGAACGAACTGTAGGAGTCAGAATGCATATGAAAATATATGATTTATCATTTATTTGGGTATATGATTTGGGGTTTTGGTTTTGTAAGATGATTCACTTACAAAAATGAATAATATGGAAATAGGTTTTGAGTGATAATACATGTATAACCCAGATTGAATTGCTTGTCCCCTCTAGGAGGGCATAAGGAAGAAGGGAGGGAGACAGTGTGGATCATATGACTTTGGAAAACTGTGGAAATTTGTTATTAAAATGTTTTTAATTTTTTATTAATAAAAAGGTCATATAAGGCAATAGTTCCACCAAGTCTATTAGTGCCCCCATTTTTCCACATCCCCTTTCTGGAGAATAACTTAGAGCCCTGGGGGAAAAAAGGTCACTACATTGTTTAAACCTTTTTGGCCAATGACTCCAGCACCAGGCACTTGCCCCAAGAAGGTCAGTGATAGATAGGCTATACTTATATGAAAATATTTATAATGACACTGTTGTAGCAGACAAAGGATACTCATCATGTTAGGAATGGGTGAAGAAACTGGTATATGAGTATAAAAAATATCATATGATAAGGACTTGTGAATATGAAAAATTCAGATATGCATGGTGAGACTTGAAAGCAATAAAAGATATAAGTGGTGTTTTTTAATTAACCTGCTCATCATTTTTTCCTTTTTTTTTAATTAAATTTTATTTTTTAGAAAAATTTTCCATGGTTACATGATTCAAATTTTTACTTTCCCCTTCACCCTCCCTTCACACACACCCCATAGCCGACTCGCATTTCCACTGGTTTTAACATGTGTCATCAATCAAGACTTATTTACATATTATTGATAGTTGCATTGGTGTGGTCCTTTCCTGTCTATATCCCCAATCATGTCCACCTCAACCCAAGTGTTCAAGCAGTTGTTTTTCTTCTGTGTTTCCTCTCCTGTAGTTCTTCCTCTGAATGTGGGTAACGTTCTTTTCCATAAATCCCTCAGAATTGTCCTGGGTCATTGCATTGCTGCTAGTACAAAAGTCCATTACATTCGATTTGACCACAGTGTATCAGTCTCTGTGTACAATGTTCTTCTGGCTCTGCTCCTTTCAGTCTGCATCAGTTCCTGGAAGTTGTTCCAGTTCACATGGAATTCCTCCAGTTTATTATTCCTTTGAGCACAACAGTATTCCAATAGTATTCACCAGCATATACCACAATTTGTTAAGCCATTCCTCAATTAAAGGGCATACCCTCATTTTCCAGTTTTTTGCCACCACAAAAAGCTCAGCTATAAATATTTTTGTACAAATCTTTTTATCTATGATCTCTTTGGGGTACAAACCCAGCAGGGGTATGGTTGGATGGAAGAGCAGGCAGTCTTTTAGCTGCTCCTCATTTCTTACAGATCAGTAGCATTCTGTTATAATCATATGCCATGATAAAATGATATATTATAAAAGATCAAGCAAAGCAAAGTTAGATGGGTGACAATATTAATAAAACACCCCTAAGAGGTTTGGGGGAGAGGGAAAGAACATGAAACATGTAACTACAGAAAAATATTCAAAATAAAAGTTAAAAATAAATTTAAAAAATAAAATAAAACTCCCCTAAAAGGCAGCTCAGCTCAACACCAATTCCATAGCAATCCACGCTGTGCCCTGTTAAGAATGAAAAATTAAATACTCTTACCTCCTCTCAGTAGAGAGCCAGGAAACTGCAGGTGCCCAGGATTGTCTCTTCTGTGAGAATGTGATTTCTTGCAAGTTTTGCTTACCAGTTTTTCTTTGTCAAGAAGAAGATTTCAAGGAAAAGGAGTGGGCATACTAGCAAATGACTGGGATGTAGGAAAAAAATGGGGGCACCAATAAAAATTAAATAATAAAGCTTTTGTGTGGTTTTATTTTTGGCAATGTGGCTAATACAGAGTTATGATTTATATGACTTCATAGATATAATTGATATCATATTGCTTACCTTCTCAGTGGTTAGGGAGAAAAAGGAGAGAATTTGGATCAGCTCTTTAAAAATGAACATTAAAAATATTTTAATGTAATTGTGAAAAATAGATAAAATATCCCCCAAGATTTCTAAATAGTTAAAATGCATTTCTAATTAAATAAAATTGATATCCTTTCCTGGTTTTTTTTAAAGCATAAATGGACATAAAGAAAGCATCAGGGGAGAGGGGAATAACCACTGGTTCTGTAGTCATAAGACCCGGGTTCAAATCTTTTCAGCCCAAATCATTGGGTGAGTCACTCAGCCTTTCTTGGCCTCAGATTCCTCATCTCTAAAAAGTAAGATGGTATTGGAATAGATGGGCTTGAATGCCCCTTCCAGTCCTAGATTGAAAAGTATAATTTAACCTTTCCCTGATAGTTCAGAATAATCATTATCAAAATTGACTTCTGTTTGAGCCCTCACTTCCAAAGAACAATAGATTCAGAGCTGGAAGAAATGCCTTCATTTTACAGATGAGAAAACTGAGCCCCAGAAAGAGTGGCTTTCCTAAAGCCATACAGAGCTTGGACAACTCGGTCACAAGTCCTATAACTCTAGTGTCCTTAAAGTGTTTGGGTTGGACTAGATGAGGTCCCTCTTAGTGCCTTTATTTTTTTCTTAGGTTTGATGCTTTATGTTATTTTTATTTTATTATTCATTTTTTCCTGACTACATATAGATACAATTTTAATAATAATTTTCTGACATTTTGTTCTCAATTTTCTCTCTCTCCCTCTCACCGTTCCCTTCTCCTCAAGAGGCAAGTAATATGGTTTAGGTGGTACATGTGCTGTCATGCAACACATAATTCTACATTCATCATGTTGCTCCTAGCTCTTAAGAGATTATGAGGATGAGACCTATGATCTTAATGACCCCAAAGAGAAATGAAAAAAAACCATTGCTTGGAGGGTGAGGAAGTGCCCAGCCAAGCATGCCGCTGTTTCACTGGTCCCCATGGTAGCAGTATCCACTAGGTTCTCTCTTCCAAATGAGAGAATGGTGTAGGAAATTCTGCTCATTAAGAAAACAGTGAAAATCTTGTCTGTGAAAGTATTTTCAATTAAGGAAAAATTCCACCACGATATAAAGGAGATTCTAATCACTGCCTCTAGTTATGAAGAAGAGGGGACGATATCAAGTATTTGTGCCTTGAGTATAATTTTTTTTAATGAACAAACCAACTGTTTTTGTGCCAGTTTGTGAATGAGAGGTGAAACAATTACAAAGTTGTCAAATGGAAGCCTAGCTCCTCCAAAACAAAAACAAAAAAAACCTTGGTTGCAGAGATAGTTCATTTAAGTGATGTGAAAGGGACCTACTCACTTGCAGGCAATAGTTTGCCAGAGCAGTTGCCAGTGCCCACATGGAAGTGGGAGCTAGAAAATGATTGGGAGAATAAGTCACTTCCCAGCAATCCCAGGATGCCCCCAAAGCTGTAAAATAAATGATTAAATGTCTCCTAACTGACCAATATATCAATTCTGCATATGAAAATCCAAGAAGATCTAAGGAGACTTAGGGAGAAGAGGAGGAGACCTTTTTTTCACCAGATTTTGCATTGGAGAGGTGGTTTATTACCTAGAGATGAATTGTGCAGCTGATACTTTATCAGCTTTAAAGATATGGAATTTTCTTTGGCTTGACCAAGAGAGAACATGACAATGGCTTTAGTTCTTAAGATGCAGGCAAGATGATGTTATAATAACTACAGAAGTTCACAATTTCAGGCTAAGGGTTTATTTTAACACAGAAGGGAAAACCGAGGCAAGAGGGTTTAGGGCTCTTGAGAGACTGTTGCTAGGGGTGACTGGCAAGTGTTGGCTATGGACCTAGAAGGTAAGGCCAGTCTGATGAAACACTGTGAGTCCTTCTCATAATAAAGTTTTTAAATGCATAAAATAAAACTAGGATTACAAAGAAGGTCATTTATATTAAAATACAGCTATCGATGGGAAAAAAAAAAACCAAAAAACTTTTTCAACTCAGTGATTCCAGGTTAATCACCCCGGTTTAGAGAGTCTGAATTTGGGGAGGAAGGGCCAATGCGCGGGGTTCAGCAGTGGCTGAGAAGTGCAGGGATCTGCGGCACGGCGTCCCAGTGGGGCACCCGTCCCAGGCCTCACCGCCCCGTCCCAGGGCAGGAGCGGGAGGGGGATTTCTCTCCTGGCTCAGAAATTGGGCTTGCTCGTGGCTTCCTGCCAACACCAGAATTCCACCTCGCTATGCCAGGATAACAACAACGGTGCCTCTTTGTCTTCCCGAGCCGTCCCGGGGAAGCCGACTGTCTGCGGGGCGGGCGCTACTCTTCCAAATCGCCACCTGCCCTCGGAGGATCTGGCCTTCCTCCCGACGCCGTCTCTCGAGGCCTCGCCAGACCACAGCCGCCATTTTCCTCTCCCGCCAATGGATGGCAGCGCCCCTTCCTGGCTGCTTCCGCTCTTTTCCGCTGGGAGGATCTAGTGGCCGGGGCTTGTCAGGGAAACGGGGATGTCTGCCCATGCAGAGCCGAGACTTCGGCCATCCTTCCCAGCGAGGACCTGCCAGTCACCCGGAGTCTCTGACGGCCTTCCGGGGACCAAGCACTGTTCCGAGAGCCGGGACACGGGCGAAGGCTAGGGAAAACCGGGATCCCTGCCTCTAGGGAGGAGCGCACGGCGGAATGGAGGACGCAGCTGGGTGTGCTAGCCGGGCTCGCTGCAGAGAGCGCTGAATGTATCCGGGGGTATATGTTCATGTGTGTATACACGCCTACACACAGTGACGCGGAGGTATAGACACGTGCGCGTGTCTTGTCTGTTATATGCGCGTATCCCCACCGACATGCACATTGTAAATATGCTTATTATATATGCATACGATATATACGTGTGGGCACGTGCAGATTTTAATATATACACATTCTATATATATGTGCATCTTAAAAATAAATAATACTCATATTATTTATATGTGAAACAATTAGGTGATATATAACTATATATTATATCATATACTATATATCATATCATATAATGCATCATGTTAAAATATGTCATTATATAGTATGTATTATGTATATCACATAATTATAATAAAGTATATATAGTATATATATTATATGTAATTATATTGTATAATAGAATATATTTTATAATTACATAATATAATAAAGCACAGTATATATAGCATGGGATATATATAATTATATAGTATAATGTGTCATATATATTATACAATAATTATATAATGTGTCTCTTTGGGGTGAGGAATTCTAGAATCTTTACTAAAGAGAAGAGGAAACTGAGGCCCAATGAAATGATCAGCCTAAGGTTACCCACCTAATAACAGAGCTAGAATTTTAAACTGAGTCCAACTCCAATGCCAGTGTTCTTTCCATTATTATTTTTTATTATTATTAATTATTATATTACTATATTGGTTTATATTACTATATTATTTTGTATTATTTATTATTATATGATGTTATTATTATTTATTTTTCCACTATTATATTTTTAAACTGTTACCTTCAGTCTTACAATCAGTACTGTGTATTGGTTCCAAGACAGAAGAGCAGTAAGAGTTAGGAAATGAGGGTTAAGTGACTTGTCCAGGGTCATCCAGCTAGGAAGTGTCTGAGACCAGATTTGAACCCTGGACCTCCCTTCTCTACCCCTGGCTCTCAATCTACTGAGCTACCCAGCTGCCCCCTCCTTCCACTATTATAAATAATAATCCTATATACACACAGCCCAGTTTGCAAAGGACCTTCCTTGCCTTCCCTCACTGGATGACAACCACTCCGTGAGATGGGTGCCACCATTATCCCCATATACAGCATGAAGAAAATGAGGCTTAGGCAGGTTAAGAGATTTGCAATTTGTCAGGGTCACACAGAGAGGAGATTTCAGGACAGGATTGGAACCCAGGCCTTTCCTGACTTGCAGTTATCTACTAGACCATATGCATCTAGATAGCATATAAGTGCTGGACTTGGAGCCAGGAAAACTCAAGTTCAAATTCTGCTGTAGACCCTTAAGAACAGTGTGATCTTTGGCAAATCTCGGTTTTCTCATCTGTAAAATGAGGAGAATAGCACCTATCTCATAGGGTTGTTGTAGGAATCAAATTAGCATGTTAAAGTGTTTTGCAAACTTTAAAATGCTTCTATAAATGCTATTATTGTTGTTCTTCCTGCATCTCTCACCATGAGTTTTGGATCACTGTGTTTTTCCCCCCAGATACAGTCCCAAAAGCCTGACCCCAGTATCCAGCCCCCTCATTACACAGTAGACCTTCTGGTGGGGGAAGAGGACATTTGGGGGGATCTCTGAGAAACAAACCAATGGACTTTCCCCTGGCCTTTTGAGTTGTAAATTGTAGCCAAATTAGGGAGGAAGCCAAGGAAAGAGGTTAGGAAAGGAGAGAAAATGCATCATGATAGAAAACATATTGTCTGTAAGAAAGTGTGTCTCTGATTAGTCACAGGCAGGTGCTGCCTTCTTGAGACATGCCTTGTCAGTAGTGGGGAAATGCTGCTGCTTTGGGGAAAACAGAAATCCTGACTCCAGAGATGGGCCAGAGAAGAGCAAGGAACTTGTTTTATTTCTTTGGGCTCTAAAATGTTACCAGATTCCGCCTATTCTTAGTAAAGATCTGAGTAACTCCCTCTAATCTTCTCTAACATTTCTCTCTACTTTCCTCCTCTCTTGTCTCCTCCTCTTCTCTCTCCCTGTTTCCCTTCCCCTCCCTTCCTTTTTACCACTGGCCCTTCTCTTCCTTCTCTATGCCAATGCTAGGAGGAAGGAGAAGAAGAGACAAGAGAGAAAAAGAGAGAGAGGGACAGACAGACAGAGAGAGAGACAGAGGCAGAGGCAGAGAGACAGAGACAAAAGCAGAGAAACAGAAAGAAAGAGGAGAGTGACTGAAGGAGAGACAAGAGAGAAAAAGAGAGAGAGAGAGAGAGAGAGAGAGACAGAAACAGAAAGGAGTGACAGAGTCAGAGAGAGAGAGAGAAAGAAAGAGAAGGCAGAGGCAGAGAAACAAAGATAAAAGAGAGACAAAGGAGAGAAGAGAGAGAGGAAACAGACAGAGAGAGGAGACACAGAGAAAGAGAGAGGAGACAGAGAAGTGACAGAGAAAGAGAAAGAGGAGAAAGACAGAGGCAAAGAGGCAGAAAGAAAAAAGAGAGAGAAAGAGAGAAAAGGAGAGAAAGGAGAGAGAGAGGTAAAGAGAGGAGAGGCAGAGAGAGGGAGAGTCAGAGAGAGGAGATAAAGATGGAGAAAAAGGAGAGACAGAAGAAAGAGAGATAATACCTAGCTTGATTATGTAATAAATAGTTCACTGTGACTTGGAATTTAAAGCTATTCTTTATTTCCCTCATGTCTTGAAGGCCTATCAATAATGGAAAGAGAATTGACTGTGAAGTCAGAATATCCAGCCAGAGTCTCAGCGCTGTCATTTACTAGCTCTGAGCCCGTGGGCAAGCCTCTGTTTCTTAACTGACTAAATGGGGGGAAATTATAATAGCTGATATTTATGAATGTCAGGCACTGTGATAAGTGCTTTACAGTTATTATCACATTTGATCCTGCAATTCTGCAAGGTAGATGCTATTATTATCTCAATTTTATAGATGAGGAAATTGAGTTAATAAGTGACTTGTCCAGGGTCACACAGCTAGTAAATGCCCAAGGCCAGATTTGAATTCAGGTCTTTGTGAGTTCCTCCAGGAACTCCTTTTCTGATCCAGGCTTAATGCCACCTTTGTGTCCCTATAACAGTACTTGCCCGTTTAAGATGTTGATGAAAGGATATCAATGAGTAGAAACTGAATAAATTATAAGGAGCAATATACATGAGATATTATTATTCTCATCTTTTTTTCCTATTTCTGTTATTTCTCTCTGCCTTTGCCTTTCACTTAAGCCCAACCCTTCTGTAGAAATGAGTAAGTCTGTCTTCCTGGCAGGGAATGGGGATGGAGGATTCTGAATAACTGCCCCCCACCCATCTGTAGAGATTCAGTCTCCGAGCAAGCAGGGAATGCGAGGCCCTGCCTTCCCGCCCTTCCCCGGGCTCCTTGGAAATAACTGTGCCCACTCCGAGGGAGAGCTCTGCTGGGCAAGTTCTGGGTCCGAAGGAATCATTTTCTCTCTCCTTTATCATTCTATTGTTTTAGTGGTTACACAAGAGGGTGGCACGCGTAGGCCAGATTTCTGGATGTGGCACGTCCACATCAGGGGAAGCCCTGCACACACTTGTCCCCGGGGTGGCAGACAATGCCTCCTTTGTGGGCTGCCAGGCAGCCCAGCCCTGGTCACTCTGAGCTGTTGGCAAAGACCCTGCTTCAGTAGGGAGGGCACCCCTGCCTCCTGCTAGCCCTTGGGACAACACAACCAAAGGCCAGAAGGGGAGAGAGGGAATGGGAGATGGGAGAAGCCCTGGCTCTCCCAATAAGCCCTGTGCAAACTGGCTGAGGTGTTGGAATGGAAACAGGGTGGGGAAGAGGAAACCATCCCTACTTGGCCTGGGGCAGCTCTCTCTTAGTCAGGCGGTGGGAAGAGGGCCAAGTACCCGGTGCCATCAATGCAGCAGTGGCTCTGCAGGTCTGGGGAACCTCAGACAGGCTTAGGAGAGGAGCCTTTGCCCTCCGATAAAGATGAGGAAGCAGGAACCAGTCCTCCCTTCCAGCCCTGTCCCATCCCAAGCCAAATCTGCCCCACACGTGATGCCCAACCGCTCTGTGGTCTCAAGATGCTTCCATCCCCCAGAAAAGGAGATGGTGCAGGTCCCTGAGAAGGAGGAGAGCCGGGCAGGCGGGGGCATTTGAAAGGGGGAGGGTGGAGAAGATGGTGACAATCAGGACTTGGGGGGCCGGTGTTGATGGAGTCCCTGAGACCCCCCAAATAATAAAGGTCTAGAGACCACACCAATGAGGCAGGCAGTCATCAGAGATTCCACACCTAATCCACACCAAGGACTGTGCTAAATGCTGGAGACACGAAGGAAAGGCAGAAAGACAGCCCCTGCCCTCAAGGCTTCACATTCTGGTGGGGAAGACAACCCTGAAGTAATTATGGGAAGGGTACAAATGGAAGGATAGAAAGGAGTCCTGTGGGTAAGGAGTTGAAGAGCCGAACAAGATTTTCTTTCGATCCCGGGGTACTAGAGAATAACTGAAGTTTATTGAGGTGGGTAACATGATCAGACCTGCATTTCAGGAAGATAATTTTGGTGGCTGAGCAGAAGGTGAATTGGATAGGTTGGCAGATTTAATGCTACCAACCGCTTCCTCAGTCTGAGGCACAAATGGCAAAGCAGACTTCTTCATCTGGAATCACAGTTCTAGTTTCCAGGGTTCCCATTCTTCTTGAGAGTTCTCTCTCAAAATCCCAACTTCAGCCATATGTCCGATAAGCAAAGCATCTCTCATCCTCTCATGTGGTCCTTTATCGCATGGCTTTATTGTCTGGTTTTTGGTTGTTTGAATAGATAACTCAGTCGGTGATGATCCTAGAAGGAAGAGAATGTTCGACTTCTCTCCTCTCTGGCTAGAGAATGAATCTGGGGGCATAGACCACTTCTGAAAGGAGATAAACCATGTCCCCCCTTTCCTCATTCTGCCCATCTCCCCAGTGGAGAACCAGAAAACAGAGATGGAAAAAGGAGAGACTATGAAAGACAGTTCAAATAAAGATTAGCCCAATCTTCTGGAATTATACTTGCAAATTTGAAGGCTGTTGCCCAGGTCAGAAGCCTGAAATCCAATGAGCTGAAGGGAGGTAAGACTTGGCAGCAACTGCCAGCCCATGCTCAGGGAGGCTGGCCTTTGTCATCAATAATTTATTTAATCATGAATCAATCTTTCAGGGACTCCTACCAACTCCCACTATTGGTTAAAACATCGAAATACTAGAAACCTTTAGGTTTTCTTTAGAAAAACATTTTTGAAGAATAAGAGATTTTCCCCAAATAGGTTAGCAGCTACCAACATCTGGAAAGCTTTTAATGGTAACAGAAAAAGACATTTTAAATTAGAGACAAAATTAAATTAAAAAAATGTTTTTAAATAGCACAGTCCATCAACAAGAATTTAATAAGCACCTTCTACATACCACCCTGTGAACTAAGTCCTGTAGATACAAAGACAAAATCATAACCATCCTTGCTCTCATGAGATTATATGTAAACTGCATACAAAATAAAGGTGAGGTACTGCAAGGGGGACTATCAGTCAGGGAGACCCAGAACTTCTTCTCATAAGAGACAGAACCTGAGTTCAGCTCTGATGGGACCTAAGAAGTCTAGAAGGAAGTACATTCTCATCATAGGTTATAGGCTGTCCCCAGGCACAAAGATGACATGTGCAATGTTATGTTTGGGAAACAGCAAATAACCCAGTTGAGCTGGAACTCAGAATGTGTGAGGAATACTATAAGATAAGCCTAGAAAGGGAAGCTTGAGCCAGAATATGAAACGTTTAAAATACCAAACAGAGACATTCATATTTTATCCTGGAGGCAATGGAGGGCCATGCAAAAGAGACTGAGGCATTTAGGAGGAGAAGCAAGAAAGAACAAGTCACAAAAGACCAGAGAGGAGAATATCCAGGAGGAGAGGATAATTAGCAGTGAAGAACAGGGCTGAGAGGTCAAGGATACAGAAAAGGCATCATCATTGGTAACTTCAGGGAGCCATTTCAGGTGATGAGGCTGGAGGCAGATATCAAGGGGCTGAGGAGTGAAAGCAAAAAAAAAAAAAAAAAAAAAGAGAGGTAAGAGGTAAAGGTGTTTTTTTTCTAGATTGATTCTAAAAAGGACAATCAGGTAAAGTGTTTTTTTTTATTCTGTTCTGGTTTTCCCAAGGATGGTGACTGTGCAGGTTTGTAAGCAGTGGGGAATGAGGGAGTAAATGGAGAAAGGTTTTGAAAATTATGGATATAGGGAGGGAAGGAATAATTATAGGAGAAATCTTATGGACAAGAGGGGTGGGTATGGTATTCAAGAGCACTTTTAGAGGTACTGGTCTTGGTAAAGATAAGAGCTACTTTTATGAATGGAGTAAAAAAAAAGAAAATGATTAATAGTGACAAGAGTTTTGAAATGGAAGAGAAGAGAATATTGCCTACATTTTCTCCGAAAAGTAGGAGGTGAGGTCCTCTGTTGAGAGGAAAGAGATTTAGTAACAGCTTCTGTGAGGAACACAAATAAGAATTAATTGTTCAATTGTCAAGATTTATTAGACTATGACCATATTTGAGATTTTCTTGGCAAGGATATTGGAATTGTTTTAAATTTCTTTCTCCACTTCATTTTACAGATGAGGAAACCAAGGTAAACAGGGTTAAATGTCTTGCCCAGGGTCACATAGCTAGGAAGTGTCTGAGGCTAGATTTGAACTCAGAAAGATGAATCTTCTGACTCTAGCCCCATCGCTATCCACTATGCCACCAAGCTACCCCTAATTGGGGAAGGATAAAAGGATTGCCTTGTGGCAGTCAGGGAAGGTCCAGTTTAGTGGACTATTCATCATAGTTGCATGACTTCCTCCGCTGCCATTCAGGAGCATGTGAATTGGAGTTTGGCAAAACCTGAGCAGGAATTGGACAGGGAGTCAAAGAGAACCTAAGAGGAGAAGTCGAACTAGTTAACTCCAGGGTGAAGAATGGGAAAAGAAGAAAGCGTGGCCAGAGCTGTAGTGATGGGACTAAGAGACAATTAAAGGATGGAGGCACTAAAAATTACTATGAAGATGGAAAAAAAAAAAAAAGCAAGGCATGCCAGGGCTCAGGAGTGAACTAGAGGGCTGTGAGGTTACAACTTGATAGAGATGTTTCAGTTGTCCTAATTGTGGAAGGACCACTTTTATGGGTGATGGAGAAATCAAAGGGTCTGACTGTTCCTATGTATGGCTGAGGAGAATGAAGGCATAGGAAGCCAAGACGTTTTAAGGAACTTCTCCATGGATTTTGAAAGCCCCTAGGATGATGGCAAGGATAGTGTAGAGAAGGCAGCTCAGTGGGGTATTCAATTTCTCGTGCAAGGAAAAGGAATGACCAAGTGAACAGAAGATAACTTCTCCCAGGATCTGGATAGAATGATAAATCAAAATGTAGTCAACTTCAAAGGAAGAGAGGTAGCTGAGTGATGGCAACAGAGAGAGTGTCTGGAAGCGGTGGTGGAGAGCAAGCAGTATGCTTGCTTCTTCTTTTAGTGCAATGTGTTGGGGTGCACGTGAGAAGGTGTGTTTCATACTGGAAAAAATGGCCAGGGATGCATCTCAAAGAAGATACGGCAAAAGGTTGGAGGTGTAGAGACATTTCTCAGTAATGGAATGGATGGCAATACCTACGTGGTTCAGGAGATAGAGGGCCAGACCCAGAGATGGGAAGTCCTGGGTTCAAATTTTACCTGCTATGTGACCTGTGCCGTGGAGAAGCCACTTAACCCCAATTGTCTAGCTGTTAATTCTCTTATTGCCTTGGAACCAACATGTAGTGTTGATTCTAAGACAGAAGGTAAGAGGGTTTTTTGGGGGGGAGGGGGTCCCAAAACAGTAGAATGGATATTGCAGAGGGCACAATGAAAGAGACAGATAGGACTGGATTGAGAGCTGAAAAAATAAGGACTGAGGTGTATGAGGATGAGAGAACAGGGGATGGGGGCAATATCTCATGGGGTGGATGGGAAGGAGATGCAACATTGGTACAAGGGAAAGAGAGAAAAGATGGTGATAGCCATGGAACAATAATGCAGTAACTGCTAAGGGAATGGCATAGCATGGAGAATTCTAGAGAAGAAGAGAAATTCAGTCTAATGTCATAGGATATGTTCTTTAAGCTGGAGCAACTCTTCTTGTAGTTAGGGTTCTGAAAATAAAGAGTATGTGTAAAAATAAAACAGGCAATCCAGATAGGAGGAAAATAAAGGTTTAAAATTGATTCTGATATTTTTGATAAATGTTATTCAAAAGTATCTTTAGTGGTAAAGTGAAGTGAAGCTCAAAGATTAACTTCCCTTTAGGGCCAGGTGCAAGGAATGCTAAAGAGACTCTTGTATAGAAAATTAAAAGTTTTATTTAAAATATATAAGGGTAAAAGGATTTCTAATTCTAAGGAATTCTAACTCCACCCAAATAAACTCCCAGGTTCTGCAAGGAACCACTTCTTCTGTGGTTCACAGGCTACGCTAATCCTCCCTGATATAACTAACAACATTTTATATTATTCTAACTAAAACTACCACTATAATTCTTAACTTTGCCTTTAAGTTATAAAGATAGCCAAGGCTAGCTGGTTGAATCTCAACAAGAATCAGGTTAGGACTCTGAGCCTTAACAGACTCAGAGTCCAAACTAGGTTTTCTTTGGTCTTTTTGGAGTTTAACCAATCTAAACACAGTAACAGACAAATGAATAGTGTTTCCCAAGTTGGAAAAGAAAACACTCCACTCTTTCAAGTCTTTCACTCAGACAGAGATAGGGAGAGGCAAAGATGTTACCATCTCCAGCCCTGAGAGAGAAAGAATCTGCATGTGGCTCTGTTGACTGTCAGAAGCCAACTGCCAGAATGCCATACCCAGAGTGTGTAACTGTCATAGAATAACAGTTACAACTTCCAACAGTTGAAATTAACACTCTCTCAGCTCTGTTTGTAACTCCAACTCTTCTTCAATTCAGCTTCTCTACTTCTTATCTCTAAACTAATAAAATAAATCTTATTTTCTAATATCATCCTTGTATATGGTATCTGTTCCCTTGCAACTTAGTGGCACAGAGGATGGAGAACCAGTCCTGGAGCCAGAAAGACTCATCTTCCTGAGTTCCAATCTGTCCTCAAACACTTCCCAGCTGAACGAACCTGGGCAAATCACTTAACCCCATTGCCTACCCAGTGATGGGCAAACTTTTTAAAGAGGGGGCCAAAGGAAAGGAAATGCTCATCTGTCAGTCTGTTTCTACAGCAACTCTTTTGAAGTTTCATTGTATTGTAGCCTATTCATTGCTTCTTCGGATTAGGAAAAATGTTGCATAGCTGGATAGAACATTTCAGGGGGCCACATCTGACCCGCAGGCCATAGTTTGCCCATCACTGGCCTAGCCCTTACCACTCTTCTGCCTTGGAACCAATAAACATCATTAATTCTAAGATGGAAGGGTATGAAAAAAAAGGAATAGGCATTCTTTTCCTTGCATTCTCTTTTTTAGGTCTTTATGATCTGACTTCTGACATCATCATTAATTGCCAACTCTAATGGCCTTTTCTCAATCCTCATCCTTCTTTGGCTCTCTGTAGTCTTTGAAAACATTGATCACTCTCTTCTCCTTGACACCACTCTCTGGGTTTTCAAGACACTACTCTCCTAGCTCTACTTATTTGGTCTTTTATCTGGATCATGTCTACTAACCCTGGATATCTTACAGGACTGTATTCTGATTCCTCTTTTCCCTCTTAACTATTGCACTATCAGTGATCTCATCACCTACATGGATCCAATGATCATCTCTATGCTGGTGAGTCTCAAACATACTTATCCAGCCTTAACCTCTCTCCTGATTTCCAGTCTTACATCTTCAAATACCTATTAGATATCTCAAACTGGATATTTTATAGACTTGGTAAAAATTAATATGTTCAAATCGCCACTGCTTCCCCCCAAAAACCTCCCAAACTTCATCCCATTCTCCATTACTGTCAAAGATATCACCATTTTCCCAGTCACCCATGCTTGAAATCAAGGGATCATCCTTGGCACTTCATTGTTGCTCACCCTCCTCCTCATATCCAATCTGGCACTCAGATCTACTTCCTGCTTATACCCCCTTTCTTCTCTGATACTACCACCACCTTGATGAAGACCTTCATCTTCTCTTGCCTAGACTATGGCAAAAGCCTTTCATTGGTCTCACTGCCACAAATCTCTCTTCCCACTTCAGTCTATCTTCCACTGGACTGTGAAAGTGATCTTAAAATCCAGAGCTGGCCATGTCAATCTTCCCTCTATCTCCCCTCTTTAATAAGCTCCAGTGGTTCCCTCTCACCTTAAGGATAAAATATAAAATCTTGTGTTTGGGCATTCAAAGCCCTTTTGAATTTTGTCCTATTTCATTTTTCTGCTTGATTTACCAGTGATTCCCAAAGTGGATGCCACTGCCCCCTGGTGGGTGCTCCAGCGATCCATGGGAGTGGTGATGGCCACAGGTGCATTTATCTTTCCTATTAATTGCTATTAAAATTTTTAAAAAATTAATTTCCAGGAGGCTAAGTAATATTTTTTCTGGAAAGGGGGTGGTAGGCCAAAAAAGTTTGAGAACCACTGATAGACTCTATAAATATCATGCCTCTCCCAGGATAAGATCATTAACTGAAAATCTCATTATCATAGAGAATGACTTAGCTTTGACACACAATACCCTCTGGCACATAGTGGGTGTTTAATGTTTATTTGACTCTTGTCTATTGTTCCCCCCTCCCTAGCCTTCTAATACATTTCTACTCTTCTTATACTTTCTCCCAACTCTTTTTTAAAACCCTTACCTTCTGTCTTAGAATCAATACTGAGTATTAGTTTGAAGGCAGAAGAGCTGTAAGTGTTAGGCAATGGGGTTAAGTGACTTGCCTAGGGTCACACAGCTAGGAATTATCTGAGACCAGATTTGAACCCAGGACTTCCCATCTCTAGGTTTGGCTCTTTTCTCACTAAACCACCTAGCTGCCCCATCACGTATTCTTTAAACCAATGATACTGACCTCCTAGCTGCTCCATCAATATGTCCCTCCATCCCTTGGGTTCCAGGCATTTGCTCTGGTTACCCCCCATTCCTGGAATGCTCTCCCTCCCTATGTCTATGTCTTAACTTTCCTGGCTTTCTTCAAGGCACAGTTAAAATCTCACCTTTTACAGGAAGTCTTTCCCAACCTTCTTACTTCTAGAGCCATTCTTCTGTTGATTATTTCCAATTTATGCTGTATATGGCTTGTTTGTATGTATTTGTTTGCTTGTTGTCTCCTCCATTACACTGTAAGTTCCTTGAGAAGAGGGACTATTTTTTTGCCTCTCTTCATATCCCCATTGTTTAGCATTGCGACTGTCACATAGTAGGCATTTAATAAATGTTTGTTGACTGACTGAATGCCAGATTCTCCAAGGGCAGTTGGCAATTTGAAGATCAATACCCAGCTAAGAATAAACTTTCCAGGGAGAACACAAGATGACAAAGAATCAGTGTCGTCCTTATCCAGGAATATCTAGGTGGAATTCTGGTCTTGGCAGGAAGCCATGAAAAAAGCCAAGGCCAAGTTCAAGAGAAGACATTCCTCTCCCACATCTGCCTTGAGAGAGTGCTGTGAGACCTAGGTCAAAGATTCTCATTGAGATATTTGAACCAGTTGATTACTACTCTTCTCCACGATGTCTGTAAGTCTGTCTATCTTTCCTTTCTCCCCAAATTCAAACCCTCTAAGCTGAAATGATCAAGAGAGCTTTAGGTTTTAAGTTTCTATGTACACATCTCTCATTCATAGATTTTTTTTTATTTTTAAGATGAAGCAGTCTGGGAACAGCTAGTGGCTCAGTGGATTGAGAGCCAGGCATCCTGGGTTCAAATGGGACTTCAGACACTTCCTCACTGTGTGACTTTGGGCAAGTCCCTTAACTCTCATTGCCTACCTCTTACCACTCTTCTGCCTTGGAACCAATACACAGAATTGATTCTAAGATGGAAGGTGTGGGCTTAAAAAAATGGAGTAGTCATTGAATGGATGGATAGATGGAGGAATTAGAGAAGCATCCTAGAGAAAAGTGAAACCATCTTTGCATCAATATATCTTATCTGCTCAAAGCAATTTTCTTTTTCTTTTTTCCTTTTAAACCCTTACCTTCCATCTTAGAATCAGTACTATGTATTGGTGCCAAGGCAGAAGAGTGGTAAGGGCTAGGCAATGGGGGTCAAGTGACTTGCCCAGGGTCACACAGCTGGGAAGTGTCTGAAGCCAGATTTGAACCTAGGACCTCCAGTCTCTAGGCAAAGCAATTTTCAAAGCATTTTCTCAGTTGTTGATCCTTCCAACAGCCCTGTACCTCAATTAGATAAGCATTATCTTTCCTTTTTTACAAATCAAGGAACAAACATAAATTCAACTTGCACCTCTATTTAAATGACTCCAAACCTAGCACTCCAGCCATCAATGCCTGCATATCTTCAGGCTCAAAACTTCCTTCACCTCAATGTCCTGCTGAAACTTCTCCCTTACTATGGCAAAACCCAAACTTACCATCTTTCCTCCAATACCAATCCTTCCTCTAGATTTGTTTATTTCTGTCAAAGATAATAAGATTCTCCCAGGCACCCCTCACCTTCCTCTTCATTGCCAAGTTATGTTGTGTCTTCCTCTGAATGACTCCCACTAATGAATGCTGCCTCCCTACCATTTGTCCAGATTGTGACATTAGCCTCAAACTCTGGTCCTTTGTTCACATCCCATCCAAAGTGTCACCTGCCATCCTGACCACTTGTCTAAGTCCTCTGCTTCCTTCAGGACTCAACTTGGGTTCCATTTTCCCCAACAAGCCTTCCTCAGAAGTCCTAACCCCTAATGATCAGTTCTATTGACCCACAGCAGTCCCTCTCCTCAGTCATTTACTGGGCTGTGATTATTGTTGTTATTGAGTCATTTTTCAGTCATGGTGCTTTGTGAACCTAACTGGGATTTTCTTGGTGGTTTTGCCACTTCTCCAGCTCATTTTACAGATGAGGAAACTGAGGCAAACAAGGTTAAGTGACTTGCCCTTTAGCTAGTAAGTATCTAAGGCCACATTTGAACCCAGGAAGAATGAGTCTTCTTCGGCTCCAGGACTAGCAATCCCCTGCAGCACCTCGATGCCCCATTTATTTAGTATTATCTTCTGTTGTTACATTTGGCGTATTCCAACCTATTTCCCTAGCTAGATTGCAAGAGAGATGTGTCTTGACCCTCTTTATAAAGGAAATGACTACCTGTGGGACCCTGGCCAAGTTCTCTATCTGTCTCCCTTTCTTAACCTCTAATCGTATAACTCCTGTCTTCCTCAGTTTTCTCATCTGTAAAGCCAGAATAAGAAAGAATAGCACCTGCCTCCGGGATTGTTAGGAGGATAAAACGAGATAATATTTGGGAAGTGCTTCACACACTATAAAAAGTGCTAGCTGCTGCATTAGTATACATTAATTATATATTATTATGCTATTATTATATATCATCTATGATCTACAATAGACATCATTATACATTGTTTATTATTAGAATCTGTCATATAGTATCACGTAGCATGTAACATGCATATACTATACATATTACATATTAAACATATTCTACGTTGTTATAATCATCGTTCCGTTGCTGAGAACGAAAGAGAAGAGGAAGAAGGGGGATGCTGATCTCAATGGCACTGACTCAAGGCCAGTCACAGCTGCAGGCGGATGAGCGTCAGGGACTATTATAACGGGGAGCAGACACCCGTCTAACCCAGAAGAACAGCCAATAATTCCATCCGCTCCCCAGTCATCGGGGCTGTCCTGTGATAGGGATGACTGAGCAGCTGCTGCTCGGGGTTGGCCTGCTTCCTCCGCCTAGCTGAGCGGCAGCTTTGGTCCCCACAGGCTCAGCCCTGAATAATAAGGGTTTCTATGGCTCTGTAGCAATGTATGTGTATTTGTATAAAATATACGTCTAGGACTCTATAGATGTACATTTTCATTTTTTTTTTAACTAGAGGAGATTCCAGTAATGTTTTCATCTTCTCAGCAATCTCTGCCTAAGCCAGCTTAGCACCTGTGTGTATTTCTACAGTTCTTAGCATAGTGCCTGGCATCTTAGTCAGTGTTAAATAAATATTTATTGATTTATTGAATCCATACATTGTTGTTCAGTTTCTTTTCCGTCATGTCTGACTCTTGGTGACCCCATTTGGGATTTTCTTGGCAAAGATGCTAGAGTGATTTACCATTTCATTCTCCAGTTCATTTTACAGATGAGGAAAGTGAGGCCAAGAGGGTGAAGTGACTTGCTCAGGGTCTCACAGCTAGGAAGCATCAGAGGTCAGATTTGAACTCAGGAAGATGAGTCTTCCTGATTCCAGGTCCAGCACTGGGCCACCTACTGCCCACACATAAATATAGGCATGTAAATAAAAATGTATTTTTATGTGTATGTAAATACACACCCACACGGAACTAAGACATTCACCATTCTCTCTCTCAGCTCTCCTCTTTGCCTTCTACCCTCCCTCCCTTCCTTTGGACCCAGTTTCTTCCCTCCGCTCTGCCTGCTTTCTCTCTCTTAGGAGACCCTCCTTTTGGGCTTCAGGCATTCAAGCTTTCATCAGTGGAGGCACTCCCTTTCCCCCTTGCAGGTCACAATCCCATCCATGCCTAAGCAGACTGCTTTTGGATGAGGAGGCCAACCCTCTCAGGTGAGGAGCTTCTCTCCTAACATGGTGAGGCTGTTTCTAGGACAACAAAGGTGGAGACTTTTCTTGGCTGGGGCACAAAGAAGCCTTTCCAGCTTGGAAAGACCTGTCAGAGCTTGCACTTAGTTCCCAGAACCTTCCAGAAGGCAAAGTCACCTCCACATCAGAGGAGGCTTCAGGGGAAGACTTTGCCTAGGATTCATGAGTGTTTTTCCAAAGAGGAAAAATAGAAAAAAATGGAATTGGGGAGTGGGATTGAGTGTGAGATGGTAGGCCAGTCAGCAGAACTCTCTCTCCACAGGAATAATTGTGGTGTTTGGAGAAATCACTGGGGGAATACTCACAGGTAAACTAGAGACCTCCCGGAGGCATGCAGTTACTTAAACCAGACTACCGTGTGTGTTAGGGGAGAGTCCACAGGCTCACAGGTCTTTGAGAAGGAGAGGAATTTTCAAAGTCTATCAATCTCTATTTTACAGAGAAAGAAATGGAGAATTATGGATTCTAAGTGACTTGCCCAAAGCCTCACAGGCACTAAGCAGCAGAGCCTGGATTTGAACTGGATTCCCTATCCAGCCTGAGGGACCTGGGAGAGCATCTAATCTAGCCTTTTCCTTTTGTAGATGAGGAAACCGAAGCCCAGAGTTGGGACTTAGTCAAAGGATTCAAAACCAGGTCTTCTTATTCCAAGTTCACTACTCTTCCCCATCACATACTACCACCTGTTATGTATCCTCATTAGACGGCCCTAGACCTGGAATCAAAAAAGACCTGGGTTCAAATGCTGATTCTGATACTTAAAATGTGACCAGGGCAGTCATTTCCCTCTCTATCTCCATTCCCTTGTTTATAAAATAGGGAAATAGTCCAACAGGCAGCAAGGTGGCTCAGCAGATAGCCAGACCTGGAGATGGAAGGTCCTTGGTTCAAATCTGGCCCCAGACACTTCCCAGCTGTATGACCCTGAGCCATCACCTAATCCTGTTTGCCTCTGTTTCCTCATCTGTAAAACAAGCTGGAGAGGGAAATGGCAAACAGCTTCAGTATCTCTGCCAAGAAAACCCCACTTGGTGTTATGAAGAGGCTCAAATCTTGTCTCTACCATTAATTTAGCTCTTCTGTGATCTCAGACAAATTGTTCCCCAACAGGAAAATGGAAGGGCCAGATTTAGGTTCTCCACCAAGTCCCTTCCTGCTCTAGCATCCTCAGAGGTTAGGAGTCTCCCCTACAGCCTCCTTCCCTCTCTGGAGATAGAGGTGGCTAAAGAAGCAGGTTGGGGAGAAATCTAGGGTCCTATGTGGGTCTCCCACCTCCTTTGGGGATTCTGCAGAATGTATTACTTCTTTGTGCCTTTGGAGCCCTTCCAAGGATGTCCAAGCATAAGCTGACGAAACCAAAGCATGATGTGGCCATCTTAGCACCTCACGCACACGACTGCTTCCTATCATTACATTAATGGCTTCACATCTGCTGGGCTTGTAGGGGAAATAACGCTGGCTGCCTGTGGGAGCTCTGGCATGTGGATGTGCCCAGGACAGACTTTTATGCCCTCACATCCCTCATCCCTTCCGTGCCTCAGAGAACTATGGATAAGGAAAACCAGCCTACGCAGTGGCCAGGGGTTAACAACATATGCTGTGTTTCTCCCCTGAGCTCCCTACAGTCAAGATTCAATCACTTACTTTTATAGATGAGGAAACACAGCCAAGAAAAGTGAAATGACTTTGTTAAGATGACCTAGGGGCAGCTAAGTGATGTGGTGGATATAGAGTACAGGGCATCAGGAAGACCCGAGTTCAAATTTGATCTTAAGTGCCTATTAGCTGTGGGACCCTGGGAAAGTCACTTAGCCCTGCTTGCCTCAGTTTCTTCAACTATAAAATGAGCTGGAGAAGGAAACAGCAAATCACTTCAGTATCTTTTCTTTTTTTAACCCTTACTTTCCATCTTAGAATTATTGCTTCCAATGCAGAAGACCGGTAAGGGCTAGGCAATAGGGATTAAGTGACTTTGCTGGTGACATACATCTAGGAAGTATCTGAGACCACATTTGAACCCAGGACCTCCATCTCTAGAACTGGCTCTCAATCCACTAACTGCCCTCCCTCACCCCCACCACCCTCATTTCAGCATCTTTGCCAAGAAATGGGGCCAAATTGAGTTGGGAAGAGTCTGACACCACTGAAATCCCTGAATGATAATAAGTGACAGAAGCGGGATTCAAACCCAGGGACTCTGACAGTAAATCAAAAACTCTTTCCACCATGATGCCTCTCTCCCGGAAGACACACGACCTAATGGTCTAGAAATTAATTTTTAATGTTAGTCCTTCAGGCTCAGGATAGACAGTAAGCCTTTGATGACTCATGTCCCTGACTCCCATTTTCCCTTTGTTTAGCTGGTCAGATTCGTGATATTATTGTCTCACTCACAGAAAACACTCTGCCTGCGGATCCCGGGGCTCCTTTCTGAAGCGCTTCTGCCATTTGAGAAACCACCTGTTGGCACTCTTCAGTGCTGCCTGTGTCCTAACCTCTCCTCCCAGTAAATGGGGTCCGGTCCTCCCGGTGTGGGTAGCAGCACAGGGCCACGGGACCCCCGTCGTGCCCCCCTGAGGAGAATGAATTTCCAGGAGAGGTCCCAGGCCATCTCAAACACTCACGAAGCGGACGTCTGATTGAGTGGACTAATTTGGTGGTGTGTTTTCCTAAACAGGGGTTCCTTGAAGAAGAGAATGAGGCTGTCAGCCCGCTGGCCGAGCTAATTAAAGATCACAGGCAGCTGAAGGTTATTCCAACCCGAGTAAATAGGAACATCAATGGGACACAGATTAATGAGGGTCTCTAACCGATTTATGAAAAGCTCTCTCCTTCACGGGATCCTGGGTGTCCTCTGGGACCCTCTTCCTCTCTGCCCCTCCTCCTGTCCTGCCTTTTAGTTTGATGAAAAGATGGTCCGTGGTCTTTCCAGAGGCACTAGAAATGATGGAGATATGAAGAGACGGAGGGGGCAGAGCCGCGCTGCTGGGTCCTCGTAGGTCCTGCCAGTTATTAGCTGTGTGACCTTCAACTGGAGAAGGGAATAAGCATCCTATAAGTGCCTACTATGTGCCAGGCACAGGGCAAAGTCCTTTTTTACAATATTAGCTCATGGTCACTTACAACAATTCTGGGAGGTAGTTGCCATTGTTATCCCTATTTTGCAGTTGAGGGAATTAAAGCAAGCAGAGGTTAAATGACCTGCCCATGGTCACACAGCTAGTAAGTACTTGAGGTCAGATTTGACCCAGGTCTTCCAGAGGTGGATATGACCAAAAGATATTTAAGAACGCCTGTTCTAGCTCAAACAGCTCATTTTTAGATGAAGGATCTGACGCTGGGGTGTTACAAGGCAAGAGACCAAAAGTCAGATAGCTTGTAAGTGACCAAGCTGGGTTTGAACCCGAGTCTTTCAACTTCTCATCCAGTCTTTCCCCCCTACTACACCTTGCAGAAAAGTCTCTGCAGAGGAGTCATTGAGGAGATGAAAGCAGGGTGGGGGAGGTTCTAAAAATAGTCCATTGGTTTCAAAGCTTGACTGACAGCACATTGCATTGAAAACCCAAGGGCTTTAATCAAATTTCATTCCTCCCACTCTTTCAACGGGGCATCCAACGAAAACACACCCTACAGACTGAAGGGGAAGTCAGACTTAAGCTATGATAAGGAGATCTGCTCTGGGCAAAATTGCAAAACCTAATCAGTGCCTTCACAGCCTCTCCCTTCTCTTGGAGAAAGTTCCTTCCTCGCCAACACTAGACACCATGGTTCCCCACTGGAGCTCCTCCACTAATGTCCACTCTCCTCAGAAGACTCTCCACCCACCGCTATGCTTGAGGCCTTTTCATTCCCTTTTTTTTCTTATCTACCCATCCATCCATCCATCCATCCATCCATCCATCCATCCATCCATCTGCCCATCTATGCATCTATCCCTATAACTTGTTAGTTTCTTCTCTATAGTTCCTTATTTGCTATATATTGGATCCTGCTCACATTCACCATGTTCTTTCCTTTGCTCCCTGGATCTTCACTTTGAATTCTTTAGAGACTGGAGTGTTCCATAACTTGCAACCATACATTAACATTGGTAGAATATTGGTGCTAACCCTATGGATTTTTCGGGGACAAGCTTAAAATCAATTAAAGGAGATTTCAGCTCCTCAAAGGCAATACAGATTGCACTCTGTTTAGTTCTAGGTCCAGTTCATAACCTATTTGCAGTGTATGGCCTTGTAGCTATAGCACAAAAGTCCTGTATAGTTCTGTATCTAATCATAATATTCTGTCATTGCATCTGTCTCTATGCCTTATTATTCCTAAATCTCTTTGTCTTCACTATGCCCACCATTCCCTCTATTTTTCAGTGCTTTGGGGTGCCATATTCCCCTGCTTTAGCCACATTCTCTTCTCTTAGCCATCCCAGTCTATCAGTGAGCCAGCTTCACTCTCCACTCTCCTCCCCTCTTGTATCCCTTACTCCCTAGTCCTGCCACTGCTCACATTTTGCCAAACCCCAACCCTGGATATCTCCCAATACTGTCTCCTCCACTTCTGCTCACTTGTTATTGGATGAAGCTAGAGGAGGTCATGCAACTGGGTCCACTACAAATTTATGTGGTCCAATCTCAATCAAACCCTCATGGCAACATGCTAATCCTGATATTCTCCCCTAATAAATTTTATATCCTGTGCTCTCCGAAGAGGCTATTTCAGATCTCCTCTCTCATCCAACCTCCCATAACACCCTATCTTCTAATTCCATTGGCTAATGACCTGGTTTCATGTTTCACAGAGAAAATCATGGCCATGCTCTTAAGTTCCCTCCTCTCTTCTCTCCTCATTTTGTGTCATCTCCTACTATCTCTTACTTTACTTCAGTGTCTAATGAAGAGAGGATTCTTCTCAACAAGGCCAAACCTTCTAAATGTATCCTTGATCCCATCTTTGGGAGGAAGCAAAGAAGTAAACAAGAGACAGATACCAGAAACTCCTGTAAAATATCCAAATGGACACAACCCCTATACACAAAACTATATCATTTGAACAACAAATCTATTAGATAGAAACTATAAAAATTATCATCTCCATTTTACACTTGAAGAAACTACATTTCAGAGAAGTTGTCACTTATCCCTGGTCACAGTATAAGGAAGTCTAAGGTGTCAAAGGCCTCAAGCCCAGCAAAACTTCTGAGTATGGCCCAAACCAAATTAACTTTAATTGGGAAATATTTAACAAAATAATTTAAATTATAATACCACCTAGATAATATTAATTTGAGATTTTCTAAGTCAACATGTAGCCCACAGGCTTCCATTGTTTTATTTGACACTGTTATCTAGAGAGAGGTAGAACTTGAACTCAAGTTTTTCTAATTCTAAGTCTAGGACTCTAACCACTAAACAACTCTGCCTCCATTCAATTCAATTCAAGAAACATTAAGTGCCTACTATGAATAACATGCTATTCTAGGTTCTAGGGATAGAAAGGTAAAAACAAAAACAGTCACTGCCCTGAAGGAACATATTCTCTGTTGAGCAATATAAAAGTAAACATATAAGCAAGCTAAAAATGGAAATGTTAAGACATCTCAAATGAAGAAAAGATAGGTTAGATACAGGGGTTGAATGAGTAAAAAATGATCCCAAAGCTTATTATGTATACTGGGAAAATAGTAACTACATTGACGGAAATGGGGGAATTGGAATGGGGGGGCCTTGTTGTGGTGATTAACGTCAGACTTATTCCAATTCTAACCTGTACCTAAATTGTCACCTCAGTCCTTTAACTTCCAAGTTACTTGGATTCCTAAAATTTTCCTGTAAAATGAAAAAAAAATTCTAGAGTAGGGGAGTGACAAGGTCAGATTTGAGCTTCAGCAAAGGCATCTTGTTAGCATTGTGGAGGATGGACTGGAGTAGATAGAAATTAAGGTAAGGAGAACATTTTAAAATTCTATTTTGATAGTCATAGAAGAGATAATGAGGGCATGATATAGGTAAGTGATGGCAAATCTTTTAGAGACCAAGTGCCCGAACTGCATCCTCATGCCCCATGTGAGCTCCCATCTTACCCCAGACAGGTCCCTAGTGCTTGCTTCAGTGCCTTTTATGGCCCTTAGAATGAATTGTTCTGACTTGTCCACTCTGCTGGGGAAGTCTTCACATGCTTGGGGTAGACATCTCTCCTAACTCACCCATGGGATTGAGGCTTGTTGATTTTCCTCAGCCTCTCTACAGATATGGTTTCACCAGGATGTGGCTTCTGTACCTACCACAGCTTCTTGGACCCATAGGTGAGAGTTGGATGAAAGATAGATACCAAAAGTAGATGAGTAGCCCTAGAAAGCTCCTGACAAGCCCTCACACCAGAGGTGCTAATCCTCCCTGAGATGTCAGGTACTCCATACCCTCTTCCTTAGCAATAAGAGTAAAGGAAGAGATACAGGGAGATGATGCAAAATGAGGAGGGAGCTTACAGAGAATGGCCTTGATTTTCTCCATAAAATATGAGATTAAGTCATCAGATAACAAAATTAAAAGATAAGGTACTGTTGGATGCTTGATGAGAGATCTGAAACAGCTTCTTTGGAAAGCCTGGAATATAACATCAATTGAGGAGGAATGTAAGGACAGTCTAACTGTCATGGGGGCTCAGTTTCAGTGGACCCAGTTGCATGACCTTCTCCAGTTTCATTCAATAGCAAGTGAGTAGAAGTGGAGGAAGCAATAGTGGGGGACAGTGGGGATCCATGCTGGGGTTTGGCAACACGTGAGAAGTGACAGGACTAGGGAGTAAGGGATTCAAGAGGGGAGGAGAGTGGAGAGTGAAGCTGGTTTGATGATGGACTGAGATGGCTAAGAGAAGAGAGTGTGGCCAAAGCAAGGGAATATGGCGCCCCAAAGCACTTAAGAGTAGAGGGATTGGTGGTCTTGGTGAGGACAAGAAATGGATTTAGGAATAATAAGCCATAGAGAGAGATGGAATGATAGAAGGTTGTGATTAGACAGAGGAACTTCAGAGTTCTTAAACATTCAAGAAGAATACTTGTAGAAGGTAAGATCAAGCATATGACCGTCCCTTTATTTAACTGTGGTGGAGAGGAAAAAAAGAGCGGAGAATATTAAAGAACATGGAATTTAGAACATTTGAGGGAGTATCAATATTTACTTTAAGTACTCTGATAAGAGGGCAGGTGTTGGGATGAACAGGGAGACTGAGTCAGGCACTGAACTCATTGAAAAAGGAGAGAGGACATCCCAGTGGTCAGAAGACAAGTCTTTTGGGTAGAGTGAACCTCAAAGGAGGAGGTATTACTGAGTAATGAGAGTAGAAGAGTCTAGAATGGGCAGCAGGGACTGAGGAGTATGCTAAGTCCCCTATAAGTAAGTGAGGGGCTGGGAAGGAAGGAAGGAAACAGAATTCTAAAATGCCTACTATGTGTCAGGCACTGGGCAAAGCCCTTTACAAATGTTATTGCAATTGATCCTTTGAGCCTGGCATATAGTAAGCATATAATAAATGCTTATTTCCTTTCCTTCCTTCCCCATTGTCTCATTCTGTCTACCAGTTTGTACGTTCATAAGTGCCGAGTACTGTGGCTTGCTCATTTTTGTATCCTTGATCATTCACAACACAGTACAGTCATTAAAGAGTCAACCCCTATTTGTTCAATGAATGATACAATAAAGGGATGTTATTAGCCTTTTGTACAAGAGATAAACCGAGTAACAGATTTGGTCAAGATTCAAGGGCCTCTGATGCCTGGTTTTGGGGTCACAGTTTACTTATAGTCTTAAGATTTAGGGTGGCCCAAAGCCTCAAAGGCTTCTTACCAGTCGTTATACATGTAATAAAACAGGAATGAGGACCTGGGAATAGAGTAAAAAGATCCTGTGTCATACAATTAGCTTTTGTTCTGGCATTTTTATTCCAGACAGCATTGGGGGGAATTTATAATCATGGATCAGATAAATGTCAGGGACTAAGGCATGCAATTCAGTCCCAGGCCTTTTGAATGTAAGAAAAGCAACTCCTAGGTTCCAAGGCTGGCTGTTCTGAAATAACCATTGCCTGTCTTCATGAGGGAAGTCTTTTTCTAGTCATTGTACCCTAATCAAGAGGAGTGAAAATAGCCTATAGATAACCCTGAAGAGATGGAATCCCATAAGCTTTGTAGCAGAGAAACACTCAATACTATGAGCCCAGTGGATTTGCCCAACAGAGACCATAAAATCAGTGGAGTGATACATTGGGCAGAGACACGATGCCCAACAGAGAATAGTGTAGTAGTATGACTAGAGATCAGCCAGGTGGGCCTGGAGTTATGGGGATTCTTCTTCCTGAGTTCAAATCTGGCCTTAGACACTCATAAGCTGTGGGACCCCAAGCAAGTCACTTAACTCTCTTTATTTTGGTTTCCTCAAATGTCAAATAAGCCAGAGAAGAAAATGGTAAAAATGCCAAGAAAACTCCAAATGAGGTCGCATCAGTATCACCAGAGATCAACAGCCCTGTAAGATCAGAGGCAGGAGCAGCTCCTAGGCCTATTCTCTGTGCAGGTGCCTTTGGTCCCTCCCATCCATGAGCCATGAATTATGGAAACATGTGGCCCAGGACCTCATATAAAGGTCATCACACCAGTGGTGGCTCTTCAGTTGGGATTTTGAATTGATAAAGACCCTCTGAGCACCCTAAATCTGGATTCAGTTCTATTTTCTGGGACCCCACATGTGATAACTGTGTTCCCCAGGTGCTGTAGGATTGGGGGGGAAGGGGTTGTTATAGCTAAAGGAGACCTTAGAGACCAGTTTTGCCAACACCCTCTTTTCATAAATGAGGAAACTGAGACCCAGAGAGAGAAAATCAGTCTTTCTGCTGCTTATTTTCAGAGAACAAAATCTCCAGAGAATGTATAAGATTAAAGTTGTGTAGAAACACTACCTTTGCTGGATAAGCATTCAAAAATGGGTAGAATTTAATAATCAACTGGCATTTAAAAAAACAACAGCAACAACAACAACAACAAAACCCTTACTTTCTGTCCTAGTAACAACTCTAGGATGTAGGGACAAGGGCTAGGCAAATGGGGTTAAGTGACTTGTCCTGGGTCACACAGCTAGGAAGTATCTGAGGCCAGATTTGCCTCCAACTCCTCCAGATTCCAGGCTTGGCTCTCTATCCAAATTAACCAGCATTAATTAAGTATGTACTATGATCCAGGCAATGTGCTAAGAGCTGGGGGTACAAATACAAGACCAAAGAGCTTCCAGGATAAAGAGGTTTCTAAGGTAGGGTAGAAGAAGTTGAGGGTACAGCCCAGGACAGAATGGAAAATAAATCCGTCCCATCAATTTGAGATGATAGAATGTAAGCTTTTTACAAAAAGGCAACTCCCATTGGGGTAGAAATGTATATTATCCCTTTCCAGAGAGGACACAGGCCTTGATCAGTCCTTAGTAATTGGAAGAGCTTCCATGATGGCTAGTAACTAAGAATCAAGAGGACAACTCTTGTAGGAAAAGCTACCCACTTCCCCTTCATGGATAAGAGCAAGTTATCTCTTTTCCTATGTTCTCTCACCCTTAGCTCCTCAGATCTAAGGAGAGTGAGTTAGGAGATCGGAAGAGATTTCTCTTTTCCCACTTCCCAGTTAGGAGTACAACATGGTGGGCGACTTGTATCCAAAGCATCCCATGAGTCGCCTATACTTGCCTCTTGTAAGGATGACATGAGATAATAATTGTAAAACATTTAGCACTGTGCTTGCTTGCTACATAGTTATTTATATGTAAATGTTAGCTTTTATTTAGGTGCTTCTGAGAGTACACTTCTTGGACCTCTGGTTCTTCTTTTCTCTGTTGTTTTTTTTTTGTTGTTGTTTGGTTGTTTTTCTGGGTATAGGTCAGAGGGAAACAATTCTGAGAATGGACCTTCTCAGACTTGAGGGCTATTTTTTATGTAATACTGAGTCTGAGAGTCCTAAATGTTGTATGCAAAATTTAACAAAAAGGCAAACTAAGGTACATTTCTCCAAACAAGATATTTATTATTAGGGTCCTGAAAGGGGTCAGTGGCTTGCCTCCTGTTATGCCAAAGCTCCAGAATTGAAGATGAAACTCATTATTATAAGCTTAAGAACTTAGAAGAGAACAAAAAGTCACATAATTTTGCGCTGAAACTGGGACTGTGCTATGTAGGAATGGGGCTATGCTATGATTCTAATCCTCTTTCCTTGCCTGAGACTGAGGTGATTAAGTAATGCCTCCAGCCTTTTGGGGGTTTGTATATTTGTGATGATATCTTTGGAAGATAATGAGACTACATAAAAATTAGTCTGACTTTGGGTGGCTAAATGGAATTAGGATTCAGGGGATGAACCCCCTACAAAAGGAAAAACACCATGGATAGCTATGGGTTTGAGTCATTTGCAGAGAGCCCAGATCATCCTACCCTACCCGACCCCCTTAAGGGTACCAGACAGAAAACCCCGGAAGAGGTAAAATTGAATCTATCTGCCCTTTTATAATGGAGATCTAAAGAATTCCCGGGTTAAGACTGGACTAGGGACCCGGCATACTGTTTTTCCAGCGAGCTTCAAAGATCCTTGAAGGCAAGCATGGATTCATTTTTGCCACTGCATCCCCGGCACCATACCAATGCCTGGTACACAGTAGGCACTTCATAAATCCTTAGCGATGAATGATTCTTTCTGCCCCTCAGACAGCAGGTAGTCCTGACCACTCATGGTCCATGGATTTCCGCCTTTCTGGGTTTTCTGCGGATGTGGCTCTCCCTGTGAAGGAGAGCGTTTACCAGCAGTGCTTGTCCCAGTAACCGAGACTGTCACACTGGAGAAGGCTTTGCTCTCTTGCCACAGCTTAAATCCCCCAAAATGAAGGGCTAAGAACAATAGCAAACAGTGAAGCTGCCCGGGGGGCAGATAGGAGAGGAGCTCAGGTTCCTCCAGCAAGACCCCACATTTGATGTTACAGTGGCCTCTAACCTCACCCGAGAGAACTGCACTGCGGCTCCCCGACCCTCCGCAGCCTCACAAACGCTTTAACCCGCCCTAAGGTCAATGATCGCGTTGAAGTATCTGACCAGTGTCTCTGCGGGAACAAATGTGTGGTCGGAACGGAGAGGAGCAAGTGTGAAGCCTTCGTTTCTTAACGGGGG
>NC_058130.1:586986100-587017691 GCF_016433145.1 Gracilinanus agilis
CTAATCTCTCCCATATTGTTTTCCAAATTTCCCAGCAGTTTTTGTCAAATAGTGGATTCATGTCCCAAAAGTTGGGCTCTTTGGGTTTATCATACATTGTCTTGCTGATGTCATGTACCCCAAGTCTATTCCACTGATCCTCCCTTCTGTCTCTTAGCCAGTACCATACTGTTTTGATAACTGCTGCTTTATAGTATAGTTTAATATCTGGTACTACTAGGCTCCCTTCCTTCACATTTTTTTTCATTATTTCCCTTGATACTCTTGATCTTTTGTTATTCCAAATGAACTTTGTTATAGTTTTTCCTAATTCAGTAAAAAAGTTTTTTGGTAGTTTGATAGGTATGGCACTAAATAGGTAAATTAATTTGGGTAGAATTGTCATTTTTATTATGTTAGCTCATCCTACCCATGAGCAATCAATGTTTTCCCAATTGTTGAGCTCCAGTTTTATTTGTTTGGAAAGTGTTTTGTAGTTGTTTTCGTATAATTGCTGTGTTTGTTTTGGTAGATAGATTCCCAAGTATTTTATATTGTCTAGGGTGATTTGAAATGGTGCTTCTCTTCTACCTCTTGCTGCTGTGATGTGTTGGAAATATATAGAAATGCTGACGATTTATGTGCATTTATTTTGTATCCCGCAACTTTGCTAAAGTTGTTGATTATTTCTACAAGCTTCTTAGTTGATTCTCTAGGATTTTTTAAGTAGACCATCATATCATCTGCAAAGAGTGATAGCTTAGTCTCCTCATTGCCTATTTTGATACCTTCAATTTCTTTTTCTTCTCTAATTGCTATTGCTAGTGTTTCTAGTACTATGTTGAATAATAGAGGTGATAATGGGCATCCTTGTTTCACACCTGATCTTACTGGGAAGGCTTCTAATTTATCCCCATTGCATATGATGCTTGTTGATGGTTTTAGGTATATACTGTTTATTATTTTTAGGAAAGCTCCTTCTATTCCTATACTTTTCAGTGTTTTCAATAGGAATGAATGCTGTATTTTGTCAAAGGCTTTTTCAGCATCTATTGAGATAATCATGTGATTTTTGTTTGTTAGATTGTTGATATGGTCAATTATGTGGATGGTTTTCCTAATGTTGAACCATCCTTGCATTCCTGGTATAAATCCCACCTGATCATGGTGGATGATCCTCTCTTCTTGTCACTCTTAAAGCATTGGTCTGACCTTGACATCCCTATACTCAGTAATCTCCAATGGCTCCTTATCTTCACTTCTAGGATCAATAAGAAATTCTCAGTTTGGCATTTAAATTCCTCTTAACTTAGTTCCATCCTTTCACATTTCCAGTCTTCTTACAGTACCCCCACCAACTATATACTTAAACCAAAACCAAACCAAACCTTACCTTTTGTCTTAGTATCTATTCTAATGGCAAAGGTGAGGCAATCAGAGTTAAGTGAATTGCCTAGGGTCTCATCATAGCTAGGAAGTGTCCAAGGTAAGATTTGAAACTAGGTCCTCTCAACTTCAGGCTTGATGCTCTATCCACTGTGCTACCTAGCTGCCCCCTCACTATATACTCTTCAGTCCACTAGCACTGATCTCCCTGCTAATCCACAAACAAGAGACTCCATCTCCCAGTTTTGGGAATTTTCTCTGGTCATTTTCTATCCTTGGAGTGTTCTTCCCATTCATCTCTGCTCCTTGACTTCCTTGGATTTCTTCAAGTCCAATTAAAAGTGTACCTTCTAGGGCAGCTGGGTAGCTCAGTGGAGTGAGAGTCAGGCCTAGAGACAGGAGGTCCTAGGTTCAAACCCGGCCTCAGCCACTTCCCAGCTGTGTGACCCTGGGCAAGTCACTTGACCCCCATTGCCCACCCTTACCAATCTTCCACCTATGACACAATACACTGAAGTACAAGGGTTTAAAAAAAAAAAGTGTACCTTCTACAGGAAGTCTTTCTTAATCACTCAATTCAGTTGTGTCTTTTGCATTCCTAGAGAATTGCTCGAGGCCAGGAGTCTTGTGAGTGAAGTGGACTTGCTGGATGGGGGATCCCTGCTGCTTGAGGAGGATCAGATTAGAACACAGCAGTTTCTGGCTGCCTCAGGTGCCATGTGTGGCTGTGTCCCTGTTCAGGGGCCATGAGTTGTGGGTCATGAATGGGAGGCACAGTGATAGTGATTGCATCTGAGGGCCCCGTGGAGAGTGAGAGTCAGCCTGCTGGGGAGACTAGTGGCTAAAGAGAGAGAGAGATAAGGAGAAGGAAGGGCAGGAAAGACTGGGGCCAGCATGCCTGAGAAGGCTGGGGAGGGAGAAGCCAGGCACCATGCCTGGGGGCCATGATCTTCCTTTACTGTGACAAAGAGAAAGACTTTTCCAGAGAGTAGAGTACTAAGCACGACAACATTCTGGGGGTGGGGTGAGGTGAGGTGGGGGGGGTGTGTTACTTTCCCACAGGATGATGTTGATGAAAATGACTTCACACATGGATGTCACCAGGGTTGCTATTACCGACGTAAGCAAGCTGAGGAGCAGCGATCATTAATCTATTCTTGGGGAAAGGCAGGTTTGATGGTTTCCATCATGATGTTACAAGGACTTCTTTGCTCTTTAGAGTGAGGGGGCTCAAAGACATTATTCCTAATATGACGAATACAATGAGTAGGATACAATACAATGAAACTTTGAAAAAGTTGCCTTAGAAACAGACTGACAGATGAGCATTTCCTTTCCTTTGGCCCCTTCTTTAAAAAGTTTGCCCATCACTGAACTAGGAGATTCTACACTGTTCTTTTAGATCAATGCAAACAATTCAATGTCATCCACAAACATGAATGCTTGAAACTCCTCACCCCTTAAGGAATTCTTCTCCCTTATTAGCTCTGTGCCAGATATCCTGCATGACAGTGACACTCACCTCTGGTAGGAGGACATTTTCCTGATTTATGTCTCAGGTCATTAATAATCAGAGGGTCATCAAATAAACTTATTTTGTTTATTAAATCTTTTGAAGGATTTTATATTATTTTAAAATGGGAGATATAATGAATAGACAAAAATATTGATATAGGAAACCTAAAGACTGAAAGACAAGAGAATGTAGCTTTATTTCTTATATTAAGATAAAAAATAATAAAGGCTGGTATAATATAAATTAGTATTTTAATTAAAGCCATGACCATGCTGGTAAAATCATTAGACCACACGCTTGTAAGAATTCAAAACTGCCGCCCAGCCATTATTGTTACCTCCAGTCTCTTCCTGAGTCTGCTAGCCAAGAGGCTTCCTTTTGGATATTCCTCCCATTTAAACAGTCCTCTGCGTGGTGACACAGGCATCCCCATGCCCAAAGAACCAAACCGGAAACCCGTTGGACCACGGGAAATGTAGTTTTAAGGTCCCCATGTGTCCATAGTAAATATATATATATATATACTTTTAGATGGCATTTCCCAAATTTCACTTTTACACTTAACCTTGCTTGTTATTTGGTCATTTCAGTCACGTCCAACTCTTTATAACCTTATTTGGAGTTTTCTTGGCTAAGATATTGGAATGGTTTTTCCATTATTCTCTCTAGCTCCTTTTATAGATGAGGAATTGGGGTAAACAGGCTGAAATGACTTGCCCAAGGTCACATGTCTGAGGTCAAATTTGACCTAAAGTCATCTTGATTCCAGGCCCAGAAGCTCTATCCTAGCTTCTCCTTTTTTTTCCCCCCAATTTTTAAAATAATAAACTTAATACCATCATCACCAACATGCCCTTCAAATTAAATAAATAGATACATGAAAAGATTATATGCAAAACCACAAACTCCACATTGTTTAAAATTTGTTTTAAAATATGTAAATTAGGGAGGCAAATAGTTGATTCAGTGGATTGAGAGCCAGGTCTAGAGATGGGAGGTCCTAGGTTCCAATCTGGCCTCAGAACACTTCCTAGCTGGATGATCCTGGGCAAGTCACTTAACCCCCATTGCCTAGCTCTTAACACTTTTCTGCCTAAGAACCAATACACAGTACTGATTCTGAGACAGAAAGCAAAGGTTTTTTTTTTTTTTTTTTGTTTGTTTGTTTGTTTGTTTACCCTTAATTTCGGTGCATTGTCTCATAGGTGGAAGAGTGGTAAGGGTGGGCAATGGGGGTCAAGTGACTTGCCCAGGGTCACACAGCTGGGACGAGGCTGAGGTCGGGTTTGAACCTAGGACCTCCTGTCTCTAGGCCTGACTCTCACTCCACTGAGCTACCCAGCTGCCCCCGAAAGCAAAGGTTTTAAAAAAATATATGTAAATTATATATGTGTGATAACATAAATATCCTCTGCTTTTAAATTTCCTTTGAATTTGCTTTACTTTGATACTTTTTTCTCTTGATTTTGTGGCTGCTATTTTTAAAAATATAGTATATATTATTTTTATTCTCCTTTCTTCTCTTTTCATCTCTTCTTTTTTCTTTATATTTTCAATATTTATCATTTCTAATAATATAATATAATCCATTACATTTAGACATCACAATCTATTCAGCCATTTCTACCAATCATTGCATTGTTATTTCCTGTTATTTTGTCATTACAAAGCTTCCATGAATATTTTCATATATGCACAGCTTTTTATCCTCTCAATAATGCCCTTAGGGCCTAATTCCAGTAATAGGGTCCCTAAGACAACAGGCATGAGCATTTTATACCTCTTAATTTATATTTCCATCTTGTTTTCCAAAAAAAATTTCAAAACTGCTCAAACAGTGGCAGCTGGGTAGCTCAGCGGATTGAGAGTCAGGCCTAGAGACGGGAGGTCCTAGGTTCAAATCCGGCCTCAGACACTTCCCAGCTGTGTGACCCTGGGCAAGTCACTTGACCCACATTGCCCACCCTTACCACTCTTCCACCTAGGAGTCAATACACAGAAGTTAAGGGTTAAAAAAAAACTGCTCAAACAATGCAATATTAAGCCTATTTCCCCATGTTCCTATCATTGTTTAATTTGATCAACTTAAGAGTTGTTCTTAGTATGTTAATACATTACCAGGGCCATATTTAGCAAGATTTGTCCTTAAGTAATAGAGATTATCTGTTGCCAGGACTATATACTTTGTAAAACCAAGTCTTTCCAGCTTGGTTATACCCAGTGGAACTTTTGTTCCAATGCCATAATCTCTCAGGAATGCAGTATCACCTTCATAATATGATGAATGTTAAAGTAAGACTATTAAAGTAAGAATATTTATGCTCTCTGGACCATTGTTGATCCACCAGAAGTTATGTTTGGATTATGTGTATGCTCAGGCTTAGATCTACGGCTAGCCTCATGCAGGTGACTTTCTAGATAACTATCATATTCAACTTATCTAAGGTTTTATTCATCTTCGTTATTTCTTTCTTATTTATTTGGGGTTTTTTTTGGTTAAATTTATCTAGTTCTGAGAGGAGAAAATTAAAGTCCCCCATTATTATTATTTTGTTGTCTATTTCCACATATATCTAATTAGATGTTTCCTTTAAAAATCTGGATATTATAACTGTTGATGCATACAGATCTGATAATGAAAATGCTTCATTATCCATTGTACTTCCCCCAACATAATATAGTTACTCTGTTCATCTCTTCCAATTATATCCCCAATCTGTCAGAGATCATGATTACTACCTCTGCCTTCGCATTAGGTAAGGTGTAGTACATTCTGCTCTAGGCCCTCACCTTCCCTCTATGTGTGCTTCTCATTTTCAATGTTTCTTGTAAACAACACATCATCAGATCCTGGTTTTTGATACTTCTGTTATCCATTTTCTTCCCATGGGTGAATTCATCCCATTTACACTCAGTGTCATGGTAACTTGCTTTATATTTCCATCTACTCCTGGCTCCTGTCTATTACTGTTGCTTTTAGCACTGATTCTGTAAAGTTATTTTTGATTATTTGTAGGGGGTTTTAGGAGGGCAAGGAAGCTTTCATACCCTACTTCTCCATCTTCCTACAATCTCCACCATAGCTGTCCTTTCTTAACCTTAGGAAAGTGTTGTGTGCCTGAAGATTGAGGTTCTATCATGAAAGATAGAGCAGGAGCCAATAGACTCTGATTCTTCTTTTTCATTTTAACGTACTGAATTTGGTGTCTCATGTAGTTAAATAGTGTGGGTTTTTAATAATGTAACTATAAATAGTGTGACTTCATAATAATGTAACATATGTATAAATGTAACTACAAACTGGTTATATTAGTAAATCAAATACTAGCAAAATCCTTTCAGTTCTATTCATTCATCTCTGAAAATAGGTACCTTCATTCCCAGCATTCCCATGGCTTCTCTGTCATCAGAGCAGAAATAATGGCAATAAAAATGACATTTGTATATTGGATTGGGGTCTGAAAAATAGTACTATATACTTTAGAACCCCCCGAACCCTGCTGACCCTTGCCAATCCTATTTAGCAATGCCCATAGCTTAGTGTCAGCAAGTGAAAGTCTCAAAGATGACCCACAGTGCCTGTTACAGTAACTGTACTTCCCCCCACCACCCCATGACCTATTTTTCTATTTGGCCAGTTAAATGCCAAGCCTGAGGGCTAAATGGTAATTCAGTAGATTGGGAGTTTATTGGAGCACTGAGGCATCTATAGATATCTATTTACATCTTCTTTCTTCCCTTCATGTGTCAGAGGAAAGGATTGGTAGTACTCTCTGGCACTCCGGATTGAGTCATTGCATTCTGGGGAGAATGTTCTGGACAAAATTAAAATGAGGATATCATTTATCTAGGTCTGAAAAAAAAGAGTTTGATGAATATAATCTTTGTATGAGGGGTAGCAAGAATAACGTGTGTGCTCTTTCTGAAATATAATATAATATAATATGAAAGAGCACTGAGTAAATTTCTGAAATCTTTAATTAAACAAAAGCAATAACATAGTACAGTGACCGTGAATAAAGAAGGGCTGGGCTAAGTTTAAAACCCATCTTAATCTCACAGGTTTCCAATTTTGAAGCAAAGTCAAATATGAGGGGCCAGAGGATGGATGGGGTCCATGTTCATTTTGAGTTTGGCAAAATGCCACTTCCTGTTCCTAAGGGGGAAAAAAAGGTTTAAACAGGCTTATAAAAAGGCTCCAAAGTCTTTTGGACATCAAACAGTTCGAATACAACAACATGTTGATGAGTTAAGTGTAAATGAATCAGAAACATATGGATTAAATTTCCCTTGAAATCCACTTGGGCTTAAAAATTAATGGAAAAAAGTGCTTGGCGAAACTTTGTTTGGAGCTTTATTGAACCCAAAACACTTTAAAAATAGTTTGAGATCTTCCACAAAGCTCAGACGTGGCTAGGTTCTGCTGTCTGGCGAATCCTATTCCCCTTAACCAGGAAATCAGAAACATTGCTATAAAGCATGAGATTCAAATACACTGTTTAGCCATGTTCAAGGGTCAAGATACCTTGTCTTTTGTTAGGTAGAGAGTTCTGCAGGCATATAAAAAAATAAAGGAATTCTACTCCACAAAGAAAAAGCTCTATATTACTTGTGGCAAGAAAATAGGTGGGGCAGAGGTTTTGGTTGCTGAATAAATGAGCCAGTTTAAAGAAAGAGGTAACTTTATTGCCTTAAGAAGATGATTTAGTATTTTTTTTGGAAAGGAGAAAACAATTGGCCATTTATAGAACGTATATATGAATTCCCACCTGATTCAAACATATGTATGCTACATGTTAGCATGCCAGGAATTAGTTAAAACAGGATGATAATATATCATCATGAAATTTCTGAGAAACAGCAACATTATCTTTTTCACTCATATGGGTGGTTAGAATCACAGACTATTAGAACTCAAGGAAACCTCGAACTTGTCTCCAACTTTTCCATTTTGCAGGAATGAAACTGATCCAACTGGTCAAATGCAAGTTTGCAAGGCCAGGAGAAAACCAGAAATTGTCTCTTGGCACCGTGTCCAGTGTTCTTCCCATCATGCCATATTGTCTTTCTGATGATATCCAATGTCATTAAAATTATACCTGTACTCTTTGCATATTATCTACATGATTTGGAGTGTCATTTCCCCCTCTGTAGGCTTCAGTTTCCCAAATCGAAAAAATGGGGGTGGGGAGAAGGGTTGAATTTAGATACTTTTGAAAATGCTAGGAATGAGAATGACAGGCAAGCTTAAAAAAACCAAAGCATCTTTGACCCTAGAATGTGTAAGGTTTTCTAACTTTAAAAGGATGCTGATTCAACATGAATAAAACATTTACACTGAGTGCTATGGATTTAGAATGACAAAATGTGTTTCAAGGAAGGAAAGAAGGAAAGAAGAGAGGAAAAAATATTTATTAAGTGCCTGCTATGTGCCAGGAACTATGCTAGCGCTTTATAAATATTATCTCGTCACAACCCTGGGAGGCAGGTACTATTATCTTCATTTTACAGTTGAGGAAACTGAGGCAAATGGTTTAAGTGATTGAAAATAGTTTTGAATTACGTCTTCCTGACTTTGTGTCCGGTATTCATTCTATGCTTTGCAGGACCTGGATAGGATATGAGAATGCTTTTATTCTTGGCAGAGGCAAGGAACTATGAGTATAGAACACTGTCAGCCTTGCTTGGTGTGTTTGTTCATTTTCCTGAAATCCACCTCTTCCTTTTATTAATTCTTTGTTATAAAGCATGACTCTCTGCAAGGTAGAGAGAGATACATTGGAAAATATAAATGAGGTAAAAGTAGAGTTATCAATTTAAAAAAATGAAAGGATATGGAGTAAAGTATAGACTATCTCTGGGAAAAATTATTGTAGGATACTACCCTTTTTCACATATTCTGAAGAATAAACAGCTGTTGGTAGTCATTATCACCAGACACAAAAAAAATATATCAGAATGTTGCCATTGTCCTAATGCCAGTTTATAAGTAGAATAGGTTCTTTAGGAAAGCAGATCCTTAGAAAATTTAGTTCCCAACTTTTTTGATGGAGTATATAATGGCAAGGTTTAAGTGTATGGAGATCAGAGAACAGTGTTGTGGCTCGAATGCTGAATTAATTTTGAGAATAGTAAGTATGATTCGGATGGTATGAATGAATAGTATTATATGAGTGCTTATGTTTGGATATGGATCCTTGGAAATTTTGTGGGTGCAAATTCCCAGATCGTTGGGATTGTCTCTTGGGGAAAACTTTTAGTAATGGAGAATAGAATGTTAAGGTAATATGCAAAGATAACTTCCCTGACCTGTATACTTCCAGAAGGCTAGATTAAATGCAGGATGGGTCCTATTATCCTACCCTTTGTAGTGCTTCTAGTTCTAATGGAGAGTGGGCTATCTGAAAGGCACAATTGTAAGCCCTAAGTAGTCTCTACACTGGAAAACAGGACCTGTTAGGAGCAGAGCAAGGAAACTTGAACTAGAAATCAGGACTGGGTCTGTGAGTTGGAATAAGACTGATTTTAGAGAAGAATTATGACACTGACAATTCAACCCTCCCCTCCTGCCCCAAATTATCTTAGGTTTGTCCTGTGATTGTAATAGAGCTGAGAAGTAACGAAATTACTTTTGACAATAACTGAATGAGGCTATGTCTGGAGGGAAATTCAATATGGCATTTCTGAACCTGTTGATTTAAGATGTTTTCTTTAATTTTATGAAAATGCAATGAGGCTAGTCAAAGTGCATTTAGCAGAGACTGTTTAAATAATATGCTAATATGGTATGCTTCTTAGATGACATTACTAGGGTGAATGACAAACTAGCTACAGCATAACTATGTGACTTTAGCAAATCACTTAACCTCTATGGCTTACCTTTCTCATCTGTGAAATAAAAATCAGATGGTTTTTAAAGACCCTTCCAACTTCAACATTCTATAACTTTAACATCTCATTCTATTGGTCAAATTTCATCGATTCAAGTGCCATTTGGCCAAAGGATATGAATGAGCAGTTCTCAAAAGAAGGGAAAACTATCAACAGCAATGTGAAAGAATGCTCCAAATCAATAATAATAAGAGAAATGAACATTAAAAACAACCCTGAAGTTTTGCTTCTTACCAGCAAATTGGCAAAGATGACAAAAAAGATGTGAAGACAATGTTGGAGGGGTAGTGGGAAAGGAGATACACTAGCACATTGTTGGTAGAAATCATTTTGGAAAATAATTTGGATTTATGCAAATCAGGTGAAGAAAATGCCCATACTCTTTAACCCAAAGACTTGACTGTCTGCCATATTGCCTTTCCTGGAAGTCATGGATAAGGCGAGAGTCTACATTCTACCAAAATATTCATAAAAGCACTTTTTCTTTTAAACCCTTCCCTTCCGTCTTGGAATCAATACTGTGTATTAGCTCCAAGGCAGAAGAGCGGTAAGGGTAGGCAATGGGGGTCAAGTGACTTGCCCAGGGTCACACAGCTGGGAAGTGTCTCAGGCCAGATTTGAACCTAGGACCTTCCATCTCTAGGTCTGGCTCTCAATCCACTGAGCTACCCAGCTGCCCCCAAGCACTTTTTATAGTAGCAAAGAACTGAAAACCAAGTAGATTCCCATTGATTGGGAGAACGGCTAAACAAATTTTGATGTATAAATGTAATGGAAATAACTATGTTATGAGAATGACAGATGTGATGAATACAGAGAAGCATTAAATTATTTATATAAACCGAGGCAGAGTAATATAAGTCGAGCCAAGAAAACAGTACAACCAATTACTATAAGAATGTAAGCGACCAAAAAATAATCAAAAATTAATGTTGTGATGTGATCAACAAGATGAATGACTAGATATTTTCCTCTATCCTCACAACTTCTCAAAACTCTCTAAAAGAGGAATTATGTACCAAAGATAAAACAATTTCAGGTTTCTCCATAACCCGGACACCAAGAACCCAAATAAGAAAAGAAGTTGATAAACTAACACAGAGGCCAATAATCCCTCACCCATAATGTTCAGTCATCTGGCATATTCTCCTCTGCTACTTATACTATCAGCAGGGCTCCTTAAGTAAAACCACACACTTGCAACAGAACTTATCTAAACCCCAATCCTTCCTCTTGCCTCCCTGCTTCTAGTGCCATGAAGATCCAAACAACAGACATTTGCTTAGGCTACAATAGCCAGAGATATGAAAAACAGAAGAATTGAGGATAAGAGACATGAATGGCTTTGTGGCAATTGAGTAAACCAGAGGGAAAGTGTCCATGATTTAGCTGGAACTGATTCTGTCCCCAAAGAAGTCACTTGATACAAAAAGTGAACTGTTAATTGCCCAACACAGGAGGAAGCTGAAACCTTTTTAGATCATACCCTTAGGGAATCATTAAAGGGGAAAGTGACAGAAAATGAGTAATAAGGGAAAATAAAGGAAAATGACTGAAATTACCAAGGATCTTAGAAGGAAGAAAACTCAAAGGTCTAAAACACAAGCATATAAACAGGGAATATATTAATAGCAGAAATAAATATAGTCTCTAGATTAAGTCAAAGAGTTCAAGCATCTATGAATAAGTATTTCTAGACAAGAGAAGATGAGTCAATACTTAATGAAGCAGAGGATCTTTTGGATTCCCAGGAGAATATGGACACATAGCAGAAAGTCGAGAGGTAATAAACACTGATTAAGTACCTACTATGTGCCAGGTATTATGCTGGGGATACAAAGAAAAAGAAAGACGGTACCTGTCCTCCAAAAGCTTACAATCTAACAAGAGGAGAGAGCCCACATAATCAAGCTGAAAAGTAGAAGTGGAGGGAGGCACTCACTCTGAAAGCATGGTAGTGATTTCAAAGACATTAAAAATGAATGCTGCTTCAGGACATGGCAAAGAAGGAAAGAAAATTAAAAAGATGGGAAATGAGAAGTTTGAGGAAATGTCAGTCCTATTGACCTCCTTATATATAAGAGGTTATGGCTCCACTATCCAATCAGAAGGACAGAGTTACTTATAATTGTAAGATGATGGGATTTTGCAAGGATGAGATTACTGACGGCATGGTGGAGAAGCCAAAGAAGTCCAGAATAAGTTAAGCTGGGTGGGAAATGAAGAGATGTCTGAGAATGTTTCTGAATGGTTCAAAAGAAATATTAAAATTTTAAAGCTTGGACTTATGGCCTAAACAGTAGAAATAGTTAGCAAAATAGAAAAATTTGAATTCACAGTGGCAAGATTCATCTAAAAAAGACAACTAAAAATGTTAATTCACAGAAGTAAACAAAAATCCAGGAAAAAAGCGCAAAAACAATAACATTGAAAGAAAGATATACTGATATCCACATAAGCAAAACATGTTGATCTCAAAGATAGTATGTATAGAAACAATTCAAGGATTAGAGATCTCTCAGAATAACATGACAAGTCAAAAAAAAATCTGAATACTACAATGTAAGAAATAATGCAAGAAAATTGCCCAGAACTTTTGAACACTAAAAACAGTGCCAATTAAAAAAACTGACAAATTGCCTCCACCCACTAAAAAAAGAAACTCCAAGCCATATAAAAGTTAAATTTAATAATCCCACTGACAAACAAGAAATTCCATAACTGACCAGGAAAAAGACCTTGAAACACAAAAGAAAGGAAATTCTATTTACTTGAAGACTATTCTGCATCTACCAGAACCATAAGAGGGAATAAAATGTGTCCTAAAGTAGCATACCCTGAAAACCAGAGTCTAACCACAAATAAAAAAATAGATATTTGATTTTAAAAAAAGGAAGTGTTCAAAAAGAAGTTCCTACAAAGGAAATCAGACCTGAAGAAATCATTTGCTCCTCAATTATCCCAGACAACAGAAATACAAAAAGGGTGAAAAATTCAACAATCAAAGACAAAAAAAAACCATAAAAATAAAAGCAGCAAGACCATTAAGAGACTTCTTTCTGAATGTATACAAGGAAATCAGGATGAAAGCAGAAGTCAAAAGAAGTGATGGTAGAGAAACAGACCAGAAACATCATGGTCTAAACCTTTTAACACCCTGCCTATATGGGAATGAAAAAAATTTTGTGGGACTAAGAAAAGGAAAACACATAAAAAGAATGAGAGGATGAAGGGAAAATGTTATGTATGCTAATGAAGTCAAACACTAGCAATGAAGGGAAAGTAACACCTCTATTGTCCTTCAGGAAAAAGAGAATGGGAAGAATTGAAAAGTGGGGAAAGAAAGTAGGAAATCATTTTTATTTTTTAGTGATAGGAAGGGGTACCAGCAACAAACATTCCTGTGAGAGAATAAAAATATTCTAAAATGGGAAATGGGACTTTACAATGGGTATTATCTGAAAAAATTTGGTTCACAGAAAGACTAGTCATCCAATCTTGGAAGAGACATCAGAGCTGCTGAGGCCAGGAGAGTAAGAAGACATGGTTCTAGGGAGGAGATTTTAAATGAAATGGTGAAAAATGGCCAAGCAGACTGCAAAAGTCAGTAATGAACTGCACACTCCTGTGCATAGGAAGATTTCTACCATGGAACAATATCCTCTCTATCACTTTTAGGAATTGATATTTTTTTTAAAATAAAAAAGAGATTGAGAGAGAGAAAGAGAGAGAGAGAGAGAAAGAGAGAGAGAGAGAGAGAGAGAGAGAGAGAGAGAGAGAGAGAGAGAGAGAGAGAGAGACCCAAATGCAAGATTTACAAAGTAATAACAGAAACTTTAGAAGAGGAAATCCAGAACAGTAACCTCATAAGTTTTAATTCTATGAAGATCACAGAAAATAAAGATATTAATAAAGAAAGGGCTATGAAGTAAGGGATAAAGTCTAGAATACATAAAAAGAAAGTAATAAAGAGAATGAGAGGAAAAATCCCTTTTTTAAAAAGGTACAGAAAACAAAATGGGAAAATAAAACCAACAGAAAAAGATTGGAAGGAAGGAGAAGAATTATACCTAAGAGGGAAAAAATAGGAGAATAAATTAAAACTAGTTAAAACAAGAAATAAAAGAACTAATAAACAAAATTTCAAAAGCAAAAATATAGGGAAATAATTCACAAATAGGAGAAGTGGGATTGATAATAAGTAGTATACTGGGTTGTTTTAAAGTAGATCAAGCTGAAATAACTGAAGAGAACATAGTACTGTATTGACAGAGGAAGAGGGGAGGAAAATCCTAATTTAAAAAATAATTTTTGAGACAAATGGAGAAAAATATTAACCTAATTCTCATAACATAATGTTAATGGTTCAAGCAATCCAATAATATGAAAATGAGTGACAAAATTAATTAGAAAATAAAAGCCTGCAATGATCCAGGACAATTCTGAGGGATTTATGGAAAAGAATGCTACCCACATTCAGAGGAAGAACTACAGGAGTGGAAACAGAAGAAAAACAACAGCTTGAACGCATGGGTTGAGGCGGCCATGATTGGGGATGTAGACTCGAAACTATCACACCAATGCAACTATCAACAATTTGGAAATAGGTCTTGATCAATGACACATGTTAAAACCAGTGGAAATACACATCTGCTATGGGGGGGGGGAATAAGGGGTGTGAAGGGGAAAGTAAGAGCATGAATTATGTAACCATGTTAACTTTTCAAAAAAAATTAATAAATGTTTTTAAAAAAGCCCACAACTTGTGGCTTATGAGAAATTAATTTAAAGAACAAAGACATGCACAAAAATAAAGTAACAGGATAGAAAAAATTATTGTGTGTCAAATGAATCTAAAAAAGGAAAAATTATGCTATGAGACAAAACAATAGCAAAAATTCAAAATCTAAAAAAAGGTATATATAAGGAAAGTACATGTTATCGAAAAGAACCAAAGGTAACAAACCAAACTCACTCTTAAGTTTTTGTTTTCCAAATGTCTTAGCATCTGAATTCATAAAGGAAATATTAAGTGACCTTCAAGAAGACAGACTAACACAACAGTGACAGATTCGATCTTCTATTCCTGGTTTTGGGTAAGTCTAATAGAAGAACAAAAGGGAAAATAGAGAACTAATAAAATTGTTGGAGAAATTTGAGCTAAAAGACTCAAAATGTTTTCTAAATGGGATTATTAAGAATATACATATTTCTCAGCACCACATGGAAATTTGAATCAAAAGTGACCATGTGTTAAGAAACAGAGATACCATATATATATACATATACACATATATGACACAGAGATACCATATACACATACATAAAAAGTAGATATGTATTATATATAGAGACTGAAATAGTAAATATATCCATTGCAGTCCATAATACAATAAAAAGAATCCGTTCACAAAGCACAAAAACAGGCCCAAGTAGAGATTTAAAAAGGAAATACTAAGAATGATTTCAACAAAGGGAAAATAAAAAAATTTTAATTATGGGGAAGAAACTGATAATGATGAAACAGCATGCTAAAATTTCTGGGATGGATACGATCCTCAAGGGGGGAAAATCATATCCTTAGTAAAATTAGAAAGATACTGGATTAATGAACTTAATAAACATTTAAAAGCTATAAAACTAACCCCAAATCAATCTAAAATAAGAAAAAAGAGAAGATATTAAAAGTTAGGGGAGACTTAGAAAAAGTAGAAACAAAAAAAAAACGTTGATAGATAAAACTAAAAGCTGATTCTTTGGAAAACTAATAATATTGATAAACTTTTAATCAATGTGATTAAAAAAGAGGATAGAAAATCAAATCAACAAAGTAGAAAATGAACAAGGTAAAATCACAATGAAACCATAAGAAATGAATAGAATAACCAGAACCTATTATACAAAGTTATATGCTGACAAAACTGAGAATACAAAAGAAATGAGTAATAACTTCAAAAAATATAAAATATCCAGACTGAGAGCAGACCAAAGAGAGATCTTAAATAACCCAATCTTAGGAAAGGAAATAGAACTATCTGTAAAGGAACCATAAATTTAAAAAAAACAACACTTTGTAGTCTTCTGGATTCCCAGGAGAATTGTACTGAGTTTTTAAAGAATAATTCATATCTATGTTACACGAATTATTCTCAAAAAATTTAATATTAAATAATTTTAATATTCCTGATACCCAAATCAGGAAAGGGTAAAATACAGAAGAACTGTAGATCCATTTAATTAATGAATATCAACTCATAATTTTAAAATAAGAACTTGTTTTGCCTACTTCAGCAATTTATTTTAAAAAACATTCATTTTGACTAAATTGGATTTTTATCAAGGATGAAAGGATAGTTCAATATTTGGAAAATAATTGACATAATCATATAGAAACAAAAATATCTAAAACTATATGATTATCTCAATAGATACCAAAAAAGCATTTGACAAAATATGGCAATATAATTTAAGTTAAGAATTCTATAAATAATCTGCATGGGGGATTTTTTTTTCATACAAAGTATATAGGTGAAATCTAAAGTATCATATATAAGAACACTAGAAACATTTCCAGTGAGTTGGAATAAAACAAGGTTACCCACTACTCCTCACTGTTATTTGATACAGATTTGGAAATGCTAGCACTAACAATAAAACAAGAGTTAGAAAGGTACAAATAAAGGAAGCATATAATTTGCTGTTGATATCATGATTTATTTAGAAAATCCTAGGGAATTAGTGAATAGCTTCAGCAAAGTTTCAGACTACAAAAAACCCCTAAAAATTACATTTCCACCTAATGATAACAGAAGGGCAATTATAAAGAGAGAAATATCACTCCAAATAAATATAAAAATACATAAAATATGTAGGGATGAACCTACCAAAGAATACAAAAGACTTTTAGAGATTCAATTACAAAGTGCTCCTTAAATAAATAGAGGAATATTCAGTATTCATTGTAGGGCTATGCTACCACAAAAAAGCAGAAAGTGCTAAAAACATTAATTTATGCTTTTAGTGCTAGGCTAATCAGATTATTAAAGGGATTTTATGGAATCTGATAAATATAATAATATTTGGAAAGCAAATATATAGGCTATAAAGGGAAATGATGAAAAGCAATAAAAATGGGGGATAGCATTTCCAGACTTCAAACTATATTACAAAACATTAGTCATCAAAATCACCTGGTATTAGTTAAGTAAATAGAAAAGAATATCAAATGAACAGACTAGACAAGAGAAAATCACAAACAATGGAACTGGATTAACCCAGTGTTTGAAAAACTGAAAAATATAAATTACTTAGGAAAGTAATTTGGAAAAAAGAAAAATTTCTAGGAAAACTGGAAAGCAGTCTGGTAAAATTGGACTTAGACCTATAATATCCTATATTCCACAGTGCATCATAAATGCATGAGTGACATTAATATAAAAATCATACTTTAAAAATAAGGTGACTAGAAACTCAGATGATACCAGATTCTAACTTCTGAAGTAAATAAATCATTTTTAGTCTAGAGCCTTTCTTATATATGATAACTAATCATCATCATCAGAAATTTTGCATTTCAGAATTTAAGATACTATCCAAAGAAAATTCAATAAAGATTATATCTTTGAAGATTTGATAATTGAAATGAACAACATTAAGACATGCAGATAGTAAATAAATGTTCAACAACCACAGAGGAAAAAACAAATGAGACTGAACAGTTACCACATGCATAGACAATGATGAAAATGTATTGGTGGATTGTTGATTGGTGAATTAGAAAATATAAACTAACACAGAAATAGTAGAATCTTGAAAATGGGAGAAAACTCAGAGGCCATTTTATACAACCAATACCTGAACAGGAATACAAGTGTATTCCTGAAAGTGACCATTTCATTTTGAATAAATGCCTGTGACGATGAGAGGGATTAAGAAATGTTTTTAGGGGCAGCTGGGTAGCTCAGTGGATTGAGAGCCAGATCTAGAGAGCAGAGGTCCTAGATTCAAAACTGGCCTCAGACACTTCCTAGTTGTGTGATAAGCAAGTCACTTAATCCCCACTGCCAAGCCTTTATCACTCTTCGAATCCAAGATAGAAGGTAAGGGTTGTTAAAAAAAAAAAAAAAAAAAAAAAAAAGAAATGTTTTCAGTGGACAGATTCATGCTCTTGAGTGTGTAAGGATCAGGGATCTCTCTGTCTCTGTCTCTGTTTCTGTCTCTGTTTCTGTCTCTCTCTCTCTCTCTTTTCTTTTTCCCTCTCTCTCTCTCTCCCTCCCTCTCTCTTCTATCTCTCCCTCTCTTTCTCCTCCTTTTTCTTTTCTCCTCCTTCTCTCTCCTCTCTCTCTCCTTCATATATATGTGTGTGTAAATGTTCATACACATAAACATTTATATATAACATGCATGTATACATATATGCATATAGAGGACAGTTTACTACTTTTCTTCTCAGGATTCCAGGGTAACCTGGAGAGATTATGACTTCTAATATTGTTGCTAACAAACCTCTTTCCAATATGTTTCTTCCTCCCTCTCCCCATATCAATTAACTTTTTACAAGCAAGGCAAAAGAATTCTAGCTGTGTGACTGGGCAAGTCTAATCTCTGTTTGCCTGTTTCCTTTACTGTAAAATGAAGATTATGATAGCATCTATCTCTCATGATGGTCATGAGGATTAAGTGTGCTCACAAGTGTAAAGTGCTTTGCAGAGTGCTCTATAAATGCCTTTATTTATTTACTGAGAAGGTATAGAGAGGACAGAAATTATAATGATATTACTTCATACCTAGGATGTGCTCTTACCTTGCAGATACAAGGTCCCTGGGGAGAGTGAGTTCAAACTTAAAGTGAACATGTAGGGAACCTGTGTAGTACTATACTCCTGGCCGTGAGAGCTCTCTTCTCTCTTTATGAAGTCCTGACTGAGTTTGTTTTGGGGTATGATGTTATGATGGATGCTCACTTGCTCAGCTGGGCTGACTCCCCTCCAGGACACAATGTCTCATTTGATAGGTCAATCCCCTGCTGGACTGGATCAAACAGTCTGTTGTCCTGGCTGCTCACCAAACTGGATTATTGTTGCTACCAATTCTTATGGTCTTCGCTGCAGACATTAGGGGACCCCTGATGATTGTTCTGACCTTTGGAAGCTCATAAGATCAAAATTGGCCAATTCTATTTCTGGATGATCACTCACCTAAGATAGGGACAGAATGGATACCACAGAGGTACTATGTGTTCATGAACATGTGGCAGCTGGTGATGGGGTTATACAGCTTTACACTGCCCTGACCTGTCACTTTCCTGCAGTCTTCCTCATTCAAAAGTTGCCAAGGAAGTAAAAACAAGAGCATCTGCTAAAACATTCTGTAGGCACACTCTGTTCTGGCCAGCCTCTCCTGTCAATTTTTTCAGCCCTTTGGCCAACCAGGGGATTCTTTGTTATTCCACAATATCAGCTCCTATGTTATAATCGAAGACACATATCACACATACAACAGAAAACTCATGAAGGAAATAAAGTGGAAGAAGGACTGCTTTGATCTGCAGACTCCAACAGTTCTTTCTTTGTCAGGGAATAGCATTTTTTTTTTATCATATGTCCCTTATAGTTATCTTGGTATCTAGCTTTGCTGAGAATAGTTTAGTTCTTTACAATTGACCATTATATAATATTTCCATTACTGTATATATTATTCTTCTTGTTCATCTCACTTTACTTTGCATAAATTCATATACATCTTTCCTGGTTTTTCTGAACTCATCTCATTTGTCATTTCTAAGGTGCAATAATATTCCATTACAATCATATACCACAACTTGTTCATCCATTCCCTAAGTTCACCCACCTGCTCAGTTTCCAGTTCTTTGCTACTACAATGAAAGCTGTGAAAAATATTTTGGTATAGGTAGGTTCTATTCACTTATCTCTGATCTCTTTGGGATATGAACCTGGTAGTGGTATTGCTGGATCAACAGGTGTGCATAGTTTGATGGCCCTTTGAATATGTTCTCCCAAATGGTTGTATCAGTTCACAGTTCCACCAGCAATGTATTAGGGCCCTAATTTTCCCACATCTCCTCCAACATTTAGCATTTTCCTTTTTGGTCATGTTAGTCAATCTGATGGTTATGAGGTGGTATCTCAGAGTTATTTTAATTTGTATTTTTCTAATAAATAATGATTTGGAGCCTTTTTTCATATGACTATAGACAGTTTAAATTTCTTTCTTCCTTTGAGAACTGCCTATTCATATACTTTGTATGTTTTTCACTTTGGAAATGTTTTTGTATTCTTATAAATTTGATTCCATTCCCTATATATTTGAGAAGTGGGGCTTTTGCCAGAGATGTCTGCTATAAATTTTTTCCTAAATTTGTTGTTTCCCTCCCAATCTTGGTTACATTGGTTTCGTTTGTACAAATCTTTTTTAATTTAATGTAATCAAAGTTATCCATTTCATTTTTTGTAATGTTCTCTGTCTTGTTTGTTCACAAATTTTTCCCTTATCTATAAGTCTGACAGGTAGACTTTTCCATTTTCTCCTAATTTGGTTATATATTATCACCCTTAATTTCTAGATCAATTATCCACTTTGACTTTATCCTGGTGTATGGTGTTAAATGTTGATCTATACCTAGTTTCTGCCATACAGCTTTCCATTTTTCCCAGCAGTTTTTGTGAGATAGTGAGTTCTTTCTTCCAAAACTTGTATCTTTGGGTTTATTGAACACTAAGTTGTTATGGATATTAACTACTGTGTGTTGATTACCTAATCTATTCCATTGATCCACTACTCTATTTCTTGGCCAGTACCAGATTGTTTTGGTGATTATTGATTCATAGCATAGTTTGAAATCTGGTCTGGCTAGTCCTTCTTTCATATTTTGTTCATTGATTCCCTTGATATTATTAATCTTTTGTTCTTCCAGATGAACTTTTTTGTTATTTATTCTAGTTTTGCAAAATAATTTTTAGGTAGTTAGATTGGTATGGCATTGAATAGATAAATTAATTTAGACAGGATTGTCATTTTTATTCTATTGCCTTGGCCTACCCATGAACAATTTAATGTTTTTTCAATTATTTAGGTCTGATTTTATTTCTGTGAAGAATATTTTGTAAATGTGTTTGTATAGTTGCTGGGTTTGTTTTGGTATATATACCTCTAGTTATCCAGGTATTTTATATTGTCTACAATTATTTTTAATGGAATTTCCATTTCTATCTTTTGAAGTTGGACTTTGTTGTTGGTAAATAGAAATGCTAATGATTTATGTGGGTTTAATTTGTATCTTGTGATTTTTATAACATTGTTAATTATTTCTATTAGTTTTTTGGTGAATTTGCTAGGTATGCCATCATATCATCTACACAATGATAACTTTGTTTCCTTTTTGTCTATTCTAATTTCTTCAATTTATTTTTTTGCTTTTATTATAATAACAAGCATTTCTCTTGCAATATTAAATAGTAGTGATGATAGTGGGCATCCTTGCTTTACTCCTGATCTCACTGGGAAGGGTTTTAGTTTATTCCCATTATAGATAATGCTTGCTGATGGTTTTAGATAGATGCCATTTATCACTTTAAGGAAAGTCCATTTATTGTGATATTCTCTAGTTGTTTTTTTTTTTTTAAGAATATGTGTTGTATTTTGTCAAATACTTTTTCTGGTATGGCTAATTATACAGATAGTTTTCCTAATATCGAACCATATCTGCATTCCTGGTATAAAACTCACCTGATCATGGTGTATGATCCTTGTGATATAATGCTGTAATCTCCTTGCTAATATATTATTTAAATTTTTTGCATCAATGCTCATTAGGGAGATTAGTCTATAGTTTTATTTTCTGTTTTAGCTCTTCCTGGTTTAGGTATCAGTACCGTATTTGTGTCATAAAAAGAGTTTAGAAGGATACTATCTTCCTCTATTTTCCTAAATAGAATTTATATAGTATTGGAGTTAGTTGCTCTTTGGATGTTTAGTAGAATTCACTTGTGAATCCATCTGACCCTGAGGCCTTTATCTTAGGGAATTCTTTAATGGTTTGTTCAATTTCTTTTTCTGTGATGGGATTGTTTAGGCATTCTATTTTCTTTTTTGTTAATCTGGGTGTTTTACATGAGATTTTATATTTTTTCTAGTTTTTTATGTGCATGTCCAATTTATCAATCTGCTCTTTCTCTATGTTATTGATATAAGCATTTAGTGATATAAATTTCCCCCTAAATACAGCTTTGACTACATCACATAAGCGTTGATATGTGTTTCCTCGTTATTTTCTTTAACAAAACTGTTGATTGTTTCTATAATATGTTCTTTGATCCATTCATCCTTATGTATAAAAATTATTTAGTTTTCAATTAATTTTTAGTTTTTTTTCTCATGTCCCTTGCTCAATGTAATTTTATTGCATTGTGGTATGAAAAGGATGCATTTATTATTTATGCTTTTCTACATTTGGTCGTGAAGTTTTCATGCCCTATTATATGGCTATTTTTTATGAAGCTGTCATGTACTTATGAGAAAAAGGTTTATTCCTTTCTATTTCCATTCAGTTTTCTCCAGAGGCCTATTATATCAAACTTTTCCAAAGTCCTATTTATCTCAACTTCTTTCTTGATTTTGGTTGGATTTGTCTAATTCTGAGAAGGGAAGGTTGAAATCTCCTACTATTAATAGTACAGTTTACTATCTATTTCTTCCTTGCATACTTTAAATAGATAGTTTATTATCTATTTCCTCCTGTAATTCATGTAAAATTTCCCTTAGGAATCTGGTTGCTATGCCATTTTATGCATATATGGTTAGTATTGAAATGGTTTCATTATCTATGGTGATTTTTTTATTTTGTAATTTCCTCCCTTATCTCTTTTGATTAAATCAGTTTTTACTTTTGCTTTGTCTGAGATCATAACTGTTACTCCCACTTTTTTTCACTTTAGCTGAGGCATAGTAGATTCTTCTCTAACCCCTTACTTTCACTCTGTGAGCATCTCCCTGCTTTAAATGTTTCTTGTAGACAGCATATTGTGGGATTCTGGCTTTTAATCCACTCTAATATTCTTTTCCATTTTATGAATGATTTCATCCCATTCACATTCATTGTGGTGATTACTAATTATACGTTTTGCCATCTTATTTTTCTCCATGTTTGCCCTTCTCTCTCTCTTTTTAGCCTTTCCTTGTTCACAGATGTTTTATTTTAGATGACTGCCTCCTCCATTTTGCCTTCCTTCTTGTCACTCTTCCCTTCCCTTATTCCCCCTACCCTCCTACTTCCTGATAGAATAAGGTATGTTTCTATAGCTGACTGAGTGTGAATGCTATTTCCACTTTGAGCTTATTCAGATGAGAGTATGTTTCAAACATAGTGACACCCCTCACCCATCTTCTCCTCCATTGTATTGTTTCTTATGCAATTCTTCATGAGATAGTTTACCTCTTTCTATTTGTCCTTTTCTCTTCTCCCCATGTATTCCTCATTTCTGTTCCTTGATTTTTATTTTTCTGGATATTAGCTCATCCTATTCAGATTCCCTCACTCTTTCCTTCTTTCTACAAATACTCCTTTTCATTGCTCTAATAGTGATAAAGTTCTTGAATCTTAAGCACTTTCAGGTATCATGAATACTCTTTGTAACTTAAGTACCTTACATATCATGGATATCTTAATTATTTCAATTGTTACCTTCCCAGGTATGAATGTACTCAATTCAACCTTATTGAAATCTTTAAATTTTCACTTTACTTCTTTATGCTTCTTCTGAGTATCACATTTACTCACTGAACCTTTTTTTACAGCTCTGTTTTTTTGGTCAGAAAAGTCTGAAATCCCTCTTTTTCATTAAATGTCAAAATTTCCCCCTGGAGAATTATGCTCAGTTTTGTTGGGTATGTAATTCTTAGTTGTAGTACTAGATCCTTTGCCTTTTAGAATATCATATTCCTTCTGGTCCTTTAATGTAGAAGCTATGTCCTGTGTAATCCTGACTATGGTTCTGTGAATTGTTTCCTTTCAAAGGCTTGGAATTTTTCCTTGGTCTAGGAGTTCTGGAATTTGGTTACAAGCATCCTGGGATATTTTATTTTGGGTCCTCTCTCAGGAAGTTATTGCTAGATTCTCTCAATGTTTACTTTTCATTCTTGTTTGAGGATATCAGGACAGTTTTTCCTGATATTTCTTGTAATATGGTGTCTATATTTGTTTATTTTTTTTTTACATGGTTTTCAGGTATTCCAATGATTCTTAGATTCTTTCTCCAGCATATATTTTCCATATCAGTCATTTTTCAAATGAATTTTTGCCTTTCTTTTTTTTCATTCTTTTGAGTTTGTCTTATTGTTTCCTATTGTCTTATGGATTCTTTAGCTTCTGATTTGTTCAATTCTACTTTGGGGACCTTTCTTAAGTTTTTGTATTACCTTTTCCATTTGGCTAATTCTATTCTTTAAAGAGTTGTTTTCTTTAGGTTTTCTTTGCCTCCATTTCTATGTATCTATTCTTTCGGGAGTTGGGCTTTTTTTGTTTTTTGTTTTTTTAGTTTATTTTTGTGCTTCCACTTCCTTTTGGCCTATTCAAGTTTTTAGGGAGTTGATTTCTTCAGTGAATTTTCCCCCAACTGTTAAGTTTTTCTGTCAATTCCCTTACTACTTGATTTTTAAACTTTTTTTTCACTTCTTCCAGGGATTCTTTTGGGACTTCACATTTTTTCATATTTTCCTTTGAGGCAACATATGTTTTTTTGTGGGCATTGTTTTCCTCTCTTGAGTTCATATTTTGGTTTTCCTAAATCTTACTTTCATTTATTTATTTATTGAAATATTTTTCCATGGTTACATGATTCATGATTTTTCACACCCCTTTTCCCTCCCCCCTCCCAGAGCTGACAGGCAGTTCCACTGGGTTATATATGTATCATTGTTGAAAACCTATTTCCATGTTATTCATATTTGCAATAGAGTGATCTTTTAATGCCAAAACATGAATCATATACCCATTGAACCATGTGATCAATCATGTGTTTTTCTTCTGCATTTCTACTCCCACAGTTCTTTCTCTGGATGGGGATAGCATTTTTTCTCATAAGTTCCTCTGGATTGTCTTGGATCATTGCATCGCTACCGGTAGAAAAATCTATTACCTTTGATTGTGCCATGGTGTATCCTTCTCTGTGTACAATGTTCTTCTGGTTCTGCTCCTTTCACTCTGCACCAATTCCTGGAGGTCTTTCCAGTTCACATGGAATTCCTCCAGTTCATCATTCCTTTGAGCATAATAGTATTCCATCACCAACAGATACCACAATTTGTTCAGCCATTCCCAAATCGAAGGACACCCCCTCATTTCCCATTTTTTGCCACCACATGGTTGCTCACTTTTCTAGCCCCCTTTTCCCCCAAACCCCCATTACTTTATCTCTCTGTTGAGGAATCTATCTTTTTTTCTCCCTAGAGTAGAGAAAGCACTGCTCCAATACAGACTGTATCCAAATACAAAAATATTTAGAAAAAAATTGTAAAGAATTAGGAAAAGTCTCTTGAAAGAGATGGTGCTAAATATATATACATATGCAAATATACATGAGATACATGTCTATATCTATATTTGTCTACTGTCTTTCTATCTATTTATCTATTTTCTATTTGACTATGATCAGAGGAAGACATGCTATCATCCTCAGACCTTAATCTCTCCACTTGGGTTCACATATGGCCATGAATATGGATAGACTTCTGTTCTTTGCTTCTTGGTGTTTGTTGTTTTCTGCTCTTGGGTAAAGTAGTTATTTTGCATACTGTTTTTAATAGATATTTTTATTTCATTTGGCATCAGTTCATACAAATCTTTTTATTTTTTCTTTTTTGTTGTGACTTTATCAATTATCAACAACCTCAAAAATATCAGTATATTATAAACAAGAAGAATGATCATATAAAACCCTTTTTATTTTCAAAGAAATATAAATGTTTTCATATATATGTATATATAAACACCTATCATTTGTATACACACACACACACATACATACACTAAAACTGCATTGAAAACTACTTGAAAGAAATCTCCAATATACATACTTAATAAGTAGATATCCGGTCATGAAAACCTGTAATGAGAAGGAATGCACTCTTTCCAAGACTGCCCATTTTACTTTTGGTCATCTCATCTTTAGGAAGCTTCTCCTGATTTCAAGAGTGAATTTGTCCCTTTCCAACTCTTTCCCATTGTCCCTCTTAGGCAAAACAGAACAGATCTATAGCTCCTCTGCATTACAACTTTTTATGTACTTGAGATCTATGACATTTACTACTCCAACCCCTGACCTCTTTTAAGTCTTCTCTTCTCCAGACTAAACATCTCAGTCCCTTGAACTGATATAGACTCAAGACCCTTCACTATCCTGGCTATCCTCCACTCAATGTTCTGCAGTTTATCAATGTCCTTCCTTTACTATGGTAGCTATAATTTAATACATTCGCCTAACTATCTTAACTATAGTTAATGTAGTTTAATTATTTAAATACTTTTTCAAATAGAGTTAACTACAGATCTTCTGGTTCTGGCCCTATCTACATCCCCAGAGTGATACTTAATGGTGATGCTCTCTGACTTCTCCCCTCTACCTAATGCTGGTATCATCTCTGAGCTACATTTCATTACTTGAATGAAGGCAAACAATCCAGCAAGTAAGAGACCCATGAGACCTAGATAAACTTAAAATGGATATAAAATAACCTAGTAAATGCATTAGTGGGTTATTGGTTTCTGTGCTATCCTACTTATGTGGACTTGGGAAAGAGAAGAGAGGGTGATAGGTGATGGACAAAACCCCCAGGGCTCCCACCTGCCACATATATGACCAAAGTAATAACTGGAGTACCTTCTTAAGAAATGAGCCTCACTAAGTGGATTGGGAGCCAGGCCTAGAGATGGAAGGTCCTAGGTTCAAATATGATCTCAGACACTTCCTGGATGTGTGACCCTGGGCAAGTCACTTAATTACCATTGTCTTTACCACTCTTCTGTCCTGGGAACCCAATACACAGTATTGATTCTAAGACAGAATGTAAGGGTATTGAAAAAAAAAGAAATGAGTCTGAGAGATTTAAAGGGGACGACTAATATTTCCTCCCTTTTTTCCTACTGGAAGCACACTTTCAATTTTTCAAAGATTTCTCTTTGATTGGTTTCTCACTTCCTTTCTCTCTTTCTATATAAGTATAGTGGGAAGGTTGAACAAAGTTGAGAATACATGTAGATGAGTCTACAATGGACATCCTCTAGAATGTGGAAAGAGTCACCCTGGCTACTTCCAGTGATACTTGTTATGGAATTTATTGATTTAGGGATGATAAAGCAAACTCTGTGTGCTTTCAGCCTGACAAAGAGAAAGACGGCATCAGTGCTATTTCAAATAAGATTGGTCACTAAGTCCGGATGAGTGGCTCATCCAATGGTTTTTTCTCCCCCAAACTTTTATCTTCTGTCTAAAATCAATACTGTGTATTAGTTCTAAGGCAGAAGAGCTGTAAGGGCTGGGCAATGGGGGTTAAGTGACTTGCCCAGGGTCACACAGCTAGGAAGTGTCTGAGGCCAGATTTGAACCTTGGACTGCCCATCTCTAAGCCTGGCTCTCAATCTATTGCCCCCCACCCCCACCCCAGTGTGCTCTTAAATGTATGTATGTGTAATGTGACAGAGAAAGAGGGAGTGAGTGTGTGTGTGTGTGTGTGTGTGTGTGTGTGTGTGAGAGAGAGAGAGAGAGAGCGAGGGATATGTAAGAGAGAGGGGGTGTATGTGTGTGTGTGGTACATGAAAGGGGTATGTGTGGAAGTGTGAGAGAAAAAAGAAAGTGCGTGTGAGAGAGGGAGGACATCTACTTCCCTACAGAGTTCTATCTGTCACTTCGTGAGGAGTGTTTGTATTTTTTTATGTATGAGGGGATAGAAAATGTTCCTACTACTTGATTTTCTCGTATTGCTTTTCTATGTATTAATTAAATTATTTTGCTGTTGAGTTAATGGCTCTTGAAAGCTCTGCTAATAGGGAGAATGTTATTGTATGGAGAAATAGACCCTGATTTGCATAAATGATTATCTAGAACAATTATGAATCTGAGAAAGGTAGGATGGAAACTTTTGAATCAGAGTTCATAGAGACTTAGGGGTCCAGTTATTATAACTCTTTCCCAAATGTATTTTTCAGGGGTTTAGAGGCTGGTAGATATGTAGAATAAAGAGGAAATAAAAAGAGGAAAAGGAATGCTTAGAATTAAGATGAAGCTTAAATACACACAGTGGTTGTATAAGGATAAACAGGGAAGGGAAAATTAAGCACCAGAATTGAAAGGGGTTCCAAAGAACAAAGGAAGACAACCTTAAGAATTCCTTGGTGGAAAAAGTTTGGAAGTTATTCATCCATTGTTCTAGCTCTGAATTTTAACCTAGCTAGGAATATATTTATATAAATATATATATGCATATATGTAGAAAGATAGATAGATGGATAAACAGACAGATATCTGTCTATCTAGTGTACCAAACTTACAAAAGTTTTGTGTGATGAAGAGACTAGATGAATCTAAAATAAGGATGTGCAATGAGTAGAATGAGTGCAAAGTTCACTTGAGTAGGTTAAGTGCCTTACATGGTTCACTTGCAGAATGAAATGTATGGGGAATTGTAGCTAAAAACAATGTAAAACAAAACACCTTAATGTGCATTCAGTGTATTCATAACCGTGGCCGGCATTCCCCACCTCCCCCATCATTTCTCCTCAGGTTGAACTTTAAAAAAAGTAAAGAAATTAGGAGAAACATCCTGGGATGGATGACTTCTGGTATATGTGTGTGGTGAGAAGTCAAAATGAATATAGGGAGGGACTTCCAATATGAGAGCAGAAGAGTGCCAGGCACATTTTCCTGGAGCAAGCCAAGGCTAAAGGTCATAGGAGTGCTTTAGAAAATCCTCAGGTTTTCAAGATCCCTGTTGAGGAGAAATAACTAGCTTTGTGTATTGGAAACACCCAATTCATTAAAAATGATTGTAGCCATAGCAATTATGCACAAGGGCTTAAACATTTGATTTAGGAAAATAATGAAACAATGACTATAGAAGCCTGTAGAAGAGAGTTGGACCGGGTGGCTGTTTAAGTAGTGCTGCAGGGGAAAAGCCTTGGCATCCGAAGCGACTTTTAAAACGGTTAAGCTTCCATGGGTGTATTTGCTTCAATAATCCATTGAAACAACAGGAATCTAAAAATAGCCTTGTTTTCTGTCCTAAGCTCCTTTTAACTTCGTTAGTCATCACCAAATCTTAAAATAAAATCCGTGTAACAGTCTCTCCTAGTAGCAGCTATAAACAAACTTCAAGAAGAGGGAGAAGGAGAAGGAGGAGGAGGAGGAGGAGGAGGAGGAGGAAAGGAAAAAGGGAAGAGGAGGGAGAATACTCTTCCCAGGATGGCAGTGAAAGGCCCAGGCGGAGGCCCAGGCTTGGTGCAAAGGCAGGACCATCTGTAGCTGAGGCAGTGCTTTGGACTGGAAAACAGGCGGTCAAGGTTAGCTGGCTGTGGGGCCTGAAGCGTTGCTGCTGCTGCTGCTGCTGCTGCCGCCGCCGCTGCTGCTGTTGCCGCTGCCTCTGCCGCTGCCGCTGCCACTGCCGCTGCGGCCGCCGCCGCCACCGCTGTGGCGGACTTCGAAAACTCCCTCTGACTTGGACTTGTGCCACCGTGGTCCCGGCAACGGCATTAAACAGAAGGAAACAGACCGGGGATTCCGTCATTTCAAGAGGAGGAGAGAGAGGGAGAAAGGAAAGCATTGAAAGCAGACAGGAAAAGAGAGTTGTTTTTTTTTTTTTAATTATTTATTAATTTGCTGGTTTTTTTTTTTTTAAATCAAAACACTAAAAACCTCAACAAAGCAATTTGCTTTCACCTTTCCACTATCTGCTTACCCTCTAGCTTCTTCTAACAACAAAAAGGGTAAGGCTGATCTCCTTAAATCTGAGACCATGCTGCCACCTTGTCAGGAGGAAGTGGGGAACCCAGACTGGTGCTGCTTTTTCATGTGACTCTATGACTGGTGTGAGTGTGTGTGCGCGTGTGTGTGTGTTTCTGCAGTTAACTCTGCAAGGCTGGAACTCCTCTTCTCTGTCACTGCATCAAGAAACTCTTTTCTGTAAGCCAATAAAACAGGACCGCTCAGCAAAGTGTGTTTTTGGAGGTATGGTGGGTGGTGATGAGGTGGGAAAGGGAGGAGAAAGAGTGTCAGAAAATATTTTTTAAAGAATTTGCCAAACCTCATTTCCCAGTCTTAGATCCAGCACCTCCCCTTCTCTACAATGCAAACACAGACTATTTCTTACTATTTCTGACCTACCGAGGAACATTGGAGTCGATCTCCAGAAAGGCTATATAGGATGTATGAGGAGCTAAAGAATAATCATTGCTATTGCTATTCACTAGAAAGGGCATGGACTTAAAGTTAGAGGGCTTCAATACAACTTATTATCTGTGTAACTGCCATATTTGTATGTCAGTGGACGTCTTAGTTTCCTCATCCATGAAGTGAAAAAATTCTTTCACCATCTACCTCACATTGTTGTAATGAGGAAACTGCTTTATAAAATGTAAAGTGATTTATTAAAGTAAGTGATGATGTTTACCTTTCCTTCCAGATTCTTTGCTCTTCCGTCCCTCAGGTTGGGCTTACTGTGGGACTTGGATAGAGATGAGAGAGAAGTGGAAGAAAGATGGAAACTCTATGCAAAATCATTCAAACCACTCTCTGCTGTCACCAAGACTTAATGACAAACTGCAGAAAATCCCCAGGGATTCAATGTTTAGGGTGGTAGGGAAGGAAAGAGGGTTTTGCTGCCCTGCTGCCCCCTAGCGATTGATTTCATTTGGCCACCCTATGGATTTGCCTGCCTCCTGGTGGCATTAAATCTTTCCACTGGCTATTCTGCCAAAGATGAAGAATCCAGGGGCAGAATCCCGTTCAAACTGCTCATCATTAGAGGGGAAAAGATATTGATATCTGATTTGAAATTAAGATATTCTTTAAGTTTTAAATAGTATGATACAAGTGATAAAAATAAAATCTATATAGATAAATCCCCAAGGGCAGAAAAGACCCATGTTATGCATGTTATTTTCAACATTTATTAGCAGACCTTTAATCTAACATAATGCATATTACTGAAATAAAAATTGTCAGATTTCTCTAGCTTTTGTAGCTAATTGATATTGGCTATTGGAATAATGGCTTAAAGTAATAAACGTTATTTTTATATTTAAAAAGGGGGAAAACAAAACTTGGAGTCTTTACATTTATACCTGTATTGAAGTGTGCAATTCATTACTCATTTGCTCTATCAACAGCTCTGGAGAAATGACTTTTCCCTCTTCTCTAGTCGGTCCAGGTTGGATGTGGAATATTTTCAGTAATTAGGGAGTACAATAACTGCCCCCAGGAATCAGCATTGGCCTCCAATTCCCCAGCAGCAGCAGACAGACTTTTGCTTGTGTTGGGTTTATTTTAAACCACATAAGGGTGTCGTGCAATAGATTTATGATTTTTTTATACACCAGACATTTTAACCGCCCTAACACTCCGATTCCTTCTATCCAACTCCAACAAGAAAATATGGTCCCGTTTTTGCCAGCTGAACTGAGCCTGGGGAGATGGAGAAGGGTTGGAGTGAGAGAAGCAAAGTGAGAAGGAATTGAATTAGCAGAAGCTTTGAGGAAAATGGAATTTCTCTCTCTCTCTCTCTCTCTCTCTCTCTCTCTCTCTCTCTCTCTCTCTC
>NC_058130.1:587027676-587168079 GCF_016433145.1 Gracilinanus agilis
CCCCCCCCCCCCGCCCTCTGTACCTGGTCCTTCAGCCCCGAGCGATTGAATTACACCCACTTTGCTAAGAACAGGCGGGGGTGGGAGAGCCAGAGAGAGGACTGAGCTGAGAGCAGATAGAGTCTGGCCCGGAGGGGAACTTCGTTGTTCCAGCTTGACCCTGCCTGGGCCAGCGACCCTTCTTGCTAGGGGTGGGGAAGCAAAGTCGAAGCCCTTCTCTCCCTCTCTCCTACCGGGGATCAACAGGTGTCCTAGGGACTGAGAAGAAGCCAGACTGAGGCTTAGGAAGGGAGAGGCAGGCAGTCACCGAGTCGGGGGCAAGAAGAAAGTTACTCTCCCAATTTTCTTCCTCGGCTCCAACTCCACCTTCTTCCCCTTTGCTCCCGTGGCTGTTGGGGACCTTGGGCGGCTCCGCAAGAGAGGAGGACAGGAGGGTTAATAAGACCCCCCCATTTTCCTTCCCCTAAACAACCCCTCAACAGCACCACAAACTTAAGGAAAAAACGAGTAGGGGGTAGGCGGGAGAGAGAAAGAGAGGCGGTGTCTCTCTCCCTCAGAGATTCAGACATGACCGGTCTGGAAGAAGACCAGGAGTTTGACTTTGATTTTCTTTTCGAGTTTAACCAGGGCGACGAGGGCACCTCCGGGGCAGGCAAAGGTGGGTGAAGCGCGGCTCTCCTCTGTCTTTTTCACTCCTCCTCCCCTCTATTCCATCTCCTAATACCTCTATCTCTTCTTCGTTGAGTTTTGTAGCCCTCCTAGAGGTTTGGGGGGCGGAGACAGGGACTATTTTTTTTTTTTTTTGAGAGCTGGGCGCGCTTGCGGACAGGGGGCGCCTTGGAATATGAGGGTATGGGTTGGGGGACCGTGAGGGTTGGCTTGGATCTTGCCAAGTCTGGCCAGGCCTGGCCTGGCTCTAGACTCAGCCGTGGCCCTGCCTCTAGGTTGAAGCGGAGACATTTGGTCGTGTGTGCCTGTGTGTGTGTGTGTTCATTCGGGGGGAGTAGAAGAGGGGGAGTATTCCGCTCAGCTTCAGGAGAGACGCCGGCGGGTCACTGCCGGTTAGGGGGTTTTGAGGGAGCGCGAGGCAGAGGCACTTTGCATTTCCTGGTTCGAGGGACCGAACTCAGAGAAGTCCCTTTTTGAATGTTCCTCCTCCTCCCCCCTTCTTTATGTGAAATCGCCCTCTGGTGACTAGCGCTCTTGGAGGGAGCTGGAGAGCGGGAGGGTCTGATCCGCAAGTGAGCGCGGGTTGGCTTGCAAAGCTCCCCAGGACAGGAGCGAGAGCTCGTTGAAGCTCTGACATTTGCGGAGCTGAGACTTATGCGTGCGGCTGGGCTGGCTGCTGCTGGCGCCGCCTCGTGCAAGTGATGGGACTAGAGGTTTTCTTTTTCACTCATGCTCTTCTCTGTCTTTTCCCCCACCTGTCCGAGCTTAAGAGGAGTTCCCTAGTGTTTGCGCGTCTGTAGGCCTTGAGAATGGGAAAGGGTAGGGAAGAGAAGTCCTTGGTACTTAATGAGGCTGGGGGTGGGAGTGGAGGGTGGGGGAGAGAAAACTTACACTTGCCCTTGGGGGTCCTCTAGGATCACCTCTGCCACCCTAGTCTGCCAGGGGAGACTGTCTCATTTCTTATCTTGTTCATCAAAAGGCCAAGCTTTCTCTCTGGCCCAACCTTTTCCCAGTTCCCCCCTTTACCCCGCTCTGGACCACTGATGAAGTGAGGAGACAGTCTCAACAAAATCCCAATCTCTTGGGACTTGGAGGCCTGGGAAAGAGTAGACGGTCCAGATTCTTGAGCCAAGGAGACTGCCTACCAAAAATGATGGACCATAAATTCAATTTAATGATCAATTAAGGGTTGGGGGCGGGAAGATTTTATTTAGCTCTCACTGTTGTTTTGGCAACTTTACACTTTAGGTGTTTTTTAAATCTTGGTGACCATGCAATTTGAACTCTCTGACAAATAAACAAAACAGTTGGCTTTTATGTCCTTGCTAATGAATCCAGTCTTCAAACAGAACTACTTCTGAGATATGGCAGGAGAATCAGTATATAGTGCCTTAAAAATCATTTTTTTTTTTCACAATGTAAGACTGCATTTACTCAAAAGGACATGTAGGAGTCACCCACAGAGACAAGGAGATTGCCACACTGAAACAGATGGTCAGTGGCCTCTGCCAGAGGGAACTGAGGAAGGCATAAAAGGCCCAGAATGCACTGGATTACTTGGACAGTGCTTTACAATGGAGAAGGTTTTCCCACATATTTCTCTTTAGCTCCTGAGCTGACAGTGAACAGAAATGTAAATAATGAAACTTTTGTAGTTTCATTTAAATCATACATAGTAATTATAGAAGCCATCCTACCTTTCTAGTCACTCCTTTTTAATCACTTCCAGAGTATGCCAATAAGATTTAATAATGAAAAGAAATATACGGACCCTCATCTTTCCCTGTCACTTATATTAACTGAGGTTATGTTTTTCTGTCCCAAATCTTTGGACCAATCAAAATGAAGGATGACACCCAAAATAAGTTTCTCTAGAGCACAGATTCTGTGAGATACTATCTCTGAATTTTGTGACTTAGATAAATTATTAAGGTAGCTCAACACTTAGCTTATTTTGAAATCTATGGCCTACCTCTTCATCAAGTATTCCTATGTTACTCTAATTAAAAAAAGTAAATTAGAGTCTAACTAGTCAGTGATTAGGTTTTCTCTTTGTCTGCCTTATCTAATTCTTTACTTAGCCTTCTTTTCAAATTACAAACAGCACCCCCAGACTTTTCCCCCTATGTACCCCCTTTTTGTTGGCTTTTAAAAGAGATTCTCTCTGCTTGTAGTTTTTGAGATGAGGTGATGAAAACTAAATGCAGTATTCTTGGCGAGCAGAGATTCTCAGTTTAATATAATGGATGTATAATATTTTCCATGCCATTTTCTACCCCTTTCTTAAGTCTAAGATCTTGTTCTTTTTTTGTTGGGTTTTTTTTGTTGTTGTTGTTATTAACTATTCTAGTTAGTGAGGCATTGTCTGCTCCTCATTATCAACTCCATCACTGAACTTCTGCATTGATTAGTTTGCTTTTCATCCTGTTCCCTGGTCGTAGATCTCCAGACCTATGAGCTCAGTAGGAGGGAGAATAGGGTGGAGGAGATATGAAGATATGTGGAAGGGATATTGGAGGCTCCTTAGACCATTCCTAAAAGTCCAATTAATTGCTGTTTGGAGGTAGGTTTCATTTACTTACATTGAATTTAGACTGCCCCTAACCTTGCTCACTTGCCTGGTTTCTGTAAAAGGGGTTACTTTTAATCCTCTTAGTCATTGAATAAATGTGTTTCATTAGTAAACTTTTCCACCTCACTAAAAAACCCATTTTTCAGGTCATTAGCAGATATCTTTAACAACTATTCAAATACCCAAATTTTGGTTCTACTTCTAACTTCTTTCCTTCATTAGTACTTTTTATTGTCTATATTTGCAACCAGATTTTTTTTAAATAGCAGACTTTGCCTTGACACACAATATATAAGGCATTCCAAGACATTGGAGATATTTGTATAATGTTGTCCTAACCATGTATAATTAGGTCTAATCAGTCTCATTTTCCTGCCATTTTTTTATTATCTAAAAACAATTAGTTTGTTTATAACTTAGTCATTTAAGTGAAAACTTCATTTATATTAGTTTTATAGCTAGTTAATAGTTTGAATTAAGTTGATTTGTTGATTTTTAATTCCCATGGATAAACCTGAAGAATATATTTATCCGAAAATATGCACAAGTATAGCAGGAGCACATGTGAACACACATACCTGTTTCCTCAAAACTTTAGTAATTCTTTTTTTTTTTTTTTTAAATTTTAAACCCTTAACTTCTGTGTATTGATTTATAGGTAGAAGATTGGTAAGGGTAGGCAGTGGGGGTCAAGTGACTTGCCCAGGGTCACACAGCTGGGAAGTGACTGAGGCCGGATTTGAACCTAGGACTTCCTGTCTCTAGGCCTGGCTCTCAATCCACTGAGCTACCCAGCTGCCCAAAACTTTAGTAATTCTAAATAGAAGTGATCACTTCTATTTGGTAATTATATATGTAGGATTCCAAGGTTCCATAAGAACAGGGATTTTATGGTAGTTAAATTGTTCCTACTTCGATGCTGTTACAATTGCTACTCATTGATCCCTCTAGATTTCTAAAGTCAACACCTAACCTCTCTTATGGCCAAAGCCTTCAGCTGCATTCATGATTTTAGGATTAGCATTGGAAATCACCTCAAAGATCATGTAGGTCCACTTGACTTCCAGAGAGTTAAAGTGACCAGTCCAGTGCCGCATAGGCTGTAAGCATCTGAGACAGAATTGAGACTCAGGCCTTCTGACTCCAAATCCAGTGAACCTTCTTTCTTGTTCATCTGTAAAATGAGGATAATGATAGTGGCTATCTGTCAGGGCCTTATCATGAACTGCCCGACTGGACAATTTTAATTATATGTCCTGTCAGTATCTTATTATCTTTCCAGTATAAAACTTATTATCTTTCCTCCCAAGCCCACTCCTCTTATAAAGGTCCTTATTTGAGGGAATCATGATCCTTCGAATCACCTGGTTTTGAAAACTTGGTGCCATCTGCACTCTCCCTCATCTTACATGCTTGTTTTTTGTGAAAGCTTGTGAATGCTTGTTTTTTGACTGAATCCAGTCAATAAAATCAGATAGTGTATTCAAAGTGTTTTATGAACCTTTAAATGAAAAATAAATATAAACTATTATTATTGTTATCTCTATGGCATGCTGCATTTGTTGGGCCTCTTTTTAATATGTAAATTAAATAGATGTTTCTATAAAGATGACTTGTTGAGAAGAAATAGTTTAGTTTAAGCATTCTTTTTCTTCCATTCTTTCCATTAGCCTAGTTAATCTAGAAAAATAAAGTACTTTTCTTGGAAAGAATTTAGGGATCATTTAGTCTCCCACAAATTACACAAGGGAATCAATTAACAGAAAGGTTGAGTTATAGACAGAACTAGGATTAGAGACTATATATTTGGACTCCATGTTTAGTACAGATTTGGTCTTCAGTGGGATTTGTTCTCTGGGAATTATTCTTGTATCCATGATGATCAACATTTTTATTATTACCTTGGATAAAAGCGTAGGTGATATGCCTTTCAAATCTACAAATGACACTAGACTTGGAAAGCTCATAGGATTATAAATTTAAAGTTGGAAGGGATCTTAGAGGTCATCCTTTTCATTTTACAGATAAAGAAGATGAGGCAGACAGGAGTTCATGATTTGCCAATGTAACACATGTAAATATGTGAGGTGGAATTTGAAGTCACAAGATAACTGACATGTATGACAGAGTTGGGATCCAGAAAAGATCTCAAAGGATAGAAACCTGGACCAAATGAGGTGAAATTTAATAGGTACAAATGTAAATTCTTATACTTGAATTAAAAAAAGAAAAGTTTAAAGAGGTTCAGTTCATTGCCCTGAAGACACCAGATAAGTACATGAGCCAAACTTTGAACTTATGTGAGGTGATACTGAGGATAGAGAATTGGTTTTAGGAGTCAGGAAGACCAGGGTTCAAATCCTACTTTGGAAAATTACTGGCCATATGACTCTGGGCAAATAATTTAATTTCTTTATCCTCAATTTTTCTTTTATGAAATGGAGATAATAGCATCTACCTTATTGGGTTGTTCTGAGGACCAAAGGAGATAATATATGTAAGTGCTTTGTGAACCTGAAAGGATTATTATTAAGATTATTATTAGTCCAAATCCACTATTTTTTTCTATTACTTCACAATTATATCATAGACTTCTTTAATGGAGACGGGGACTAGAATGTGGGTGGTAGTTGTTTTATGATGTACTGTCCTGTTCAATTGTTATATGGAATACTATATTCAGTTCTGGGCACCACATTTTAGGAAAGCCATAGTCAAACCACTGTGTCTACAGAAGAATGTCAAGAAGACTAGATAACAGCCATAGAATGTTGGTCTCCAAAGTAGGTGTCAAAGCCACCTGGTGGGGAACATAGCCTGATCCTAAACAACTATTTCCTGCCCCCAGGAGAGTATGATCAACTAATGGGAGGGTGGGAAAATAAGTCTCATTTTGTTTTCCTTGAGAAGCTAATCAAAGTAGCTGGTATTTCAACTACACAATTTTTGCCTTATCTTACATGGTTCTTCAGTTTCAGTTTTTTTTTCCATTTGTCAAATGTCACCTTCTTTGCATAGCAGTATTTATTATCTTCATGCAATTTTGAGAGTAGAATTTGGTCATTATACTTTTCCCAGGTCAATTTTTAGCATTACATTGCTCTAGTTTAGACTCATGCCTATCCTATTGGATAAATTCTTCAAGATAATAAAAAGCCTTCCCAGCTGTGTGACCCTGGGCAAGTCACTTGACCCCCATTGCCTACCCTTACCAATCTTCCACCTATAAGTCAATACACAGAAGTTAAGGGTTTAAAATTAAAAAAAAAAGATAATAAAAAGCACTCAATGATGATCTGTTTGAGAGTTTAAGAAAGGTTAGTGACATAGTATATTTTGTATTTTTTCCACTATTTGTAGATTTAGCATCAAGTAATATAGTATTAAGGAAGTAGTAACTATTATTTTTATTTTTAATTACTTTTTAACATTAGATAATAATAGTCAGGCATTGGGTTTATCTCTAGTATAACCGCAACTACCCTTATTCCCCAATATTCTTTTACTCCACTTCCCTACTCTGTGAATAGTTTTGACCTATTCTCTTCTAAGCTTAAAATTAACCCACAGGTATGTGATAGTCTAGTTTCTACCAAGGTATCCAGACAGCAACTTTGGAGATGCCATTGGGAAATGTACCAACTTCACCATCATCCCCAAAAGAGTTTGTACTCTACTGGGTTGGTGATGATGGTATAGAATAGTAATGGCAAACTCCAAATAGAAATAGGGGCAGCTTAACCAGTCATAAGGATCCTTGTAGTCACTTAGTGACTTAGGAAACAACATATTAATGTTTTCTATGTCCTATTGTATTTTTATTTATTTTATTTAATATTTCCCAATTTTATTTTAATCTAGTTTGAATAACACTTGGAACTATTGTGGGCTGCACACATACTAAAGCCTGTATATTTGACAACTGGTGTACAGCACATATTATTGTATATATATATATATATTTGACAACTGGTGTACAGCTAGCCAAACACTTACTAGCTATGTGACCCTGGACAAGTCACTTAACCTTGTTTGGCTCAGTTTCCTCATCTGTAAAATGTGCTGGAGAAGGAAATAGTGAACCACTTAGGTATCTGTGCCAAGCAAGCCACAAATGGGGTGATGAAGAGTCTGACATGACTGAAAAGGGACTAAACAACAAAGTGCAAAGTATGTATTGAGGAAAAACAAAGTAATTTTGGGAAGGAGGGAAGTGATCAGGAAAGGCTTAAGAGGGAGTGACTGTGCTGAGGCATGAGGGGAACCCAGGGATTATAAGGAGAAGACGTGAAGAATAGAATTCCCTACAAAGATAGAGAGGTGAGTACTTCAGTTTGTTAGGAACAGGGATTGCATGAACTGGGATAATGTGAAATCAGAAAGGAAGGTAAGAGTCGGATTTTAAAGGACTTTAAATGCCAAACAAAAGAGTTTATATTTTATCCTTGAGTAACTGGGGAATCATTGAAACTTTGTTAGCAGGGAAGTGACATGATCTGACTTGTTCCTTAAGAAGGTCATTTGGCTGCTATGTGGAGGATGGACTGGAGGGGAGACTGGAAGGAAAAAAAAACAATTAGGACTTTATCCAATCAGTTTCTGGGAGGACTGCTTAAAGCCCTGGAGTTAGCCTGGTGTTCCTGTGAATGGAGAGAATGAGAAAAATTCAAGATAGGTATTTTAGTAAAGTTTCTATGCAAAACTTAGAAAATAAAGCTGGAAAGCCAACCTTTTTAGTGGTGAACATCATGTAGCCCAATTCTTCAGGCTATTCTAAGAGGGAATAGAAAAGTTTTACTTTGTATTATAAAAATGTAACATTGATTTAAATATTAAATAATAAAAATATCAATGCATAATTAAATATTAAAATAATACTTATAGTAGTAATTATTATTATACTTTCTAGAAACAGCAGATGTACCTACATGGCGTAGTGGAGAGAGTAGGAATAAGCCCCTAAATTCAAATCTTTTCTCAGATAACTTACTCTCTTTGTGATTCTGTACAATTTGTAAACTCTGTCAGCTGTGGGCAGCTAGGTAGCTCAGTGGATTGAGAGCCAGGCTTAGAGACAGGGGTCCTGGGTTCGAACTTTACCTCAGCACTTCTCAGCTGTGTGATTCTGGGCAAGTTGCTCAACCCCATTGCCTATCTCTTGTACCTCTTCTGCCTTGGAACCAATACACAATATTGATTCTAAGATAGAAGGTAAGGATTTTAAAAAAAGAGTATCATCCTCAGTTTTATTATCTGTAAAAATGGGGATAATTCTACCTTCCTCAAAAGAGTTGTGAGGTTCAACTGAAATAATATTTGTAAAGTGCTTCATAAACTACATAAATTCTAGCTATTATTAGATTATCCTAGAAGTTGCCCCAATCTTGAGTGTTTGAGCACTTACTGTAAATAAGGGTACTGAGATGAGCCCCAGAAATATAACTCCTGTCCTCAAGAGATTTGTAGTCACTTTGGGGGGAAAAGACACATTGCTGAAAAAGGATAACTGACAAATTAGATGTAGCAAATTCTTTCTATTCCTCACTTGGAAAGTTGGGGTATAGTAGGACTTAGATGATCTAGTTCCTTTAAGAAATAATAACTTACATTTGTAAAGCACTTTGAGGTTAACAAAACCCTTGGTTCATAAAATACCTATGGGCTGGTGTTGTAAGGCTCTGTCCAACTTTCACAATGAAGAAATTGAGTCTCAGTGAGTTTGAGTGGCTTGTTAAAAGACACACTAATGTATATCATTTGGATTCAAACCCAGTTATCTCCTGTTTCCGAAGTGAGAGGGCTTTCCTACACTTTGCACAGTACTGGGCTAGCGATAGAGGTGTTTAATAAATGCTTGTTGATTTGACTGACTTCCATTAAACCATGCTATTTGTTGAAATCATTTTCAATGAATGAATTACAGAGTGAATAATCTTTGAAGTCTCAGTTAGGATTGTAGGAGATCATCTCAGCTTCCCAAGAACCATATATATGATTTGAACCGTATCTTGGAGGTTGGTGAGGCTTTACTTATGTGAAGAGGAGAGGGCGGAGCTATTTCATGATGGGGAACTAGGCTTCAAGCTTTTCAGCAAAAGACCCTGAGCTGTGTCTTTTGTTTCCTTATTTTGGTGGTTTAGTGAAGTTGCTAGGGGATATGACAGATTGTCTTTTCTTTTTTTGGCTACTGTGTGAAATCCTGGCACAGTGCAGAGCTTGGTCATTTAAATCAACCTATAAGAAATGTACCTAGAAAGGAGTAGCTGGAGAGCACAGGTTGAAAAATACTACTGTTGTTTCCTCCTTATTAGCCCAACCCTTGCAAAGTAGGGACATTATGATCCACTCCAACTTTATCAGCAATAGACCAATAAGAGTCACTAATTGGGGTGGCTAGGTGTAGTGGATAAAGTTCTGGGTCTGAAATCAGGAAGACTCATTTTCTTGAGTTCAAATCCAGCCTCAGACACTTATTAGCTTTGTGACCCTGGGGAAGTCACTTAATCCTGTTGGCCTCAGTTTTCCATTTGTAAAATGAGCTGGAGAAGGAAATGGCAAACCACTCTGGTATCTTTGCCAAGAAAACCCAAAATAGGGTCATGAAAGTTGGACATGAACAACAAAAAACTTCTTATTCAGTATTTAATTAAATATCATCTTTTATTGTTTCTTCTTGTAATTTGTGTATGTCCTTTCTAGTTTATAAGCTTCTTGAAAGCATGGTGCTCAAAAGGTCTTTAGAAGTTACTCAGTATAAGCCCCCTGTTTTGCAGATGAGGAAATAGAAATTAAGAAACCCGAGAGAGGGGGCAGTGAGGTGGCTCAGTGGATTGAGAGCTAAGCCTGGAGATGGGAAGTCTCCTGTGTTCAAATTTGGCTTTAGACACTTCCTAGCTGTGTGACCTTGTGTAAGCCACTTAGCCCTTACTGCCTAGTCCTTTCTGCTCTTCTGCCTTGGAGCCAATACACGGTATTGGTTCTAAGATGGAAGGTAAGGGTTTAAAAAAAAAAAGGAAAGAAAGGCCAAAGAGAGATTAAAGGATTTACCCAAGGTTCACACAGAGAGTAAGAGGCAGAGGCAGGATGCTGATCTCAGGTCCTGTGACTCTCAGGTTAAGTGTGGTACCTCACATGTTTTATATCCCACAACATAATTAGCACAGGACTATCAACATAATGGGTACCCAAGAACTATTCACTGAGTGCCGGAATGAATACCTGAATGAATGAATTCCACCACCACCACCATTGGTGTCAGCCAGGATGAGTGCCTTGGTTCTACCCACACATCATCCACTTTCCACTCCTCAAACAGCTGATCTACAGCTGATGCTGGTTTTTAGATCCACTCTTCTGTAGGAGGGGAGGGAATGGGCTTCCCTTTCCACTTGAGAGCAGGGAAATCCTGCTCCCCTACGTCTGTAATTCAATAGTTGATTTTCCCATCAGCTGTTTAAGGGGTGTGGCAATGGCACCACGGCGTGCATGCCCTTGTTCTCCAAGTTATTTCAGCCTTGCTGAACGCTGCCACAGTATTGTCACTGCAGCAACTTGACAGGAAACTGGCAGGAGCTCTGGGTAGTGGTCTGGAGATTCTTCAGAGAGAGCAATGACGTTTTCCAAAATTTGAAGGAAAAAAAAATTGCTTGTCACTACTTAATGTTTTGGGTGTAGAAGGAAAATATCTTGTACCAGAAGAAAATTCTTGAGAATTTGCATATTGTTAAAAAAAAAAAAGAAAAACTCTCTGTGATCATATATTGATGATTCTACCCCCCCTCCCTGCAACAAATGGAAGAATTGCACTCTTCACTGGATGCATGAATGAGTAGTAGGTGGCAAATCCACAATGAGGCTTCAGGCCTTCTAAGCCACATTCATTTGCCCACAGGGTTTTAATCCTTACTGAGAGTAAAATATAGTATATATTTACCAAAAAGAACATTAAATGAAAAACAGGTACTCTTCAGATGATGTCTTTTAATCAAATTCATAATATCCTTTTTTTTGGGATAAAGAGCAAATCATCTCTAATTATCTTTAGTTAAAGTTGAGAATATAATAATTCACTATTTTATTCCTTTGAATTTATTTTTAGTTTTCAGATACTGTAAATAATGAGTAACTTAAAAATTTTTTCCTTGAAAACAAAACATTAAACAAGAATGCTGAGGGAAAATAGTCTGTAAAATATATGATTGTTTGAGAGACCTTTTTAGTAGCCTGCCCTGGTGTGTAAGCATTGTCTGTTCTTAGTATAGGCTACCAGGTCAAATTGTAAACTTTTAAAAGTCTTTAACTCTAATTTATCTCTTTAACTAATTATTTGTCAAAGCTATTTGAAACCCATCAAACATTATTTATTTATTGCTTCAATGGGACCATTAGATCTGGTTTTGTAAATCCTTCTTTGCTGGCAGATTGTTATGCTAACTCTCCAAAACTGCACCTCCAGGGCTGTTGCTGTCTATCATATCAGTTTGGTCGACATGCAAAAATCCCTTATGCAATGCAACTTATCAATTTCTGTGCACATATTCACTAGCTAGTTTTTCAGCTGCACAAGTTTTGGCCTATCTTATGCAGTTCTTCAGTTTTATTTTCAATTTGTCAAAGGCCACATTCCGTCTTTTGGCTGGATCCCCTATCTTCTTCATTGCCCCGTTAGGGAGGGAGGAACACACATGCAATTCTGAGGGCAGAATTTGGCTATCAGACTTTTCCCAAGTCTATTTCTAGCATGCATGCTGTAGTTTAGCAGAGTGCAAATCCTAATGGGTAAGTTCCTCAAAATAATTAAAAAAAACCACTCAATGTTGATTTGTATGAGAGTTTAGGGAAGGCCATTGATATAGTGCATTTTGTATTTCTTGCTACCATTTTGTAGATATGATCTAGTATTAGGAGGTGAATATAACTTTTAATACTAGACTTTAGTATTAAAAGAAAATCAGATTGATGTTGGGCAGTAATCATGCCACCATATTGCACTATGAGAATAAACAGGCTTATTAGAAATATCTATGCACATTCCATTTGACTATTTCTTAGATTCTGTTTGTTATGTGTGTGTTCAAATCAGGTATGTGGGAGTGTGGACTGAGTTATGGTAATGATATTTGTTTGAACATAAGGTTTGTTTTTCTTAAAGGAAAGAAATGCATACTTTTGACAGTTGCTTAGCATTTAACTTCTGGATTTGTGGAAAAATGTTATGGAGGATGAAACAAAAGTTATTTTAAGTAACTGGACGTATTCAAGAACTGTGCCATGTAGGAATAATTGTTTGAAAATTAGTGTATTATTAGAAAAAGAAGAGTATACATTATACCTTTATATCAATTGGTATTTGAGCCATATTAATTAAAATTATTATAGTCAATTGAAGCAGCTTTTTTCCTGTCTATGTGATGTTTGCTTAAAATAGTTCCATTTCTTTTGTAGCAATCTATAGTGTAATTTAATGAACTCTTTTTGGCAAATAGCCAGTTTCCTAAGGCATCTAGTAGAAAGTGACTTTAATAGGTGTTGAGAACTTTTGTGCCTGACATGATATAAATCAGCTTCAACATCCCAGAGTTGCTGAGAAAGTTTCTGAAAATGTTTTCATTCTGTATAAATACCATAGTTAAATAGTTAAAATTTTAATTTAAGTAGCTAATAAAACCGAATTCAATAAGACTGTAAGGAAGAGTGAAACAGCTCTGGTTAACATGAAGAAATGCAGAGGGGTCACTGCATAGACAACCAGTACTGTGGAGGATTGAGTTAGGTTTGAAACAACAGACATCATAATTAACAAAACTCTTCTGGATCTCAGCATGCTAGACTAGGGAGGGTCATTGCCTTGGGTGTTTATCCCTTGGGAGGGAAGCAAACAAACATTCTACACTGGAAAGGCTCGGACTCAGTGGGGAAGTTGGGGAACTCTAACTTGTTTATTGTTATTGTTCCGGGAAGGAGAATAATGATTTTATCATCACTTAGCCCACAAAGGGCAATTTGGTTGTGTTTATAATTAAGTTGAGGCATTAAAGCCTTTTATTCTGTAATTTGTTTAACTTAGAAAAACCTTAGGCTGGGTATATTTTTCACAAAGGCATTTTTTTCTTCTTCTTAGTGATTTAGAGTTTTGTTAAGGTACTTTTAGTACCAGAATTTTTTCAGCTTCTAAAGTCTACTAAAATTACCCTCTGCCTGCCTCTGATGTGTTTACTCTTACCTTTTTTTCCTGTTCTTGATTTAACTGGATTTAACTTTTGATTCATTGGCTAGCCTGACAATAGATGAGTACACAGTCCATCAGTCCATAGCTGGGTGAAGATGGAAGCTGGGGGTGGGAGTGGGGACACTGGGTTGCTCTATATAGGTTAGAAGGAATCTTTGCTCCCTTCTCCCGTCTTTTTCCTTAACTTTTTAACCACATGCCCTGGCCTCTACAAGTGACCACTGACATATTCTTCAGTGCAACAGCCCTGTGTCATTCTTCAGTGTCCTGTCTTACTAGTTTGCTTCCCTAAAATCCTGAAACTTTGAATGGATCTGGCTCATTAGCCAGGCCAAACAGCCAAGTTCTGTAAATAGATGGTGGTTGATCTAAAATTCCTTTTTCAGTTCTGGATTCTTTATTTCTTGCCTCTTATGAAACAGTAAATTACTTTTGCCCCATCAGTTGCTGAACATACTAATGGATTACTTTCATAACTCCACATTTTATTAAATAAGGCAGATTAAGGTGTGTCGCTAAGGATTAATATGCCACCTCAATAGGGTAGTTTCTAATTTTGGATAAAATACAAGGTCCCTCTGTTTGATATTTAATGCCCTTCACAACTTGGCACGAACCTTTCCTTCCTCAGCCTGGACTACTGACCCTCCCTGACAGGCTTTCTTTAAAGTCCCAACTAAAATCTCACATTCTACAGGAAATCTTCCCCAACCTTCTTAATCCCAGTCGCTTCCCTTTGTTAATTACTTCCTATTTATTCTGTATATTGCTTGCTTTTATATAGTTGACATTCTCTCCCCCATTAGATTGTAAACTCCTTGGGGGCAGGGACTATCTTTTGCTTCTTTTCTTATCTCCTGCACTTAACACAGTTCCTAGCACATAGTAGGTGCTTAGAAAAATGTTTCTTGATTGTTTGATTGCCCTGTCTTTCTAGACTTATTGCATATTACTCCCCATTGTGCCTTCTTCTAGCTGAACTGGCTTATTTACTATTTTCCTTAAGTGGCATTCCATCTCTTGTCTCCAAGATTTTTCAGCACCCATGCTCTATGCCTAGAACAAAACCTTTCCTCTTTTCTTAGAATTCCTAACTTCCTCAAGGACTCAAGTTCCATCTAAGAGGTCTATCCTGATTCTTTTCCAATGGCTAGTGCCCTCCCTCAACCCCAAAATTACTTTGGACTTAGAGCTATAATCGACCAATTCCCTGTGCTTTGCCTTTAGTAAATTCTTGGAACCCCTGTCATTTTATAGATAAAGCAGCTGACACCCAGGAGGTTGTGTGTGATTTGCCCAAGTTCTTCCGGGTAGTCAGACACATGGGATTTGATCCCAGGTCCTCTGATTCAAAAGTGCTTTTCCATTGTCCAAATTCATTCTCTTTGTATACATTGTTTTTCTATCAATAGAATGGAAGCTTATCCAGGGCAAGGTCTGTTTCAGTTTTGCTTTCAGACCCCCTCAGTGCCTAGAAAGTGCCTGTTAATTAACCAGGGCTCAGTAAATGCTTGCTGGAAGAATGAATAAATAATACTCAGTGGAGTAACATTCTAATCAGTGTCTTAACAGTGGATAAACCTTTAAATGGTAGGAAGTAAAGCCTAGTAACCTGTCCCTTTATCATTCACAATGAAACCAGTTTTATGGCACAGAAAACTTAAAGGAAATGCTGTGTGGTAATTTCTTAGGTTAAAACAGCTCAAGATACTCATTTCAGGCTAAGCTCAGAAACAATGGGACACATTTAGTTTCCAAAGGAGGAATTTTGGGGGAAATAGGCGGTATTTAATATTTACCACAATATTTAATGTTTCCCTGAACACCTCATGCCCCTTGTTTTTTGTTCTTTTGAAGTCCTTGCTTTTGTGTAAAGAGAAAATTCATCCTTTGTTTTAGGTTGGATTCTTGGGATGCTACAAATAGAAGGGTTACAGAGAAGAATAAGTAACCTCAGCAGGCCTGCCCTTAAAACCCCACTAGATTTCAGTGGGAGGCTTGAGTGGAGTCTGGGCACTCCAGCTCCACATAATAAAAAGAAAGAGGTGGAGTGGGAATTGGGGGCCTTTTAATCTAGTTCGTTGCTAGGAGATCACCCTTGTTTGAAGGGCCGCTGCTATTACCGCTGTTCTCAGGTCTTTAAGGGAGATGTCCATGACCAGCTGCAAAACCAAAATATGAAGGGGAAGGCATGGGGGTACTTTTGGGTTGGAAACATTTCGACACAGGACAAAATGAAAGCAGTTAGTCCTGACGAGGATCCGCCAGCTTTCCTTTGGAAATAAACACCAAAGGAGGCAAAGCTTCCCCCGCCATTGCAACTCTTGGCTGTCTAACAGGAGAATGTTTAAAGGTATCCAGGAAGCTGTAGGGAAAACGTGGAATTCAGCGGTCATTGGCATTTCAGAGACAAACATTCCCAACCTGGTTCTTTCTTCTGAGTTCTAAAAATGCAGGTCCTCCGAGGGTAGAAAAAGGAATTTATCTTTTTTCTTCAGGGTCTTTTTTTTTTTTTTAAGTCCTATTTTAAAGCCTTATTAAGGCTTGGATTAAACCCTCTGTGGGTGTCAAAGGATTTGACAGGAGTGCAAGCCTCAAAGGTCTCAGGCTGGAGAGGTTTTGATGACCAGTGTGGTGAGGGATGGAACTGAAATGAATTTAGCAAACATTTAATAAACATGTGCTATGACCAGGATCCTGAGCCTAGGGGCTAGTGGTACAAAGACAAGAGAAATAGTCCTTGCATTCAAGAAACATATTCTACAGAAGGGATATAGGATATATACTAATGAAGAAATGGAAGATAATGTGAGGAAGGAGAGAGCATTGATGACCAGGAGGATCAGGAAAGCCTTCTTGTAGAAGGTGGTACTTAAGAAGAACCTTGGAGGAAGTTAAAGAATTCCAAGAGACAAAATGGAAGAAAGAATGCATTTTAGGCATGAGGAACAGCCTGTGCAAAGGTGTGAAGGCAGGAGTTTGGAAAAAGCAAATGGATCAGTCTGATTGGTATGAAGGAGAGGTTTATCACCAGAAATTTGGCCATTGGATAATGAATTATTTCAGCTGAAATAAATTATGGGGGCAGCAAGGTGGCTCAGTGGATAGAGTGTCAGATCTGGAGTCGGGAGGACCTGGGTTCATATCAGGTCTCAGATACTTCCCTAGCTGTGGGATCCTGGGCAGTCACTCAACTCCAATTGCGTTGGCTCTGTCACTCCTCTGCCTCAAAATGGACAGGATCGATTCTAAGACAGAAGGGAAGGGTTTAAAAAAAAAAGAAGCATAATGAAAGCCCCTCTACCAAATTGTGGAGGCGTCTAGAATACCCACACCGCTGAAATCAGAGAGCCTTGAAGTTGGTAAAATAAGGGACTGCACAGATAGAATGGTGTGGTTTGACTGCATAGAACTAACAGATAAACCAGATGCAAGCAACTTTCATTTAATCGTCATTTATGACCAACAGTCTACCATAGAGAGTCTGGAGACTACAGAGAGAAATAATCTTATGCTATAGAGAACCCCCTCAGAGGATTGTCAGAAAATACATGATCTCAGGTCGTGGTGACAGTGTTAATAATTATTACAGAAACCTCCTAAAGAAACCCATAGATAGATTTAGCACATGTGGGAGACACCTGCAGCAGTGATTATATGTTCAGAAGTTAAAAAAAAAGAAAAGGAAAAACACTGAAAGGGATGGAAAAGATGGAGGAAGCATTTTTAAAACATGCTTATTTTTAGAATGTTCAACCATGTAAAAAGCATGCATAAAAGTCAGATGTTTGGAAGCCAGCTGTGTAGTCATACAACAAAACTGCATATTTATTTTATTTGTTACTCAACAAATTGCTTACTTAAAAACACATTCTTTTGCAGATAGTGAGTCAATTAGCCAAAATTTATAGGAAAAGATAGAAATATGTATGTATGTACAAAATATATATAGTATCAGGAATATATTTCTATATGTAGCATGCTGAAGGCAACTGATACTTAAATTTATTTCATTTTTTTCAAACATATTATACCATTACATTGTGATTTGTGCCAGGAAATGAGGGAATTATGAAGATATTGAAAATCTTTTGCCTGTCCTCAAGGAGTTTATTGTTTAAAAGGAGAGATAAAACAACTACATAAATAGTGCAAAATACATGTATTTTGATGTATAAGAGGAACAAAGAAAGTACTATGGAGAGTCTGAGGAAGGAAAGGAAAGACAGATTTTTAGATGTGGGAAATCAGGGAAACTTTGTAGAATTCTGGGTCTATTAAAGTTTTTTTCCCCTTTATAAACCTCAGAATTTTCATGGGAATGACTTGAAAAATGTTTTGTAATTTCCCTGTGTGAATATAGCTTCTGAGTTGTAGTTGTGGTATTAGAAATAATAATAATAATAATGGTAGAGGTAACAATTGAGATTTATATAGTGCTTTAAAGTTTGCAAAATGTTTTACATATATTGGCTCCTTTCATTTGTTCTCACAATAGCCCTATGAAATAGGTGCTATTGTTATCCCCATTTTATAATTGAGAAAATATGACTTGCTCAAGGTGTTACTTCAAACTATTTTGTAGAACTTGGTATTTTGTGGACTTTTGTGCAAGTGAGCTTAGATTTTGAATGTTTTATAAAATTGCTAATTTTTTTAAAGTGTCTGATTTTAAGGACTGACTCCAGGAACAACACTCTATACTCTATTCCAGAGGTGGCAACTCATAGTTCAGAGAGGGGTTGAATGGGTCCTAGATGCTCCCAGGTATGGCCTAAAAAAGATTAATATGTAATTGGGAAATATTAAAAAATACACTAGAATATAGATAATATTAATATGTGATTTTTTTAAAGCAAGAGGCTGCCAACAGAGATCCTTACATACAATGTAGAGCTCCCCCCCTGCACGGTTTCTGTTTAACACCAGTGCTTCAAGCCACCCAGCTTAATTCAAAGAACTGCCAGATATTTGTTGGTGAATAGTTTTTTCAGAAGTCATAAATCAGGTAGGGAAATTTAACTCCCATCACAAATGAATTGAAGAATAGAAGGGTTAAACTATGTAAGTTGAATCAAATTCCACTTGAAATCATTTTCAACTTTGGCTTATTAACATTTGTTTTCAATCTGACCCACCTTGGTATGGGAAAAAAAAAGTTTTTTTTTTAAAAAGTACAGAATGTTTGCCATTAAACTATTTTGTGGAAATTAAGATTTGATAGACTTTTGTGCAAGTGAGCTTAGATTTTGGATGTTTTATAAAATTGTTAATTTTTCATTTATAGTTCATATGAAAAACCCTTCCAAATTCAGTTGTTTTCTCTTTTAAAAAATCTCTATATTACTGACTGATTGGAGAGACAGATTTAATATACCAGAAAAGACCAGATTTGGGAGTCAGAAGACTCAGATTTAAGTCCAGATTGACCTTAGGAAGTAACTAAAGTTTTCTGCAATTTAATTTCCTCTTCTAGAAAAGAGATAATAATATTTGCTCAAGATCAAATGAAGTATTCAATGAACAAGTGTTTGTTATTTACCTCCAAGTACAAGGCAGTAGAAGGCATATAAAGGATTTTGTAACCCTATGCATTATTTTCAAAGTTTTTTTCTAGTTTCCTTTAAGGTACTTGTTGACTATCAGTCTCTTGAAAGTATGTGTGATCTTAGTCAAGTCACTTAACCTACTTAGGATTCAATTTCTCATTTGTGAAATGAGTGTTGGACTAGATACTTCTGATGTACCTTCCAGCTCTCATCTAAGATCCTAGGACACTATGATCCTTTGGTATTTATTCTTGGATGAAGTTTACCACCTACATTGGGCTACTTATCCAAACAGCCTAACTTTTTTAGTCATCTTGGCAACTAAAGAAAGACAAATACAGACTAGAACACCAGGGCTCACCATGGTGAGAGTACCTTGCATGACTTTGGACAAGTCACCTAACATCTCAGTGTTCTTAGGCAATTCTCTAAGTTTATAAATTATGGAGCCTGGGCTGATCTGCATTGATTGGAATCCCTTCACTAGGAATTCTTTAATCTATTGAAATTGTAGGTCATTAATTTATCTATGGATAGTAATTATATTGCTTTGAACTACAGACCCTAGAATAGTATTAGTAGCTTTTAATTTATTTTTTGTTACTATTACTATATTTTTGTCATTTTCTCTGTATCTATACATCTATCTTTCTTGTCTATCTCTACCTACTTATCTTTCTCTCTTACCACCATCTACCTCTTTCCTCCCCTATTGTCCTTTCTCTATCTGCCTTTTGATTATCTATATGTATACTTATTTCTCTATTATCTCTATTTTCCTTTCTCTCTATTTATCTTTGTATCATCCTCCTTTATTCATTTATCATCTACCTAGTTCTCTTTCTCCATTATCATGTAATTGACATATATTCACTATACTAAGTTTTCACTATTTTAAAAACATATAAAATATTCCTGTGATTTAAACAAGTTTGAAAATTATTTGCAAATTTCTTGGATTTTTATCAATCATGTCAGTTGATCATTAAACATTTATTAAGTGCTTACTATGTGCCAGGCACTGTGCTAAGCATTGGGGACACAAAGAGAGGCAAAAGACAGTCCCTGACCTCAAGGAATTCACAGTCCAAGAATCACATGGTTAGATCATATTGTTAGAGATTACTTGAGGGCTGCAGTTCTTTACTATGCTTCTGTAAATCCCTACAGGGCTTAGCTTTATGGGCACAGAGTGTTGAGTGAATGTAGGAATAAGTGAATTAGATGTTATTGTGATAATGAACAATTTTTATTATATTCTCCTCTTTGGATCAGCTTGGTGGATCAGAAAGTGGATAGAGTATGTGCCAGAAGTCAGGAAGACCTCGAATGCAAATCTAGCCTCAGATATCTACTAGCTGTGTGACCCTGGGCATTTAACCCTGTTTGCCTCATTTTCCTCATGTCTAAAATGAGCTGGAGAAGGAAATGACAAACCACTCTAGTATCTTTGCAAGAGAAATCCCAAATGGGATCATGAAAAGTTGGACATGAATGAAGTGATTGAATAACAACATTTGGGTCACTTTGACTTAGAGCATTCTTTACAATTGCTCTAAAGGCACAACTTCTTTGGATTTTGAATAAGATAGCGATTTATAAAAAAAGCAATTCTATATAGAGTTGTGTATGTCTGAGGGCAGTGGAATAACGATGGGAAGTAGGTCTCTAGAACAAACAGTGACTAAATGTTTGATGGTTAAGGTGATGACTTTCCAACATAAAATCAACTATGATAGGGCATTGAGCAGGGCCAGAGAACTAACTGGGAGAGAGAAACTTTGGGAAGCACAGTGGAGTAAGAATTGGCAAAAAATACAATTAAGAGATCTCTATAAGTTCTCAATGTTAGAGATATCTGTATTTTAAAGCAATGTTATCATTGCTGATTATTAATAATATTTATCTAGGGCTTCTAGATTTGTAGAATGCTTTTATATATATCTCATTTGAAACTTATAACAACTCTTGTGAGACAGCAAGATGATGATGATATTCTTATTGTATAGAATCTTATAGAAGTTAGAATGATTTGCTTAGGATCATAGTAAGTTTCTGAGACAGGATTTTAACTGAGGACTTCCTAACTTTAGGTCTAGGGCACTGTCTACTATGCTATGGTGCCTCTTAATTAAATGGAATTATATAATTAACATTTTTATGTATTAAACCTTTTTACATACATTCTTTGTTTATAACTAGCCTTTCCATCTTCTTCACTCCCTCTCCCAATTGAGAAAGACCTGGTTTCAAATTCTGTCTTAGGTATATACTATGTGACCCTATTAATTGGGTAGTGATAGTATTGTTTAAACTACAGACCCTAGAATGTTATTAGTACCTTGCAACATTCTTACAGTATTTGGATTAGCCTAGTATTCATGTAGAAGCAACATATAATGTTATGATACATTTCTTTTTTAAAATTTTTGTTTAATTTATTAATTTATAACATTTCCCCATGGTTATAGGATTCATGTTCTATCCCTCCCCTCCTCCCACTCTCTCCCATAGCCCACACACAATTCCACTGGGTTTTACGTGTCATTGATCAAGACCAATTTCCATATTATTGATATTTGCATTAGGGTGTTAATTTTAAGTTAGTATCTCTAATTATGTCCCCACCCACCCACGTGATCAGGCAGTTGTTTTTCTTCTGTGTTTCTACTCCCACAGTTCTTCCTCTGAATGTGAATAGTGTTCTTTCTCATAATTCCCTCAGAGTTGTCCTGGATCATTGCATTGTTGCTAGTAGAGAAGTCCATTACATTCAATTTTCATGGTACATTTCTATGCATGAATTCATTGTCATTTGGAACACTATCTTCTTAATTTAAACATTTTTGAGACTATAAGAGACATCATTTAGTTTCTTAAAAAAGATTTCATTTTTCTTGTAATTTTTATTTTTATTTTTGCAATTGGTTGAAAAAAGATACACAATTTGAGGATCCTATATGCCATATTTTATATGCTTTGTTTAGATCATTCAATTAATGTATTGAGAATAGAGATTTGAGATATATTTTAATATGTTGTAAAGGGAAGAAAATTCATACAGAGGATGAAAACCTGAGTCTCACGAACTGTGATGTTGGACAGGTTACTCATCATAAGATTTGAGTTGGAGGGGACAAGTGTCACTTGTCCAATCTCATGCAGGTAGTAAAATATTAAGATAGTGGGATTCAGATTTTCTGATTTAAATCCAATGAATTTTCCATCACATCTTGATTCTGTGGGCTTCAATTTCTTTATAAAATGAATGGATTAGAGTCAATATTGTAGCAAGGGTTTTTAAGTAGGTCCCCTTTGGCAATCAGGTGTATCATGGAACCCTTTGGCAATCTGGTGAAGCCTCTGGACACCTTCTCAGAATGTTTTAAAATAAAATACTTTGAGTTTTGAGTGTTTTTTTTTTTTTGGTTTAATGTTACATTGTAGTCTTTCCAAAGGGAACTATGGGGAGAGATCATTCTTCCCTTTAGTGATGCAAGATGGGATTGTAAGTTCTATTCATAGGGCCATAATTAAAAAGGCTGTGTATGGCATAGTGAATATAGTGCTGAATTTGGAGACAGGAATACTTAACTATGACCTGAAGCTATGTTGCACAGTTTCCCAAAATACTGAAAGTCTAAATGCTTAACCCCCTTGGTCTGAAACCTAATCTATGCATGCCTTTCCTTATCTGCATGTGCACGTGTGTGTGTGTGTGTGTGTGTGTGTGTGTTTGGTTACAATAGCTTCACAACTTCATAGAATTCATTAAACTAATGGATTCCCATTTGCCAGATGAACAACACTTCATGCCATTTTTTTTTCATTTTTTTTTTCTTCCAGAACACTATAATTACACATCTTCAAATATCAATGCTGGTTTGCCTCTCAACGTGGCCCATCCCTCATTGTCAACCCCATGCCATGATCTTCAGACATCCAATCCAGTCATTTCAGTTGTACCATCAACAAATCATCCCTCTGGATATGGAGGTAGTATTGACAGTGGGACCTCAGGATATTATCTTTCTTCAAATATCAGACCTAATGGAGCCCCAGCACTAGAAAGTCCTCGGATTGAGATAACTTCTTATTTGGGACTTCATCATAACAACAACCAGTTTTTTCATGATGCTGATGTTGAAGAAACGATACCAAACTCTAAACGATCTCCATCTACTGCCACCTTGAATCTACCAAACATCGAAGCTTACAGAGATCCATCTTGCCTGAGTCCAGCTAGTAGCTTATCTTCCCGAAGCTGTAATTCTGAAGCATCATCATATGAATCCAATTATTCTTACCCATATACATCTCCTCAGACATCACCATGGCAGTCTCCTTGTGTCTCTCCCAAGACCACTGACCCAGAAGAAGGATATCCACGGGGTATGGTGGCCTGCAACTTGCTGAATTCTCCAAGGCATTCACCATCCACATCCCCAAGAACAAGCATTACGGAGGAAAACTGGCTCAGTACTCGTAACTCTAGACCATCTTCTCCCTGCAACAAGAGAAAATACAACCTAAATGGGAGGCAGACATCTTACTCGCCACATCATTCACCCACCCCATCGCCCCAGAATTCTCCTCGAGTTAGTGTGACAGATGAGACATGGCTAGGAAACACTAACCAATATACCAGTTCTGCCATTGTGGCTGCCATTAATGCTCTCACCACAGATAGCACAATAGATATGAATGATGGAATTCCTATAAAATCCAGGAAAACAGCTCTAGAGCATACTCCTTCCATGACACTCAAGATAGAGCCAGCTGGTGAAGATCATGGGACCATATCACCCACTTCTGATTTATCACCTGAAGAGTTTTCCAGCTTCCAACATATCCGAAAAGGAAACTTCTGTGATCAGTACCTTTCAGTACCACAACATCCTTATCAATGGGCCAAACCAAAGCCTCTGTCTCCCACTTCATACATGAGGTAAGATTTATTATGATTTTGTGGAAATTCATTAAAAAGAACAATAGGAAAAATATGCCTCAACTCCTCATTTTTCTGTCTTACCTATTTATTCCACTTCTTCCTGTCATAATTTCTGTATCTTACTACTGTCATTACATCTGGGTTCAGATGTGACCCAAGTTGAGAAATTCCCATGGAGCAGAAAAAAGGCAGCTCTTGACAACCAGCCATATTGGTGTTTCAAGAACAACACAGCATTTTCTTCCCTTGAGACAGAACTTGGTCTCTGGCAGTCTGGTGACAGGAAACACAAATGAATTCTGAACTTGGTGTTTTCAACAGTGCAGTCTACTGCTGCCACACCATTCGGTTCACTTAATTAGTCCAGCATTTTCATTTTTAACCAAACAACTGCTTCCCCAACAGGTGGCCCACTAATGACCTCTTGCAAACTGCTTTGCAATCCAATTCTTTTAATTTTGTGTACAAAAACAACTGCATGGCACCTGATGGAGCATCATTAGTCTTTTAACATATTTTTTTTTTCTTTTCCTGTGTCTTTGTGGCATACTCCATGTCAACATTAACTCCTGTCCCCAACATTCAGTATAGGGGGAGGGAGAGGAAGAAGAGAGACTTGGGAGAGAAGGATAAGAAAATTAAAAAACTGAACAGCCAATTAGCAGCATAGGAATATCTGTATTGGGGAAATACTTTTTTCTTTTTTAATTGTACTAGGATAGTTTGCCAATCTTAAAACAGCTTTTACAATTTTATTCTTTACTTAAAAAAACATGCTTTGTATTCCTGGCTTTTATATAATTAAAGGGCTAAATGGTATTCTAGGATTAAGACTGTAAGTAGAGAGTTCAGTGTCATCTTACCAGTGAACTCATTTAAGAATCTATGTTTGTTTTAAAGAAACAATGCAAGAGGTAGAATGGTTTTTCTTTGTTGTTTTAACTTGTTTCCAGAAGAACACTTGGAAGGTACTGTTAGTTGATGAAAGTTTAGAGAAAAAACAAGTACGATAGATTGTTTTCTTGAGTCCTTTGAGATAGCTTCTAAAACTGAAAATTTCAATTTTGACAACTACGTGGGTATAGAAGGACAGGCTTCAAAATTTCCACCAGAATTGGTATTGTCATTCAGAGGCTGATTTGGTTCATAACCATAGAAATATTTTGTTCCCCTACTGGGCAACCATTTTATAAATTCAATGATTAGTATACTATAATATTTGAAAAGAAGTAATAATAACTATTTCAAAATGAATCCTCTTAAAGAGGCAAGCCACATGAATTACAGGAATATAATGGATTAAGATAGTAAATGTTTTAATTTGAATTAATGATAGGTATATTGTCATTTGCATAATAAGCATTTTCATAGGCATTGCAGTCCAAAGAAATATATTCTCTACGTCACTAAGCTGCTAAAAAACAAACTTAGCAAATACATGTAAGATTAAAATAATTTAACGAAGACATTCACATAATGAAGTATTTTTATGAAATCAAAGGAATGAATAAATATTGTTTTACAATGGTAGTATCAGTAGTAGTATAAAATATAGATGTTCTCTTGAGTTTACATACACACACACACACACACACACACACATACCCCAACCTTTACTGAAGTTTTCCTCTATATTTGTCGTACAGCCTATTATTGAAGAGACATGGGAGTGATTGCTGGTTTTTATTACCTTTAGAAATTTCAATCAGTATCATGTTGGTCAAATTATTATGCTATCTTTATCTTTTGATGACAGAAAGCCCCTTGATAGATATTAATGCACACAGTATTCCTATGCTTTAATATACACATACAAAAACATATAAAATGTACAAAGCCATCCTCAGAGGATTACAAAGTTAACATTTTTCCACTGTTTGGGTCCTACATCAAAATATGTTTCCTGGTCCTTTGCAATATGTTTCCATGTGATCTCATTAATGGGTGCTCTAGGGCAGCTGGAAGCTACTGTTAGAAAAGGGATGCTAAGTTATTTTACCAGTCAGAGATACTGACTGAACTTCCTTCCAAAAAGCATACCTCTCTGTTAACGTACATGAAAAATGGCAGGGTGACTGCAAATGGACGTCAATAGGATCACTAACTACGCAACTGAAACTGCTGTATTTTTAATCAGCCCAACATTCTTTGGATGAGAAATTTGCTATGGCAGATTTGGATTTTTTCTTTCTTGCTATTTTGAATTCTCTCCTTTTTTTAAATAATGCCTCCATAACATCAAAAGGATTTTGTGAGTTTTTTTTAGTGAAAATTAAGCCATATTAATTCTAATAATTCAACTCAGTTCAACAAGAATTGATTATCTACTATGTGTCAGTCACTGTTCTTGGCACTGGAGAGATTTGAAGGCAAAAACAATAGAACTGAGCAGGGAAGAACACATACAGTTAAATACATAAAAACATACCCATTAAAAAAGCACATTCAAAGTAATTTTGTTGGGCAAGTAGGGTCAAATGTTACTTATCAGGAATAGGGAAAGGCTTTTGAAGAAAGAGAATAATGATAATGAATAACAATAGCTAGCATTTATAAGGGGCCAGTGAAATGATACAGTGGTTAGAGAACTGGTCCTAAAATCTGGAAGACACATTTTCCTGAGTTCAAATCTGGCCTCAGACACATACTAGATGCGTGACTCTGGACAAGACACTTAACCCTGTTTGTCTCAGTTTCTTCATTTGTAAAATGTTCTGGAGAAGGAAACGGCAAGCCACTCTAGTATCTTTGTCAGGAAAACCCCAAATAGGGTCATAAAGAGTTAAATAGGTTTGAAAAATGACTGAACAACAACAAAAACATTTGTATAGCATTTTAAGGTTTGCAAAGTGCTTTACAAATATTACTGCATTTTATCTTCACAACAACCTTGAGAGGCAGGTACTATTATTAGGCCAGAGAAACTGAGGCAGACAAAAGTTAAATGACTTGCCTAGGGTAAGCTAGCTAATAAATGTCAAGGTTGGAATTGAAATCACGTCTTCTGGACTCTAAGTCCAGCATTCTCTGCACTGTGCTGCTTCACTAAAGTGGAAGTGAAAAACAAGAAGTCTAGGTATGGAGAATGACTATGCAAATAGTCTGTAAAAAAAAGCATACAAGTATGAAGTCACACCATAGGATTATAGCTTGAAAGCTAAAAAGGATATCAGAAGCCAATGCACTATGTCTGATTTTACAGATGTGGAAACTGAGACTCATGGAGGTTAGGTGACTAAGATAGTAAATACCAGATACAAGAGTCCAGCCCAGAGTCAGTCCTCTTTCCCCAATTCCATGCTGGGATGTGGTATACATTAGTAGCCAGATATTTAGTATGACTGGATTATAGATTTTGCTAGGGGGCTGATAGCAAGGGGTTATCATTTGAAATCAGTCTGTGAGATGGAGTACGGTCATATCATAAAGGACTTTAAATGCCAGAAAAGAGGAGTGCATATTTTACTCCAGAGGTAAGAGGCATAATGACACTTTTTAAGTACACTTACGATCTGATTTTGCTTCATAGTTAAAAGTCATTTTTAATAATTAATCCATATTAATTTTTTTGTTTTATGGATTAAGAAGGCGCCACAGAAAGAGTAGATAGCTCCATGAACTATGTACCTACTCCTTTTCTACTCCCCACCATAACTCAGTAGATTTCTGGCTAAATACAAAGATTCTTAATTTGCTATTCTGCTCAGATCATTCATCTTCTTTGAAAAATAAGGAGAAAGCATAAAAATTATATATTTTTTATGTTTCATAATTTAACATTTGTTAGGTATTCAATATAATAAACAATTATTAAATACGGTTGTTGGTCAGGTGCTAGGAGAGATATAGTTCTTTTAAAAATGAAATTAATGCACATTATTGAGAAATAAACTACAAAACCCAAGCTTCCAATCCGCGTTTGCTGCTTAATTGCAGATGTTTTGTACATGAATGAACTTTGGAAGCACCCTAGAGACTTATGACTCAGAAACATCATGCAAAACATTCATTTTGAAAAGGAAACAAACCAGTTTTGTCTCCATATATGCCTCTGCTTAGAGGGCTCTACATATCTATAAATGTATGTGCTTTTGGAATGTCATTTTTTTAGCCTATATGTAGAGATTCAAGTATAGCCGACATTTACACAATAGTGGCATCGATATTGGAGAAAAAGGAAAATTATAACAGCAAATTCCATAATAGTGATATTTACCTTTGTACAATAATACTAGCTCATGTTTCTCCATTACTTTAAACTTTAACAAGTACTTTCCTCTCAGTAATATAATGAAATAAGTAGTCTAAGAATTATATGCCCATTTTTAGAAAACGGAGATTGAGAGGGCCATATATGTGACCTGATTTATTCAATTCACACAACTAGTAATTATCAAAAAGAATATTCAAATCTAGTTCTTTTGATTTAAGTCAATTAATTCACTTCAGCTATGGCATCTTGTCTATCCCAGAAGTACAAGTAACTTTAAAACTATGGTTTTTAATCTAGGGTCCATGACTTTAAAAAAAAATTGGCAATTGTGTTTTTAATATAGTTGGTTTCCTTTGTAATCCTATGATTATATTTCATGCTTTAAAAAATATCTTTCTGAGAAAGGGTTCATTGGCTTCTGAGGACTGACAGATAGATCCATGGCATAACAAAAAGATTATGAATCCTTGTTCTAGAGGTTGTCTAGAACTTTACTGTATGACTGAGGAAATAAGTGTAGAGGAATTCAGTCTTGCCCAAAGTCATCTAATAGTACAAGAACCGAAACAAGATGCCAGGTCTTCTGACTTCTTGTGTTTAGTTAAGAAGACTACGTTGTTGTATGCATTTAATATTTAGGCAATATCTTACTAATATTGAAGATACTTTCCCTTTTTAGCAAACTCTAATTTACATGCTCTTTTATGACCAAATTAATAACTTTTAAAAACAATTTTGGTGTTATAATAATGTAAGAAACCAATATGTTTTCTAGGTTTTTAAAAAAAAACTCATTAACAGATTGGGTGTCTTTGATTTACAACCTGGTGTGTTTTCAAGACCTCTAATTTCGGTATCAGCTTCTTATATTTTACTTGTGGCTCTTTTGGTTAATGGTGATAAAAATGTGGCTTCAGAATCAAGCAACTTCAAATACCTTTGGGTTAGAGCACTTTTTTGCTCTTTATTGCAAGATAAACCCCCAATACAAGTGAGTCTGGTTTTTTTTACAGTTGCATTTTTATGTAGGAGATCTCTCATCTTTGTTTCCTGATATATCTTTGTTTCTAACTCTTGAATGACAATTATTATGCAAGAAAGACTTAGTTAATTTTTGTCTATCTACATCTACATTGTCTCTGGCACATCTAACATTCCATACCATCTACCCTTTATCTTCTTTTCTACTTCCTTTTGCGTGTGTGTGAAGGGAATACAGACTGATTTTAATGTCTGAAGTACAACAGGATTTAGGAAGATAAAACTTTCATGAAAATTTTATAGTTCATTCTCAGAGCAAATAGAAATTTTTTAAAATTTCAGTTGAAGGAACATTAAAAACACTTTTTAGTACAGCCGTCCATTACATTCAGTTTTACCACAGTGTATCAGTCTCTGTGTACAATGTTCTTCTGGCTCTGCTCCTTTCACTCTGCATCAGTTCCTGGAGGTCTTTCCAGTTCACATGGAATTCCTCCAGTTTATTATTCCTTTGAGCACAATAGTATTCCATTACCAACATATACCACAATTTGTTCAGCCATTCCCCAGTTGAAGAACATACCCTTGCTTTCTAGTTTTTTGCCACCACAAAGAGCGCAGCTATAAATATTTTTGTGCAAATGAGCAAAATTTTTTTCTCCCCTGCCCCCTAAGCTTTTGAAAGGAAAAAAAAGGAAAACAAAACTTTTTTTAAACATGTGCATAATCAAGCAAAGCAAATTCCCCCACTTGTCATGTCCAAAAAATATGTTTCATTCTGTATCCGGAATCAATCAACCTCTTTGTCAGGAGATAGGGAACATGCTTCATCATTGGTATTCTGGAATCGTGGTTGGTCATTGCACTATCGGTTTTTAAGTCTTTCAGGAAATTTTTTTTATAAATAGCATTGGATAGAGCTCTGTAGCTGGAACCAAGAAGACAAGTTCAAATCTTGCCCCAAGAAACTTAATAGCTGGGTGATCCTGGGCAAAATCAGTTAACCTCTGCTTCAGTCTCCTCAACTACAAAATGGAGATAATAATAGAACATATTTCCCAGGGTTTTGTGAGGATGAAATGATATAATATAAAGTGTCTTGCAAATCTTAAAGTGCTATATAAAAATAGTTATAATAATTATTAAATAGTTTATGTTCTGTTTGCTCTACATCAGTTCATTCCAGTGAAAAACATTAAGAATCTAAAGTAGAGGCAGCTGGATGGCTCAGTAGTTAAAATATAAGACATGGAGACAGGAGATCCTGGATTTAAATCTGGCCCCAGACAGTTCCTAAGTATGTGATCCTGGGCAAGTCACTTAACTCCCCAATGCCTAGCCCTTACCACCCTTCTGCGTTGGAACTGATATTGATTCTGAGACTGAAGGTAAAGGTTTTAAAAAAGAATCTATTGTGAGTAAAATGGGGCAGAAACAATTCTTCCCTATTGTTCTCCAAAACTGAAGTTTCTTTTTGTGAAAGATAAGCCTTTCTGGATCATAGTAGGGTGTAAGTTGTTCTAGAGGGACATGGGCTTGGGGCAGGTGGAGGTAGGTTTTTCTGCTATTGGACATTGGTATTCATTCATTCAACACATTTTTAACATACATGTATTATGTTCAAGGCCATATGCTTGGTGTTGTAGGTGACACAAAGAAGAATTATGATTGGTTCCTGTCCTTTCAAAATAAAATACATATGTAAATATTGGTCTCTCTCTAGTCCAGTTTGAAGAAAGTAGGTGGTGCCCTGGAGCTGAGAAGACATAAGTTTGAATCCTGCCTCAGACATTTATTATCTGTGTAGCCTTCAGTAAATCACTTAAGCTCCCTCAGCCTCAGTTTCCTCATCTGTAAAATAAGAATAATATTAGCTCCTACCCTATAAGGTTGTTGTGAGGATCAAATGAATTCATAATGCAAAGCCTATTATTTATAATTATTATATATGTAACAATATATAATAATAAATATTATTAAATATTACTAGAATCCTGCCCTGCTAAAGTAATTTACCTAATAAGCAACTTTGATCTCTGATCCTTGACTGCTGATGTTGATTGATGTCCTCCCTGTCTCTAAGGGGAAGATTGGCTTAGCATTCTGTTGATGTCAGTGTGATATAGTGAGTAAAAGGAATGCTGAACTTGGAATCAAAAAGCCTGGCACTCAATCCCAGTGTTGGGCTTAATGAGCTGTGTGAACCTTAGCAGAAATCACTTACCTCCCTGAGCTTCCTCATCTGTGAAATGGGCATAATACTATGTGTTTGGTCTAGATCATAGGGCTATTTTGAAGATCAAATGTAAAGATTATATGTGTGTGTGTGGGGGGGGGGCAGCTAGGCAGCACGGTGGATAGAGTGCCTGACATGAAGATGGGAAAACCTGGGTTCAAATCTGGCCTCAGACACTTCCAGTTTTGTGACCCTGGGCAAGTCATTTAACCTCCATTGTTTAGCTCTTACAGTGGTAATACTTAGAGTGCTAATACACAGTATTGATTCTAAGACAGAAGGTAAGGATTAAACAAAAAAAAGATATATATGAACATTTTCTGCAACCATAAATGTAAAATTCTAGCTTTATGATCATCTTCAAGGGTAAAACTGTCCTGACATTCAAAGCTGCATTTTTTTTATTGATACAGATGTACTCCACTCAATCAATAACCATAGCAAGCCTTGGTTGATGCATGCTTTGCAGTATTTCATTGCCTTATAGTGTGTGTGTTTAAAGCATCATCAGTGACTTTCCTTTTGTGATTATGATTTTCAACTGACTTACTGTTTCTTCTGTGACAAAAAGCAGAAATTATGGGCTGGCTACCCTTAGCTGTTTGCCTTGCTACGTATATAGGTTACGTGCTGCTCACTTTAGCACTGGTGGAAACTTTGCACATGAGCAAGGGAATTTTAGTTTCATGAGCATTCTTGGTTTTACAAGTTAGTACAAAATAAATCAATGTCCACTTCATTGCCAGTGGTGAGATGGATTTTCTCATATTGGAATTCAACAAGGTTGCATTTGTCTGTACTTTGGAGGCTCCCTTCCCCCCCTCAACTCCCCCCCGCCCCGTTCTCTCTCCATGGAGTCCATGCTGACATCAGTGTGAGTTATAGGGAGACAATAAGGCAGATGCTTATGGAGCTTGATTCAAGCAATCAGTTCCCATTGAGAGTTCTGACGCTATTCGGTTGGAGCTTCATGGAGGAAGGGGATGGTGTGGGTGGTGAATATGAGGACCAAATATGGTTCAGGCTGATATGGTAGTAGTGATTATTTTCAGTCTTCTTTCAAGGTGTTTGAATTCACCTCTTTTGTGAGTGCTTTGGCAAAAATTCTTTTTTGTTTAGAACCCAAATGAATTATATGCTTGGCCAAAATATAAAAAATTGTTGTTCAGTCACATCTGATTCTTTGTGACCCCATTTGGGGTTTTCTTGGCAAAGATACTGTAGTGGTTTGCCATTTCCTTCTTCAGCTCATTTGAAAGATGAAGAAACTGAGGCCAACAGGGTTAAGGACTTGCCCAGGGTTGCACAGCTAGTTAAGTGTCTGAGGCTGGATTTGAACTCAGATCTTTTTGACTCCAAGCCCAACTCTATCCATTGTGCTATCTTAGAGCCAGCCATAACTACAAAGGATCTTAGATAGCATCATGGCAATTCATGTTCTTGGGCTTCCAGTTGGCATGTGAGGTTGTAAAAACTGTCTATATATGCATAGCATCAAATAACTTTACAGAAGTCTCTCAGTTTTAAAATGAGATTTCAGCACTTTTAAAGGTATACAAAGATTGTGAAAGTAGAAAGGATCCCATGGTTTACCTTGAACATGTTGCCACCAAATGACATATATGGTAGAGCTTTATACTTCTTTGTCTTCTAAGTCTTGTTTTGTATGAAGGTCTATTCTTAGTTGTGAAAAGGAGAAATGGGAGAGCAAGCACTTTTTTCCCCAGGGAAATGAAATAATTCAGAGTTAGTGTTTGTGACTGCGTGCATTAGAATTTTGGCTGAAAGACATTTCTATGAAAAATCTTGGCATTTTACATATGCTGATACATATAAATATCTCAAAAATAATCATGATGATATGATATAAAAAGTTACTAATAAGCACATTTGATGTGTCCTCATCTTCTGGCAAGACATGGCTTTGACCCTTCATAAATTCTCTCATGGCTCCCTAACATGAGTATTAAGTTAAAATTCCCTCTTAAGCTCCTTCTATTAGAAGAACTGGAGACTCTGATCTTGGAAATACTTGGAATTGGAAATTCCTTACCAACTAGATACAGTGACACCTACAGAGCACAGAAGAAGCATAAGGTCTTAAGTCATTAAAACTTGGATTTGAGACTTGACTTCTACTTAATAGTTAAGGGATCTTGGGCAAATTACTGAACCTTTATGAGCCTTGATTTCATCAGGTTTAAAATGAGTATTGATCAATCAATAAATAGCCATTTATTAAGCACCTATTATGTGCCAGCTAGGGCACCTATGTGGGCAGATGGGTGATGCAGTAGATAGAGTGCCAGGTCTGGATTTATCTTCCTGAGTTCAGATCCAACTTCAGATACTTACTAGCCATGAGGCCCTAAGCAGCCACTTAACCCTGTATGCCTCAATTTCTCATCTGTAAAATGACCTGGAGAAAGAAAATTTAAACCACTCTAGTATCTTTACCAAGAAAATCCTAAATTGGGTCATGAAGAGTCAAACACAACTAGAATCACTGAACGATATGTACCAGGCATTATATTAAATACTCACAAAAAAGGCAAAATAGTCCCTGCCCTCAAGAAGCTTATAATCTAATAGATGATAATATTGTAAAATACTGTGTTGCTGTAAGAACCAAAGGCATATATGGTACTTTGTGAATATAGAGTACTATATTATATGCTATTCTTTTCTTTTGATAATGAAACAAGCATTTATTAAGTACTAATTATATACAATCCACCATGCTGAGTACTGGGCAAAGACAAAAAAATTGCCCCTTACTTTCAAAAACCTCCCATCCTCTTGAAGAAAACAACACATACAAATAATGAATGAAAGGCTTACATAAAGTAAGTGTTGTTGTTTATTCTTCATTTTGAAGAGGACAAAGACATTATGGGGATTTAAGTAAGGCAGAGTTACACAAAACCTTGTTCTCTTTCCCACAGTCATCAAAGTCCAGTGGCAAGACAAAAGTCAGCATGATTGGCAGTTGCCCAGAGTGCAGTGGGTGACCTTGTCATCTTCGACGTCTAACCAAGCTCGAGGCTCCCCACAGCTCCTGCTTCAATTGCCATCATGGCCATTAGAACAAATTTACAAATATCTCATATCTTGCAAAAACCCTGTCACATAGGTGCTATTACTATTGTTCCTATTTTATAGATGAAGGAACTGAGGCAGGTTAAGTGATTTGCCCAGGGTCACACCTAAGCTATTAATTTTCTTTAAAAATTATCTTTTTGAAGCCGATTGCTTTTAAAAAAAATACAGGTTAACATTGTCAACTTCTGAAAATGAAGGAAACAACATAAAAAACACTCCCCAGATAGTTAAAGGCTGAGGAATGTGCTATATAACACTTTGCCACAAGTAATTTTCTGCTCTTGTTACTCACTGGCTCAGGAGTGTCTCTATCAAATCTTACAAGATTAAAACTGAGACCTTTGTCTTTTATTTCCTTCTTGTATCCTTTAATCTGAGAGGTCTTTTATCATCACAACTAGTTCAGTCATTGAAACTGTGGAGCAGTTTTACTTGGTAAAGTCACTTAACGTTTTTTAAATCTTCTTGGAGCCTCTGTTTCCTCATCTGAAAATAGGAATAATAATGCTTTCACTGCCTACCTCAGAGTATCATTGTGAGAAAGGCACTTTATAAATCTTAAACTCTAGAAATAGGAATTATTCATTCATTTATTCATCTCTCTTTCTCTCTCTCTTTCCTCTCCCTCTCTCTCTGTCTCCACACAATTGGAGTCCTCATTCTCATTTTGTTCACATTTCCTACCCACCTTGCCTTCCTATTTCTGCCTTAGTTTCTGCCATTCACACTTCTTAAAGCACACTTCAAAATGATGGTTTCCTGTCCCTTAGACTGTAAACTTAGATATACTTAAACTTTGAAAAGTTGGAAGTGGGAAAGGAGTTTATCTTGGCTTTCATTGTTAGATTTCTAAAATGAATGTGACCAAATTCTGTTACAAAATGGCTTATTGTTAACTTGGTTTCAGTTAGAGGTAATAGGGATCAGATCTATTATTTCCTTGGGATAGGGAACTCTGAGATGAGGAGAGGCTTGCTACTGATACAAATTAGCACTTTCTCTGAAGTTAGAGTCTGAGAGGCCTGAAACACTGAGATTTAAGTGACTTGTCTTGAGTGTCACAGAGGCTAGACTTGAATCCAGATTTTCCTGATTCCCTACTGAACTGCCTTTGCAGTTTAGTTTATACTGTGAGCCAGATCTGGGGCCCTAAAATGCAGCCACAAGAAAGAAAGCCTTGATATAACATGACTTAATTAGCAAATAGCCTACCTGATAATGTAAGAAACCTAGGAGGAGGCTGCATTTGTTCCTAACCTGACAAGCTTTTGGTTTTCAGTTGTTTCCCTCATAATCTGATTTGTGACTCCATATAGAGTTTTCTTGGCAAAGATACTGGAGTGGTTTGCCACTTCCTTCTCCAGCTCATTTTTTAGATAAGGAAACGGAGACAAACAGAGTTAAATGACTTGCTGAGGGTCACTCAGCTAGTATCTGAGGCTGAATTTGAACTGAATCTTACTGATTCTAGAGTCAGCACTCTATCTATCCCTGACAAATTTTATTTTTTAATTAAATAGCAATTATTTCTTTTTTGAGGTTTTTGTGTCCCAAAAAACTACTTTTTAAAGCAGCCACAAAGACTATAATATGTCTATATCCTTTTTGCAGAAATGTTTAGACATTTATTACTTCTAGTTAGAGTTTTTTAAAAAGCTTTTGGTCTGGTCAGTCTAGCTGTTGCATGGGTGATTCATTGCTGTAAAATGCCTTTTTTTGGCGGGGTGGGGGGGGGAAGTGAATGAACTGTTTCAGGTCAGTATGATCCTACTTTGCCTTGTAGAGCAGTAATTTAGTCAGTGGGGACTCCAGGAATGTGAAAGTGCCTAACTTACTCCTGGAGAGCATTTTTCACATGGTGTGAACATAGTTGAATGTGTATCAAAGAAAGATGCCATCTGATTCAAAAATGCATTACGATAATGCCTTTTATTTATAAGGAGCTCCAGGTTGCTGGAAAGAGATTTTGCAGACAAGGGACCTCTCAGCAAATAAGTGGTACCCTAGTGGCCTAAACAATTTAATGTGCTTCCCTGGGCACCCAACAGAAGAGTAACTTAAACTCAGGGAATAATGCACTCATTCCCTTGTGATGATTGGTGTTACTATTTATAGATGAGGAAACTGAGGCAGAGAAAAGCAGAAAGAGCATAAAATGAGCACTAGAAAAATGCTGAACTCCATCCTAATGTAGCTGTTAGTTTATTTGCACTTTGGTTTCACTTCTTTTGAAATGAAAATGAAGGTATAGAAAGCAGCAGGATGGTTTTTCGATTTTAATAGAAATTTAAAAGAGAATATCCCAAAATATACTTTCTTTGGTATGGACAGCACTTCTATAATGGCTTACATTCATGGAGGCAGAATAATGTAGTAGAAAGAACATGGGATTTGGAGTCAAGAGAAAAATTCAGTTTAAGTCCTAGCTGAGCCATTGACTACTGATATGATGTTGGGCAACCATTTGACTTCTGTAGGTTTCCATTTTCTAAACTATAAAATGAAAGGCCTCCACTAGATGATTTCTCAATTCCTTCAGAGTTGAAATTTATGATCTTAAGGTTTTCAAAGCACTCTCATCAGTTTCAGAGAGGTTCAGTGGTTTACCTGAGGTCACAAGAATTATAAGTAGCAGACCCATCATTCAATCCCTAGGTTATGCTTTTACAACACAATGCCATACATATTCTCTGTTTTGATGGATATAAGCAGTCATGAGGGATTTCACAAGAGCTGTAGATGATCATTTAATTTCCTTCTGGCTGTAATATTTTATAGTTCTGTGGTCTTGTTGTTATTCAGTCTTTCAGTCATGTCTGATTCTTCTTAACCTCATTTGGAGTTTTCTTGGCAAAGATACTGGAGTGATTTGCTACTTTCTTCTCTAGAAGATTAAGGCAGATTAAGACAGAGATCAAGTGACTTGATTAGGGTCACATAGCTATTGAGTGTCTGAGGTCAGATTTGAACTCACATTTTCCTGACTCCAGGTCCAGCACACTATCCACTGAGCTTGCTAGCTGTGAATTTAGCATTTTTGAAATAAATGACCATTTAGCATGTTTCCAAAAACAATCTGGGAACAGCTAGTGGATAGTAGATAGACTATGAGGTCTGAAGCATGAATTCTCATCTTTCTGAGTTCAAATCTTATTAGCTGTGTGATTCTAGGGCAGTCACTTAACCTTGTTTGTCTCAGTTCCTCATTTGTAAAATGAGCTAGAGAAGGAAATGGCAAAACACTTCAGTATCTTTGTCAGGAAAACCCCAGATGGGGTCATGAAGAGTTGGACATGACTGAAATGACTGAATAACAACAAATCAAAATTCTGATAGCTATCTGTTGTGAAATTTCACTTGTACTTTCAAATATCAACTCTTAAACCTTAAACTTTATTTAAACAACTACTTGTACACATGAGTCATCTAAAAGTCTTCCTCAAATGAAAATGCCAATTTTATTTGATGTATTTGTGCCCCTTCATGATTAGAATATACTGAATTTATTTTTCTTAAGAAGCGATCGATGACAAAAGTAGCTTTGATCATTTTAATTGCTAAAAATTCATTTAAATAATGAATGATTGACAGTGGTTTCCATGTAGTATCCAAAGAGGATCATAAAACTATTTCACTAAAGCAAAGGAATAGTTAATGACAGTACCTTGCTATCTGTCACTTATTTTAAGTGTTAAGGGGGATGAGTTTAATGGATAGGATCACAATTAGATCTATTTCTTATTTGAAGTCTTGCTTCTCTGACATCTATAACCTCCAAGAGGAGTTTCCTCCCCCTCACATGAATTGTTCTAACTTCCAGAAACAGAGAGAAAAGATGGACATTGACAGATTCGTTTTGAACAATACACTGTTTTATAGTTTGTATACTCTTGAAGATGAATCAGATTTAATGATTTCCACTCAGCATGGAGAGTTTCTTTCCCCTTAAATTAATAGGAATTATGAGGATCAAGAGAGATAACATATGTACATTAAGTACTTTGCAAACTTTAAAGCACTTATATAAACATTGTTATTTATTGTCAGAGGCCTCTCTTATCCAAACTTTGAATCTTCCCTTACATCTAACACGTTACTTTTGCACACAGGAAATGCTAATAAACATTTGTTAAATTTGGTCCAAACTCTCAGAATATCTTGTTTTCTGGAAATTTGGGGGATTCCATATGCTATAGGAGTGATTTCCAAACATCGTATCCTTTGCTAACATTGACTTAAATAGACCACAGTGGCATTTCAAACCTTGAACAAGTCCCTTAACTTCTTAGTGTCCCAGAGGACATTCTAGCTATAGGGACCATTGAGAACCAAGCATAGTAATGTTATTATGGGAACAGAGAGCACATCATTGTGAATAGAACACAGAATGCCTGGAGAAGAGGGACTGTAAGTGTTCAGTGCAGTCCTGGAGGAGAATGGGACAGAGAGTAAGAGAAAGGATGAGCAAACTGTATCGGTCAGGCATCCTTTAGGGAATCATTTCACTGGAACTGGTGAACTGACTAGGTGAAGGCTGCTCTTCTCTCCCACCAACCAGACAATGGAGATTTTCTCAGGTAGGGGCATCTTTAGCCAGATGCAGGTCTTAGTGCCTTCGGCAGGGGGCAGGAATCAAAGTGACCATCAAAGGAAGACCCGAAGGTAGAAATGAGGTCATCAAAGGGCAGCATGTCTCCTGAAGAGTTTGAACCAAATTTAACATGTTTATTAGCACTTTCTGGGTGCAAAGTGCTATGTTAGATGTGAGGGGAAATTTAGTACAGATAAGACAGGTTTCTGCCTAGATAATAATAATAATAATAACTAGCATTTTTAGAGCACTTTAAAGTTTGCAAAGTGCTTTACATATATATGTCATCTCATTTGATCTTCACAGTAACCTTAGGAGGTAGGTGCTACTTATCATCTCCACTCAGTAAACTGTGACAAAGTGCAATTAAGTGACTGGGTCAGGGTTGAACATCTGGGAAGTATCTGAGACTGGATTTGGTTTGAACTCAGATCTTGACTTCCAGAAAACTCCCAGAATAACACAATGCTATGCTTCTTGACTTCCAGAAGTCATGCATTCAAATCCTGCTTCATAAATCCTAGATTTGTGACCCTAAGCCAGTCACTTAACTATTTTCAGTCTCAGCTTATTCATCTGCAAAGATTTTAAACTGTATTATAAAGAAGTAATTATCAAAACTATCTGGCACTGGCTAAGAAATAGAAAAGTAGATCAGTGGAGTAGAACAGACATACAATAAACAGTAGTAAAAGATTATAGTAATCTTGTGTTTGACAAAAATAAAGATCCAGGCATTTGGGGTAAGAATTCACTATTCAGTAAAGATTGTTTGGAAAATTGAAAAGCAGTTTATGATCAAATTTGAACTCATATCCTCTGACTTCTCATTCATTGTGCCACCTAACTATTTGTATCTGGAGTATCAGTGGTGTCAAATTAAAATAGAAACAGGGAGCCTGAAACATTCATAACATGGTGTGTTGACTTAGAAAACCACATATTAACATTATATAAGTTCTATTATATTCTTATTTATCTTGTTAAATATTTCCCAATTACATTTTAATCTGGTTTGCTCTACTTTATTGTTGTTGTTTAGTTGATTGTATCCTACTTTTTGAAACCCCATTTGGGCTTTTCTTGGCAAAGGTACTGGAGTGACTTACCATTTCCTTTTCCAACTCATTTTACAGATGAGGAAACTGAGCAAATAGGTTTAAAATGGTTTGCCTAGGGTCACACAGTTAGTAAGTGTCTGAGGCCAAATTTGAACTCATGTCCTCCTGTCTCCAAGGCCAACACTTTATCCATTGCACCACCTACATGCCCTGTGACATGTCAGTGGTAGATATAGACACCTAACTAATGATCCAAACCTCCTGCTCCCTCTTTCTTTCTCTTTTTCCTGTCTCTCTTCTGTTTAGACCTCCAGGGAAGAGATTCTTTATGTTTATCTTTGTAGATTCTGGCTACTTGGATTCAGAGTTTCCTGTTGAGGGGACTCACTCCCCGTCCTCTGGAGGTAATGAGTTTCCTGTCACTAGAATTGTTCAAGCAGAGGTTGAATGACCTTTTGGGGGATGTTGAGGGAAATCCTCCTACACTGAGAGGGAAGTTAGACTAGATGACCTCTAAGATTCCCCATGTCTAATCAGTTGCCAAGACCTGTCTGTTCTATTTCCCACAATATCTCTCCCATCCATTCCCTCCTTTTTACTTCTATGGATGGTTGCCACCCTAGTTTAGTCCCTCATTACCTTTTGACCTTGACTATTGAAATAGCTTCCTGCCTCTGCCCTATTCCAGCCCATCCTTCACAAACTGCCAAAATGAATTTTTTAATGCACGGGTTTTACTATCTCTCTCTTGCTCAAAACCCCATAGTAGTTTTCCACATAATAGTTTTGCTTTTCGGATAAAATGAAATTATTTAGCTTGGAATGTATGATCCTTTGTAATTTAACTCACAATTTACTCTCCAGGCTTATTTATACTTTTATTTTTATTTAGATGCCTTCATTTACTCTCTATTCTAGCCAAACTATACTACTAGTGTAATGAAAAAGGCTTTAGTAGATTTTAGAATCAAAAGATATAGGTTTGAATCTTAACTGTCACTTCATTTCACTTGTATCAGATTAGATGAATATTCTGTTTTCTTTTTAAGAAAATCAGTGATTCTGTGATTTTTGAGTTCTTCCTTCTATTTTCTATCTCTGTGCATTTATGGAGAGAGTGCTCCACACATGGAATATACATTCCATATCTCTGCCTGTAGACTGCCAAGATGCTACCTCCTTCATTAAGTCTTTCCTCATCTCCCCATCCAAAGGTGATCTCTTCATCTTCCAATTTTCCTAGAGTACTTAATCTAGATTAGGAATGATATTATTGAGTTGTTTCAGTTGTGCCTGATTCCGTGACCTCATTTGGGGTTTTCTTGGCAAAGATATTATTTCCTTCTCCAGCTCATTTTGTAGATGAGGAAATTGAGACCGCAGCATGACTTGCTTAGGGTCACACAGCTAGGAAGTGTCCGAGGCTGGATCAGTCTTCCTCTACTGTGCCACCTAGCTGCCCTAGATCAGGAATACTTAACCTTTTTTTGTGTTATAGGTCTCTCTTGTGCTCTGATGAATAAATGTTTTTAAATAAAATACATAAGGTTAAAAGAAACCAATTTTACTGAAATATAGTTATCAAGATTTTTTTTGGGGGGGGGGATCATAGATTCCATAGTAGGAAGAACTCAGGTATCTTAGGACCATAGATTTAGAAACAAAAAGAAAACTTAGAATTCTCATCTAATCTACTCCTCTCGCTTTCATATCAGAAAATAAATATCAAGCAAGATCAGTGATTTGACATAGGCCAGTGATGGCAAACCTTTTAGAGACCAAGTACCCAAACTACAATCTTCATGCTGCATGTGAGCCCCTTGCTTTACTCCAGATAGAGTAGGGAGAAAGCTCTCCTATTGGGCTGCTGGGAAGAGAACAGGTCATGTGAGAAATGTCCTCAGGCATGGTAGAGAGGGAGAGGGGAGCAGCCCCCTCCAGCATTGAGTGTCATAGGTTCACCAACACGATCATATGCTATAAGGATTAGAGTTGGAATTTGAGCCCACATCTTTTGATTCCAAGTTCTACTAATGGTTCTAAGCTAGGAAACCCTGGTTTAGATCATTCCTTTCCCCAATCACATTCTGTTTTGCTTTATGTTTATTTGACGAATTGTAATGAACATGGAATTATCACAGTGTCAACATGTTGGTGGGGGAGAGAAGATAAAATGGGGGTGGTAATATTTCTTTTTTGTTGAGAGGAGCCATCCCCATTGGTAGCTAATAATAAATACCATTTGCATGCTTTCTGTTATGGCAGTCTTCCAACTGGATCTCTATCTTTGGGGTTACTTCTACCCCAACCAGGTTTCTTTCTTTGTGGCATCATTTCTGATTATCTTCTCTCTTAACCCTCATTGCATTTATTTCTCTCCTAGGGTGACTCCACCTCTGGTCTGCCAGTCATTAGTGCCAATCCTTTGTACTCCCAACCTTGACTCTTTAGTTTGGGCTTAAGGCTAGACTCATTTCTCTGATCCTTTTTTAAAATTCTCTCACATCTTTTTCCATTAAAGTGCTCCTTTTATTTTTACCATTTTGATAGAATATAAGCTTCTTGAGAGGATTGACTTTTTCTTTTCTTTGATTCTGTCTTTCTGTCTTCAATAGCACTATTCTTAGAGGCCATTGAATCCAAATCCCTGGTCCTACAGAAGAGTAAACCAAGGCACAGAGAAGTTATTTGTCTTGCCCAAGGTTACACATAGCTAATAAGTGTCTGAGGCAGTATTTGAACCTATTTCTTCCTGACTCTAAGACCAATGACCTATCGATCCATTACACCAAGCTGCATCATCACGTAGGCAGTACTTAATAAGTCCTTGTCTATTAATTAATTGTGGTTTTGAGCTACCCACAGAATCTCAGAGTTGGAAGGGACCTCATAGGCCAGGGATTCCAGTGTACCTCTGAGCAGTTATGCCATCTTCAGTTTTCTTGATAAGTGGCCATTCATCTTTGCTTGAGGATCTTTAGTGGCAGAGAACCACTACCATACCTCCTAAGTGAACCCATTCTACTTTGGCATAACTCTGGTGGTTAGGAAAATCTCCTTTATTGCAAGTCTAAATTTCTCTAGCCATTGCTCTTTAATTTTGCCCTTTGATAAAGGAAAGAGAACTCCAAAACTTTTGCAATGTAATAATTACTTGAAGAGAGATACTATAGCTCTGCACTGACCTTGGGCAAATCAGTTTTAGGACCTTAATTTCCCCATCCCTAAAATAAAGTATTGTGGTCCAGTCAGTCATTTAGTCAATAAACATGCCATATGTGTCACGTCCTGTGCTAAACCTTGGGAATACAAAGAAAGCCAAAATACAATCTCTACCCTTAAGGAGCTCAAAATCCTACTACACCATCTAATAATAGCATTGAATTTGGAGTCTCAGAGAGCTTGAGTTTAATTTACACCTATATCACTGACTAGCTGTGTGACTTTGGGGTTCTTATCTTCTCCATTCCCTCTCCTCATTGCTTTTATACCGGATGAAAATATTCTTAGTTATGGCTCTGCTTATTTTGTGTATATCACAATTATAACACCTTCAAACTAAGCATCTCTAGCACTGAGATGTACATTTTCTTCTTTGTATCCCCGACACCTATTACAATAAACCACACTTAGTAGAAACTTAAAAAAAATATTTGTTGAATTCATTTGGTTCTTTGGGTTTTCAGCAACCATTTATTGCTGTTTTCTCACTCCATAGAGGAGCTAAAGAGTCAGCGTAGGAACAGCAGAATGAATCTACTGGGGCAGAACAAAGGTTCATCCAGTCAAATAGTCAGGCTCTGAAATGGCTCCAAAGAAAATTTTGTAGAGAAAATGGTAGTTCTCTTCCATGACTTAGTTCTCAGTGACTAAGAACGTACCTTGAACTTACAAAACACTGTTATATTACCTTAGATCTATAGAGAAGTTCGGGGTTTTCACAGCCCCTTCTTCAAAAACACCCTGAATCTCAGTCTGTTAATCAGGCAACTAGAGAGTCAACCAATATCTATTAAATGCCTACTAAGTGCCAGGTACTGTACTAAACTCTGAAGATACAAAGAAAGGAGTCCACAGTCTAATGGGAGAGAAAATATTCAAGAAATTATTAAAAAAACAAAGTTATGCTTGAGAAATTGGAAATGGTCTTAGAGTTAGAGGGAAGGCACTAAGATTAAGGAGGACTGAGAAAGACTTCTTAAAGAAGGTGGACTTAAGGTTGAGACTTGAAAGAAGCCTGGGAAGCCACTAAGCCGAGATGAAGAAGTGAAATGATTTTCTCAAGGGCACACAGCTAGTTAGTGTCTGAACTAGGACCTGAACCTAAGTATCTTTATCCCAAGTTACATGCACTAGACAGCCCTATTAAAAAACCCCCCAAAAGACAACTTTTTAAATTATAAATTAAAAAAATCAATAAACATAAACATTTCAATATCCCAAGAATAACAAGAGGACTGTATGAGAGACCTAAAAACCTCTATTATGTATAGTTTTTTTTAAGTGTATATTAAGTTTAACAATGTAGGTCACACTTTCTCAAAGATAAATTCAATTTTAAAAAAAGTAGTATTGGAAGTATTGTGGTAGTATGTGAAATACAAATGTTTACATCATTTATTGACAAATCATTAGAAGCGTTTGAAGATTAGCAGAGTTGAATCCAGTGGACCTCGCCTTTGCTAGCAGGATTCTGGATGAGAGTCCTTACCAAGGTTGACCTCTTTTGGGTGGAAACTACTTTTTTGGATGATCCTAAGGCCTCCTGACATATACAGAGAAAGACTATAGAGATGAGGTGAATTTTTAAAGGAATTATCTTTGTGTGGTCCTCTTGGCTCCTAAGGCACTGGTGGAAGGGAACAGGATCTTTTTTATCAGAGTACTTCAGAATGAATCCTGGAGGCTACTGACACTAAGATCTAGAACAAGTATAATTCTTAACTTCCTTGGGATGAGCTATTATCTATCTGGAATTTTAAATGTTTTTAATAGGAAGTCCTTGAGGGTCTCTTATGTCTGATGTTCTTAATTGGACAACTTTTTTTTAATTAAGTAGAAATATTTTTGGTTTGCGTGTTTAAAAACATGCTACCTTTAAACTTTTGCAACTTTGAGAATACCTTTTTTCTTCAAGTTTGGCTTAATTGTCTTTCCTTCAGGCAGGTTATAATTCTGCCAATTTTGAAGTTTGTAGCTTCATCCATTATGGGATTACTGAAACCATAAAAAGTCTTTACTTTTTTACTTTTAGATGAAGAATACATATGGATTTTAACTCATGGAAAATATGAACTAATTGAAAGGGACTTTACCCTAACTATTTAAACAAAAGAATTGTCTCACCTTTGGGTTCCCAACAAATATGTCCAATTTCAATTCCCAAATAGTTAATCTGATACTCTGGTAATTAACTGATTAATCAATCAATTAATTAAGCAATGGCTTACAATAGGGGCTGGTTTTTGATTACTTTCATGTGCTGTCAATGAATACTTGAATCACAGAACATTAAGAGTCTGAAGAGACCTTACAGACCGTCTAGCAGGGGTTGTTAACCGTTTGTTTGTGACCTGGACCTCTTTGCAAGGCTAGTGAAGTCTACAGAAACCTTTCTCAGAATCATGTTGTAAACATATAAAATTAAGACAGCTAGGTGTTATAATGGATGGTGTGTTTAGACATGCACTCTAGAAAATCCAAGTTCAAATCTTGCCTCAGATGAGCATATACTAGCTGTGTGACTCTGACCAAGTCACTTAATCTCAGTCCATCTCAGCTTCCTTATCTGCAAAGTAAGGATAATAATAATATCTACATTCTAGAGTTATGAGGATCAAATATGATAAAATTTGTGAATCACTTTGTAAACCTTAAAGTGCTATATAAATGCAATTATTACTATTATACATAAGATTACAGAGGAAATAAATTATATTGAAATACAGTTAATTTAAAAAATTTTTTGAATCTCAGGTTAAAGATCCCTTCTCTAGTCCAATTCCCTCGTTCTCCCTATTGTTGTTCATTTTTGAAGAGGACTGATGACATTCACATGCTGATGTCTTGAGTTGTATGTAAACTGGATTTTAGTTAGGCAGAGTTGCACAAAGTTGGCTGCCTCAGCTTCTCTTCCCAAGTTATCAGAAGTCCAGTGGCAATAAAAAAGACAAGTTGACCAATGATGGCCCAGGATCCAGGGGCCTTGGTGTCTTCAATGTCTCAGCAATCTCTAAGTGCCCTACAGTGCCTGCTTCAGCTATCTTCATGGAGCCCATTCTACTCAGGGAGGTCTTCACATTTTGGGGGTAGATAGTCCCCCTAAATTGTTAACAGGTTTTAAGCCTGTTTGATTATCCGCAACCTGATTTAGCCTATCTGCCTTTAAGGGAGTGTGGCTACTATGCATTTGACAGCTTCTAGGAGTCACAGGTAAAAAGCTGAGTAACAGGAAGTCTTTGGAGGTAGGTAAGCAACCCTGAAAAGGGCTAGGCAAGTCCTCATACCAGAGGTGCTAGTCTTCCCTGAACACCCCATTCTATCTATGAGAAAACTGAAAGATTTGAGAGATAAGTGACTTGTTCAAAGTCAAACAACTAATTTGTCACAGAGTTTAGACTGGAAGATTGATGCTAGAAATAAGTTTTAGATAATTTAAATAAATAATATTTTGTTATAAATTCCAGTTTAAATGATAACTTTTTATGTGGTTATTCCCTGGTTTTTTTCTTTGTGAACTCTCTCATGTTTACAGCTGTTAGGTATGATTGAGAATTTATGAAAGTATTAAAGGACTATTTATCATCTATCTAAGACCAAAATCAAGCCTCATCTGCATTAGGGATACACTAGATTCGTTGCCAGTAAACATAGGAGTGAAGCAAGTGGGTAGTGAATGTTCACTTTTTCCACTGTTATTTTCTATAGCCTTGGAAATGCTAGCAACAGCAATAAGAAATTAAAGGCATAAATATATGGTAAAAAAGGAAGGAGGAGATTATCTTTATTTGTTGATATCATGGTATACTTGAAAATTCTAGGGAATTAGGAAATAAAGATACTGATTGAAACAATAGCATCAGTAAAACTGTAGGCTCAAAATATCTCCTTCCCCAAATCAATAACATTTCTATGTAATACTAAAAAAAACCCAAGAAGCAATAATAGAAAAGGGAGATCCCATTCCAAAATGCATAAACTATCTGGGGATCAACCTACCTAAGCACACAAAAGACTTTTATAGATTTAATTATAAAGCAATCTTCAAAGAAATAAAGAACAATTTAAATAGAGGAATACTCAGTGCTCATGGCTAGGCTTTGCCAAAATAATAAAAAAATATAATACTATCAAAGTTAATTTATACTTTTAATGATATACCAATATGATTAACAAGGAGACACTATTAAACTTGATAAAATAACAACAAAAGTTCTAAAATATTAGCACATCTAGACCTCAATCTATTTTATTTCTTTTTTTTTAATTTTTTTTAACCCTTAACTTCTGTGTATTGTCTCCTTGGTGGAAGAGTGGTAAGGGTGGGCAATGGGGGTCAAGTGACTTGCCCAGGGTCACACAGCTGGGAAGTGTCTGAGGCCAGATTTGAACCTAGGACCTCCCATCTCTAGGCCTGACTCTCAATCCACTGAGCTACCCAGCTGCCACACCTCAATGCTATTTTATAAATCAGCAGTCATCAAAGCCATCTGTTACTGATTAAAGGAATAGAGAAGCAGATAAATGAAACAGATCAGAGAAAGAAGAATCAGAAACAATATAACTTAATAATTCAGTGTTTGTTAAGTGGAAAAAAAATTACCCTGGAAAAAAAATCAGAAAAGTAGAAAGTGATCTGGTAGAAATTAGGTTTAGATCTGAATTTTATACCATATTCCACAGTATCTTCTAAATGGATACACGATCTTAATATTAAAGATCATAACATAAAAATATTAGAATGGAAACAAATCATATAATTCTCATAGCAATGGTTAGGATGAAAGAGATAGAGGTAGTAACAAAAGATAAAATTGCTAACTTTGATTACATGAAAGTGGAAAGTTTCTGCACAGACAAAATTAATGCACCTATGATAAGAAAGGAAGGAGCTGAATGGGAAAAAATCTTTTTATCAGGTCTCTCTAAGTTAGGTTTGGTATCATATATATATAAACAATACACACACACACACACACACACACACACACACGATTAATAGCTTTTCTTCAGTAGATAAGTGGTCAAAGTAGATGAATAGACAGTTACCAAAAGAATTGCAAAGTATTCACAACCATATGAAAGAATATTACAAATCATGAATATTAAGAGAAATTCAAATCTAAACAACCCTTAGGTTTCACCTCACACTTCACAAATTCGCAAAGATGGAAAAAATGACAATAGTCAATTCTAGAGGATTTGTAGAATGATGGGCACACCAATACATTATTGATGGAACTGTGAAATGGCATGACCACTTTGGAAAGTAATTTGGAATTATGCAAGAAAATGACTAAAATATCCACAGACTTTGATACCGAGATTCCATTACTAGGTTTATATACTCCAATGAATCCATCAATAAGAAAGTTTCCATATGTTGTAAAATATTTAAAGCAGCACTTTTTGTGATAGCAAAGAATTGGAAACAAAACAGATGTCCATGAATTGAGGAATGGCTAAACAAATTGAGGCACATAAATGTAATGCAATAATATTGTTTTGTAAGAAATGATATGTGTGATTAATACAGAGAGGCATGGAAAGATCTACATAAACTGATGAAGTAAGCAGAGCCAAGAGAACTATGTACAATAACTATAACAATGTGAATGGAAAGAAAAATGATAAAAAAAGTGAATAACAAAGTTATGATGATCAGATATGACTCGAATGAGGAGAAATGTGAACCCCTTTGTGGAGGTGGGAGGTCCAGAAGTGTTCCACATTGATCATCAGACTTCTTCAGTGTATTCTTCAGTTGTTCTGATTTTTCTCCCTTTGGGTTTTTTTTTTTTTCATTTTTTTTGTCTTTAAAAATACTCTTTGTTATATAGGGTGGCTCTCTCTGGCAAATCAATAAAAATGTTAAAAAAAAAACAGAAAGAGGACTCTTTATATATATGTCAGAAATCAAGGCTTCCTAAGAATATATTAGGTGATCAGTCTTTGAGTCATAATTGTGAAGGATACAGATATGAACTAGAGGTTAAGAACTATAATTTAACAAATACCTACATGTTCAGTGCATATGTAAAATTCATACTGAAATGAATGGAGCTGTTCATGAAATTCTTCATTTTATAAAAAGACTCTATGTAAAATATGAAATATGATGTCACCTCTGGCCAGATGCAGAGGAAAAGCAGGCTTCCTTGTGGTCATATCCTGTTATAACTGTTTTTTTTTAAATACTCAGAGTAATTTCTTTTCTTAGGTAGTCATACAACTCCAGGTTTCATTCATTTAGAATATAGCTTAGCCAGAGAATGTCAGTAACCAGTAAAAAGGGATACAGGTAAAACCAGAAATACTCTTAGTCACCTAATTTGGATCACACACTCTATGTAGGTGGTCTTTATGCTAAATAAGATGCACTTAAGGAAAAAAAAACCCAAACCACAGACTTTTCCTATGTAGAAGCAGCAAAAGGATCAAGTCGAAATTTGAAAGTTTTCTCATGAGAACTTGGACAGTCAAACAAATACTGAAATTAGTATGATTGAAAGGATAGCAAATCACCTTCCACCCCCACTTCCCAATGTAGTGGGGACCTCTTACAACTGTAACCCCAAATTTCATCTTAGATACAGTGAAATGTGACTGATTTTTCCCTTTTCCATTTACATTATTAGACTAACCTGCCCCCAAAATGTCATGGTCTAATGTATTAGTTAAGACATTGACAAACACCTTAACTAAACTAGTATCTTGTGTTTTTATTTGTTTTTAACACAAACCATCAAAAAATGTAGGCTGGCTTTTAAAAGTTTTGATAAAAGATCTGGGTCAGAATTGGTATAGGCCCACATCCTAGATATATTACTACTAAGATGGTTGTTTCAAGAACAGTGCTTTGGTAAACTGTAAAATATAAAGACAGAAGCTACTTCCACATCCCAACCTTTAACTGGCTTGGTTATTAATTGTTTTGAGCAGCCACTAATGGCTAAAGATCCCCCACATCCTCATTTTTGCTATCTCTGTTGCTTGAAGTAGCATTTGCTGTACCAGAAATTTTTTTTCTCCCCTATTCCAACCCAAGGGCAATGATTCTGTCTATGCTACCTTTCTACTGTCTGTATTGAGAGAAGGAACATCAGGGCAACAACAGCTGGTGGTACATTAATACAATATACTATGTAAAAGAAATAAGGCTCTCTTACATGTTGAGCTTGTGTGTGTGTGTGTGTGTGTGTGTGTGTGTGTGTGTGTGTGTGTGTGTGTGTGTTGGGCAGCATCTTTTTGATGATAGCTGATCCACTTTTGGTACTTCTAGCGTCTATTCAAATTCTTTACCAAGAGCTCTAAAAAGAAACTTAGCTTAACAATTCCATTTGACCATATACATTGATACTGGCCTTTAGACATTGGCTAATGCCACAACTCTTCTCTAATACTAAATCCCACCCTTTTCTCACAGCTTCTCTTATCATTAGTATAAGAGAACATAAATACCTGCCAAAATAAATATACTTGGAATTTTCCCACAAGGAGGTTTCTCATGCAAGGAAGACTCAGTGGTAAATAGAGAAGTGAGTTAACTCTCTTGACTATCTGATCAGTCTTTATTTATTTCTTTGAAATTCGAAAACTATAAGCCTCTGGCCAGATTTCATTCACTCAGGTTCCAGCTCTCTGACATAAACAAGCTTTGTAATACTGGGTATTTCTCTTCATGTCTCTGAGCCTTAATCAGTCAACCAGCTTGCATTTATTAAGCTCTTACTATCTGTCAGGGGTATTGTATTAAGCACTAAGGATTCAAAAAAGTAAAAATAAAACCCAAAAAAAGTCCCTACCTTCAAAGAACTCATTGTCTACTGACTCAGCTTCCTCATTTATAAAAAGGAGGGTCGGCCTATACAATGTCCAAGGAAACTTCCAGTTATGACATTTTATGATTTTAACATCCTTAAAGTTGTTACTCCTTTACAGTATGTATAGAAACTGAAAATGAATGAATAGAAAAATATTAAGTGTTTACTATATACAAAGAAATATTCCAAGCACTGGACATACAAATTGGAAAAACATGACAGTTTGTTTTCTTAACATTCCAAATGTGAGAGATTATATATTAAAGAGATTTTAGCTCCAAGGTAGAGGGATGGAAAAGCCCAGAAAAGAAATACCAAGGATGTAACTGCAGAATTTATGGAAAGGCCCAGAGGTTCTTGGGTTGTGTTAGTAGGTCAAATGACAGTGTTGGGTGATTCAGAAGGTATAGAGGTATGTCAGGCTCAAAGGAACTTGTAAACAGCAGCAGGTCAGATAATAAAGCCTGGTGGTCTTCCATCTCCCTTGAAGGATTAGTGTAGGTGAATTATGTTGCTCTTCTCAGATGGCTTCTCCTTGGAGTGTAGACTTCCTGGGGGTTGGGAGAGGTAAGGAGGGGAGGAGTGCTCCAAGTGATCTATCATCTTGAATATTAACTGTTCAATGGAGTCTAGATGGCCAAGGGAGTAGATCAGATGGTCAGGGGAATGGTGACAGGAAGTTAAGTGAGGAGGTGCTACTCTAATGGGAATGGAGTAGTCCTAGGCACTGAGGAAAGACTAAAGGAAGGCAAGGGCCCTTCCTCAACTTTCAGGCCTCCCAGACTATGGGACAGCCAATTGGGAAGAATAACGCAAGTACTTATAACATTTGGATGATGTGATAGAAGTAATTAGCTTTAATCTTTCACGTGAGATGGAAGATCACCAGGCACTATTATCTGACCTCCCTTCTACCTTCTAGTCAACTTGGTCACTGTCATCTGAACTCCTGCAAAGTGCCTAATTTTGTGCTATCTGCACAAACAATGTGTGTTTAGCAAATGTTTACAATTGGCCTTAGTTTAACTGGACTGTTAAGAGCAAAGATTGAACAAAGAAGGATACATTGCCGAAATCTTGTCTACCATGCTCCAGCCCATGAAAACAAATCAATAGAAATTTTAGAAAGAAGACAAATTAATAGGAAGTTGAGTTTCCCTGTTGTCACACTGTCTTGCCCTTTGTTTCCTGATATACACATTGCTACAGCTTTATTACTGTTTTTGATAATCTTATTCTAATCTTTACCAATAAAATTCAGATTAAAAACAATCTTGGGTTTACTATTCTGCTATTCTTTTATACTGAATATTCTATAGACTAAAGCACAGGTGGGCAAAGTAACTGCTTCTTGTAATTGAACAAAAATATTGAGATGAAAGTTCATCTTCTGAAAGTTCACTGAAAGTATTGTTGGGGCAAATTTAATACAGCAGCATATAGGTTATATATTTATATTATTATATTTACACATTATACATATGGTAAAAAAACCTTGCCTTCTGTCTTAGAATCCATATCAAAATCCAAAGCAGAGGAATGGTAAGGCTTAGTCAATTGGGGTTAAATGATTTTCCCAGAGTCATATACTAGGAAGTATCTGAGGCCAGATTTGAATCCAAGACTTCCCATTTTCAGGGCAGTGGCTCTAGCCATTGAGTCACCTAGCTCCTCCTAGCAGGAGGACTGAGAAGCATGTGTATTTCATTTTGTTTTCATGTGATTTTTATTTCTTTTGCTAGTGTTGATGTTAGCTCTCTATCTCCTAAAGGAAGCTATCCTCATGTAACTGTTTTTGGTTAGTCAATCAGCCAACCAGCATTTATTAAGCATCTACTATGTTCCTGGCATGGTGCTACATACTGGGGATTCAGAGAAATACTAAAGACTGTCCCAGCTCTCAAGGAACTCATAGTTTAATGGAAGACAACATTCAAACAACTATATATAATAAAATACATAGAGGATAAATTGCAGTCAATCCAGTATATAGTGTGGGTAATAGTTTGCCAAATGTGCTGCAAAAGATGGTTAAAATGTTGATTATTTTTATTATTAGATGATGGACTAGAATCTTGAAGGCCTTAATAATTTTTATCTCTTCATCTGCATGGTTTTCTGAATGCTTAGTTGTTTACTAACACAATTTTCTGGAAGAGGGTGAATTCTAAACCTTACTGGATAAGATAAATGTGAGCCATGATCCTGGGTAGGTCACTTAATCCCAATTGACTAAGCTCTTACCTCTTTTCTGTCTTGGAGCCAATACTTAGCATCCGTTTTAAGACAGAAGGTGAGAGTTTCTTTAAAAATGAAGGTAGAGGGGGCAGCTGGGTAGCTCAGTGGATTGAGAGCCAGGCCTAGAGACGGGAGGTCCTAAGTTCAAATCCGGCCTCAGACACTTCCCAGCTGTGTGACCCTGGGCAAGTCACTTGACCCTCATTGCCTACCCTTACCACTCTTCCACCTATAAGTCAATACACAGAAGTTAAGGCTTTAAAATTTAAAAAAAAAATTTAAAAAAAATTTAAAAAAAAATGAAGGTAGATATGAGCAAACCAAAGAAGTTGAATATTTGCAATGACATTTCTATCTGTGACAGAAATATTTATTGTTTGAAGTAGTAATTTTTTAGGTGCATGTTCCAGCTGATATTCTTCTCACTCTTTACTTGAATATGATCTTTTTAGGTTCATAAACTTAAAGATGAATTTCTATAACTAGATGGCTATTATCCCTGAACTCAATTCTCTGATTTACTGTAGACCTAACACTAGCTAGGGTAGACAAATTCACATAGGAATGTTCATTTATAATAGGAGAATTTGATTCCTCATTCCCTATATGGTCATTATGGCCTTGGGGTTACTTAGCTGTAAAGAGGGAATTGGATAGGTTGCTTAGCTGGTGGTAGCAGGAGTAGTAAAATATATCATAAACTTATTAGAGACTATAATTTTCCTTCCTGAACAGAAAAGAGGCTCAAAATTTTCAGTTGTATTTGCCCTTTTGAAAATTCAAAGTATAAAGTGTCAAAATAAGAATCGACCTCTTAATCGAGTTCTGATATGATCCATTTTTTACTTCCAAAATACATAGACATATCTCTAGACACATAAATACTCAAGTTGTCATACTCTTGGAAAATGTACAACTTTTAAAGAATAAAAATGTAAAATTATCCCTTTTCATAGTGGCATTGTGAAATTACACTCGTAAGTTGTAGTTTGAGCACATAGGTTTAAGCACCAACTTTATCTCTTACTGTGTGTGAACTCAATCACTTTACTTCTCTGGAAGCCATTTTCCTCAGCTGTAAAATGATTGGGTTAGATTAGCTCATCTTTAAGGTCTTTTCTAGCTCTAAATTCCATCTTTGAGCCTATGATTGTGAGTAAAAATATTTTATAGTTCTTTATAGTTGGGGAAATTAATATGACCTTATGCCATAAAGAACTGAACTTTTTTTCTCCTTGGTGTCAACTGAGCCAAGTTCCTCTCACTGCATAATGCTAACAGGGGATGAATAGGAGGTGACCTAATTGTGTATCTTTTATTTGTCATATTTATTAGATGAATCCATTACTCCATTACTTATTAGCTATTTGATTCATTTCCCAGTTATGGGGGCAGCAGAAGATAGTTTTCTTCTTTAGTACTGATAGCATATAATAGATCACCCCCAAATAAGAAAAGTGAACACAGACATTCCTAATAGAGATTTCAAAACCCCTTGAAAAGGGATATTTAGAAGTATTTACAATTATGTAGCAATAACTTATTATAATGCTTCTATCTTCTCTGAGAGTAATTTAAAGAATGTGTTACAACATAACCTCCTAAGAGTCAAGCTCCTTCTAAGATAAACTTACTTCTACTCTCTTCCTCAGAAAGGTAGGCTCTACCATTATAACAGAATCTTTTCTTTATCCATTCTTTCTAACTAAGCCTTTTCAACTGAGGCTGCTTTTTTTTTTTTTTTAGCCAGGCATTGCTACAGGAAATTAATTGTATGATGAAGATAACCTCAAATAGGAAATAGCTTTGACAGCCACAGCCCATGGAACTGTTAAATACATCACAGCGCTTCCTTTATCAGGAAAACTGTCATTTAATTGTTATTTAATACTGGCTAGAACTTACCATGGCACCTGATGATGGATTGTAGGGCCAGATATGATGGTCACTTTTTTCATCACAAGCATCTCTATGCCACACCTAAGCAGCCTATGATGTGTACTGTGTGTACATAAAGGCAGATTTATCATACTTTTATTGTTCATGTGATTGCAACATACCTTTAAATTGTTTATTTAGGTTGTGTTTAAACAGCTTTAAAAAAAGAAAACAAATAGCTAGATTATTGCTTCACTTTTGCAGTGTTTATCTGGATGGTGGCCATTGTGTAGATTTTACCTGAAAATTTAAAAACTAGACAAGATAATCTGTTAGCCTTTTCACTTTTGTTCGTTGTTTTCAGTGAAAGAAACACGATTTTAAAAGACCATGCTTAAATTAAAGACATTTGGTTTTCACTAATACTCTTGGTTCTTTAGTTGTTCAGCACAAGGATGCTCCCTTAGAAATCAGTAAGATACAGTTAAAAAGAAAGAGTGCACAGCTGGGCCATTGGTATGAAAGCATTTTAATCTGATACTATATTATTTAGAGTAGAGAAGACTCGATCCAGGAATAAAAGGAAAACATCTGTTTAAAAAAACACACTCAACTCCAAGGAAAAAATAGAAATAATTTTCTCTTATAAAATGAAGCTAACTTTTGATTTCCCAGGGCTGACTTCAATAAGATTTGGCAGGGGTCCCACATTGGGATTTCATAATCCTAGTTTACAATATGTGTGTATATTCTGAATATATGACTTCTTTTGTACTCTAACCTCATAATCCTATGATTTGCCAAATAGAGTCTGATCATTCTGATCTCTTTGCTTCGTTATGAGATTGTAGCTTTATGAGAACAAACTTTATACCTTAGTAACTAGCAAAAGATGCTCAAACTATGTTTCCACAAGCCCAAATGTCCAGCTCAAAAGTGGAAAAATCCAATTAGCCAGCCAGCTCTTTGGGCTTTATAATACCAGACTGCCTGCTTGGCTGGCATTTTGTTTTATTTTTATATAATTTGTCAGTGTGTAGTAGAGAAAACACCATAGCTCCTAGGCAGTGTTGATGGTAGCTTGATTTCCTAAAAGAATCTTTGTACTATAATTGTGTTTACTATTATGTCAAATGGATATCATATGTTTAGAAATTACTTCTAAGTTCCATTCATTTTTTAAAAAATTCTGAATGAAAACAATCTATGAAACCCACTAATTCTATACTCTATTCTAGGATGCAGTGAAGGAGTGCTGTGGAAATAGCTCGTTGAGGAAATAGCTTCCATTCTTTAAGTTAAGCTTTCATGGCTATTCAGGTGTGCTCTGCTCTAAGGAATCTCTGTACAGTAAACAAAACTCCAAATTTGCAAAAGTGTTAACTTTGGGGTTAACTTTATTTATTTCATTAAAATTGGATTACATGTACATATATTCAAGTTACACCAGAGATAAAAGCTTAATAACATAGCAGATAGGATAAAAGAATAGTATGCTATTTGGTTGTTCTAGAAAATATGTAAGTTTGATTTCAGTTTGAACTAAATTTTTTTTGTTTCCTTTAAAAAGCAAGGACAACAACCACAAACCCTTGGCCCTATGTGCTATTTTACAAAAAAGTATTATTTAGTTTCGATTCATAGTTAAATTAATTGGTGTCCTTTGTATCAATTTTTGGCTTATAATTTGCTTTGATCTAAATCAGGCATATAGATTATTAGTAATTCTGTAACTGTTCATTGAGAAACTGCTAGGTCTCCAGTATGATATTACATATTAAACAGTGTGGAGATACATGTAAAGGGTAAAAGATAGAGCCTACCTTCAAGAAGTTTACAATGTAGTTGGTAAAATGAAACCAGAGTGAAATAATTAGATATTGATTCAATTTGATTCTTTTCAAATAGACATATAAAGTGTTATCTATATGCTAGTCGTTGTTATAAGTCAGTGATGACAAACCTATGATACGCGTGTCAGCACTGACACACGTAGCCGTTTTTGATGACACACGGCCACATACAGAGAAGGGGCTGCATGCCAAGGATAAAACATTTGCTGTAGTGTTGTGTAGACACTCTGTGCACTATAGATGACAATTCTACCTATATTAATTTACCTATTTTGGTTTATTAAATACAGTTATATATTATAATTATACATTTTTGTTATGTAAACTATAAATATTGTGAAATTATGTTTTTTTTCTCTAAGTGACACACCACCCGAGTTATACTCGTTTTTTTGGCAAATTTTGGCACACCAAGCTCAAAAGGTTGCCCATCACTGTTCTAGGTACTAGAGAGATATGAAGATGACTAAGTTGTAATTTCTGCCCTAAAGTAGCAAATTCAAATGGTAGAGGGTGTACTTCTAGTACAAGGCAAAATATGCTACATCATAGGCATGAAAGTATTATGGGATTTTAGGAAAGGGAGTTCGTGTATAGTTGAGGAGTTTCAGAGAAGGCTTCATGAAGGATAAGGCATTTGAGCTGGACTTTGAAGAATGGGTAATATAAGATTTTGACTAGCAGAATTAGGGAAAGAGGAAAGGAGGACATTTATGGCAGAGCGAACAGTACAAGCAAAGACATGGAGGCACCAGAATACATGGAGTATTTAGGTAATAATAATATTTGGTCCAGTTTGGCTATAGTATAGAATATATATAGTAGGGGACTGTTGAGAAGAAAGGAGCAACCAAGAGCTCAGTGGATAGAGCACTAGGCTTGGAATTGGGAAGACTCATCTTCATGAGTTCAAATCTGGTCTGAGACATGTTCTAGCTATGGCAAATCACTTAACCCTGTTGGCCTCAATTTCCTTATCTGTAAAATGAGCTGGAGAAGGAAATATCAAACCACTCCAGTATCTCTGCCAAGAAAATCCCAAAATGCAGTCACAAAGAGTTGGACACATATGAAAAATAATTGAACACAAACAATGAGAAGAAAATCAGGGGAAATGTGTTGAGACCATTGGAAGAGAACTGGACATTATTAAATAGACAGAAGTTCATGAGAAGGAGAGTGAGTATAACTATGTGGTAGTGACTTCAATGCAAAGGAGTCTGATGTGAATCAAAAGCTTAGAGATGGCAATGTGAGTCTATCACCTGGAGTGAGATACTTGTCTGATTTTTGACGTATTTTGTAAACCAAATAGCTTCTTGACCTCAAGTCTCTCTCCACAGATCCAGCCTCAACTTTGCTGCCAAAGTGACCTTCCTAAATTGCAGGTCTAACTATATCACCCCCATATTCCTCTCCCCCCCATTCATAATCAATAAACTCTAGTTGACTCCTTATTACCTTTAGGACCAATTATAAAATGCTCTATTTGGCATTTGAAGCCCTTAACCCTATGTCTTTCTCCTTCCTTTCAAGGTTTCTTACACTCTACTTCCCCTTATGTACTCTACATTCCACCAACACTGGCCCTATTTGCTGTTTCTCACATGATATATCACATCTTCCAAGTCTGGAATGTTCTCTCTTTTCATCAATCGATTTTTTAGTTTTCCTGCCTTCCTTCAAGACATTTCAAATATGACCTTCTTCAGAAGGCCTTTCCCAATTGTCTCAGTCCATAATGTTTTTCCCTCTGGACTTACTCTCCATCCACCATCTATGTCTTGTCTGTATCTAGTTATTTACATGTTGTCTCTCTCATTAGGATATGTTTGTTGAGGACAGGATTTATTTTTGCCTTTTTTGTATATCCTGTGCTTAACTCATTAAATAATGTTTGAAAGAAATAAATGCTTGTTGACTGACTCTTGTTTGGAGGAATTAATTTTCTCCAAGTGCCTATTGCTTCTTGGAGAATTAAATTCATATTTTTGGATTCATAGTCATAGTAATGGATTCTAACTAAGAAATGCTTTAAGTAGCATGTTCAAAACCAGGTGTATGAAAATGCAGCAGAATTGGAAAAGAATGAAAAATTTTATTCTGATTTCCTGTGACTAGTCCTCATGGCTCTATGGACAATAAAGAAGTACCAGTCTGTGCTTTCATGAAATAGTCTCTATGGACCAGTATGAACTGGATTGACTAGCTCTCACAGCCAATTATATTTCTATTTCAATTGTATAGACTTATCAGTCTTACATCTAACTCATGGGAAGCAGAGTAAGGTGCCTGTAGTTGCCCAAGAGAACCTAATATTAGATCAGTTAATATTTACATAGGGCTTTAAGGTTGAAATTCTTTTTAATTTTCTTTTATAAGAGTTGAAGTCAGAATGAGTTTGGAGGAAGAAAGGAAATAAAGCTAATGGAAACTTAGCGGCAAAAAGGCAACTCCATACTAAGATTGCCATCTCTACAATGATGACATGAACAGACCAAATGTTAATTGTACCCACCTTCCCCACCCCTCACTTCATTTGGTTTCTGAAGGGACATTATGAAATTCAAAGTGTGTGGCAATGGCAACAACTTTCTTAGGTACCATCTTCCCAGATTTCTGGAACCACCCAGAGTGAGAGTTAATCTACCATTCAACTTTTGGTTCTTATGCAAATCCGGATTTCAGGAGAGTAGGATGTGGTGATGAAAGATTGTGTATGTTAGAGTTTCAGAAAGGTACCTAAGAATTCATTTGAGATAGCATCATTTCCTTTACTTTTAAAAATTTGTTACCATTAATAAGATCATGGCTATCCTTCCACACAGAGGATCTAGCAGAATCTCAATATTAAGACTTTTTTTTTGTCTGTAAAGACACATGCCTTATGATAAAGGGTTTTTCTTTTTTAAATAAAAGGATAATAAAGCCATAATATAGCATAGGAATGAGGAATTTGCTTACTAAATGTAATAGCTAAATTAATATGTTGTTAATTCTGATTTGTGAGCTGCCATTTTTTCTTTAAATTGTTCTTTTTTGTTCCTAATCATTCTTCAACAGAATGAGAAATTTAGAGAGGGAACTTAGAGCCCATTTATCCAGGAAATTTATAATGTCTTTTTCATTGTGGCCTTCTTTGACTGTGTAGTGAATTTTATAAACCCCTTCTCAGGGTAATATTTTTAAGTACATAAAATAAAATACATAAGAATATAGGAAAATACAAAGGAATTTGAATTATTGATCAATCAAAATTTTGAATTAGTGATCAAATTTTTAAAAAAACTTTTGGACCCCAAGTTAATAATCTTTAATATAGTTCAGTACTCTGACTTTGAAGATGAAGCTATAGAGATTAAGTAACCTATCTAGGGTTATTCAGCTAATTATTGATAGAATCAGGACTGGAACACAGGTCTTGACTCAGCCCAAAGGTTGCACTTCCTTGGTTTTTAAAGCTGTCTACATGTCATTCTGGAATTGATTTTTATTTTGAGGTTAAATAATTAATGTAAACCTAGTATCAAGAGAGGGAAACACTTTAAGGTTGGATTTAGAAAATGTTTCCATTTTATTTAAAAACCTTATAGAGATTGAGGCATTGACAAGGCTTTCCCCATACATCATCCTAAAGTAGTCATTGGCTTTTTACAAAGACTTTTAAATTACTTATGTCAGGACATTATCCTTATTGATGGAAATTTTTAATGTAAGATGGTGAAGGATGGACTGCTAATCCTGGCCCCCAAAGTAATAGATTCAGATACTTGCGGTTTGTGTTAATACACTAGTTGTTAATATTTAATGCTCTTTCGTCTTCCATTTCAGCCCATCTCTGCCTGCCCTTGATTGGCAGCTGCCATCTCACTCAGGACCTTATGAACTTAGGATCGAAGTACAGCCCAAATCCCACCACAGAGCTCATTATGAGACTGAAGGAAGTCGAGGGGCTGTGAAGGCATCTGCTGGAGGACACCCTATTGTACAGGTATCAGTATTTTTTCAAGACAAGGTTTGTTCATTTTGATATGTCACCTGAAATGTATACTTTTTGGTATTCTTTGTCCTTTCTTTGGAAAGAAAACAAGTATAGCTCTTCCTTCTTTTCTCTCCCTTTCTTACCCCCACCCCCACCCCGCTCTCCTTGCCTTGCCTTATCTTCTTTTCCATCTTCTCTCCTCCCTTTTCCTTCTTACCTTTCCTCCCCTCCACATTGATCTTTTCACAAGAAGTCAAGTGAGATTTTGGATTGTCTTTTTTTTTTTTTTTTAAGTATTTTAGGTGCTGGATTTCTCTTTAAAAATTATGAAAAAATCGGAGTACTATGTGATCTTTTTCTCCAGTACTTTTGTGAGATACCTACGATTGTTGAACCTAAGTTTATGTCTAAAAAATACACACTAAATTTAGAGATGGGCATATGGTTTTTGTAAGTAGGCAATGCTAGGAAGATAGATTGGTATTTAAGACTGTGTGGTCCTTGTGAGAAAGTTAGGTCAGCTGCTTTTCTTCTTGGTTTGTCTGTCCCCATACATTTTCTTAAAGTCCCTTAAGCATAAGCAGATAACAATGAAATCAGAAATCAGAAACTCAAATTACTGCATTCAGTAAAAGAAAAACAGCACAAACTCAATAAGCAAAGAGGAAAAATGCTTTGGACCACCCTGGGAATTCTTCTAATTTTCCAGATGGTGGCAGTATGCATCATGGAGGGAGAGTGGGGGAAGTTGTCTTTTCTGTCATCTTCATGGCTTCTTTCAATGGATTTGAGGGGCTCCCTTGGTGCTACTTAAATTCTTAGTGTGCTTTAGGATAGAGAAAAAAGGAATGAAAGGAAAGCAAAGTTAACCTGACAGTATAAAGATTTTTTTTTTCAATTTCCTAGTGATAAGTCTTTGATGAATAAATTTTAATATTTGTCAGGATTATTTACTTGAGGAAACTTTGAGTCAGGCACTGAAATCTTGCTAGATCTCAGTTTCCTTATCTATATAAAGATGGGTTTAAACTAGATAATAGCTAAGATCACTTTTAGATTTATGATTGTATGATCATAACCTGATCATGGCCAACTGGGTGCCAAAAAACCCCGAGAGTACCAAGCTATCCTCACAGCTCCATCTCAGTTTTATATATAAAACTATTCAAAATGCCAGCTTGTAGCTGATAACCCATATAAATACACAACCCTAGGATGAGAAAAGGATTGAAGCTGATAGTGCACTATTTAGTGGATACTGGTAAACCTGACCACTTCACCTGGGGTGAAACCTTGCTCAGACTTTGTCTATACTTGCCCACTGATTTAAGTAACCTTCTCATCAGTTCATCAGATAGATATTATTTGGATGTGTTTTCTTCAACTATTATAGAATCAATGCTTCTAGCTTTTGCTCTTTAAAAAAAAAAGAAAAAGGGTAGCTTGGTAGCTCAGTGGATAGAGAGAAAGGCCTAGAGATGGGAGATCTTGGATTCAAATATGTCCTAGCTATTTGACCTTGGGCTTAACCCCCCAATTGCCTAGCTCTTGCCACTTTTCTACCCACACTTAGTATTGATCTAAGACACAATTAAGGACAACATGTAAAAAAAAACTATTGATGTTATGTATCATGTAATCATTATCATCATCATCATCATCATCATTTAAAGTTTGAAAAGCACTTTACAAATACTATCTTATTCTCTCAACATCCCTAAGATTGTTGTTGTTATGTACATCTTACAGATGCGATTACTATCCATATCTTAGAGATGAGGAAACTAAAGCAAATATTCAGTCAAGTGATTTGCCTAGGGTCCCATAGCTAATAAATATTGGAGACTAGATCTGAATCCAGCACTTGGCATAGTGCCTGGTATATAACGGGTGCTTAATAAATATTTACTGACTCCAGGTCCAGCACTTTGTCCATTGTACTATATTGCTGCCTTCATAAATATGCACACACACACACACACACACACACACACACATATATGCATCTGGTAATGTTCTAAATATAGTTTTATTTCTAAATTTTAAATTGACTTAATTTAATGAAATAATTTAATTATCAAATTAATTTAATCGAAAAACATTTTCCTACAATTGCATGTAAAAACAATTTTTAACTTTGGTTTTTTTTTTGTTTTTTTTTTTAAACCCTTGTACTTCAGTGTATTGTCTCATAGGTGGAAGATTGGTAAGGGTGGGCAATGGGGGTCAAGTGACTTGCCCAGGGTCACACAGCTGGGAAGTGGCTGAGGCCGGGTTTGAACCTAGGACCTCCTGTCTCTAGGCCTGACTCTCACTCCACTGAGCTACCCAGCTGCCCCTTTAACTTTGTTTTAAAAAAGTTTGAATTCCAAATTCTCTCCCTTCCCTCTCCCTCTTTGAGTTAGTAAGCAGTCTCATATAGGCTTAAATATAGGGGTTTTAAAAAAATGTTAACTGATATTTTCAGAGGTTTTGTTAAATTCAATTAAAAAAACAACTCCCATTCATATATTTCTCCCACAAAGGATATCTCTATAAAAGAATAAAATGACTCAAGTAAACTTTTCTCTCTAATTTTTTCATAAGTAAAAGAAATAAGAGAATATCTTTAAGTCAAGGCCAGATAACCACTTGTTTAGAATGCTGTGAAGAGGATTCCCATTCAGCTATGAACTTGAGCTCTGAATGCCCTCCAACTTGGTGATTGTGTGTGTGTGTGTGTGTGTGTGTGTGTGTGTGTGTGTGTGTGTGTCTCCCACATCTCTGCTTCATAAAAAGGCTGGAAGGAGTGGGCAGTTTATTTTCCTCACTGCTTTGTGTTTGAGAAATGCCACATGGTCTTGTTATCATTTAGAATAATAAACGTACTGAAGTTGGTAAGCAAATTCTAAGTGAAGAGACCAGCACAGAGGCAATAGTCAGACAGCAGAGGCCTATGTAAAAGGAGCTCATGGTTTCTGAGCCAAATTCTACCCTCAGATGAGTGTCTGCAGCTCATGTTGACTTTAGTACTTTTCCTGCATACATCTAAGGGTAGAATTTGGCTCTTCGAGTGGTGACTCAGTGTGGCATTTCCCCACCTCATAAACATTTTGAAAAAAAAATACGGTTTACTTTGCTTCAGGGTTAGGACATTGAGGATGAGGTCTTTGACCAGTATGCCTCATTGGTAGCAAGGAGGCAGACATAACATCTACTTTCTGTCACTATTTTCTGTCTACAGAAAATTAAGGAAAAAAAACAAATAGATAAATTCTTTGAGGGATTTGCTTTTTCTTTCTGTCACAGATTTTACCTAATAAACTTTAAAAGTTTTTAGGTTGTCGCTTACTTTCAAGGATAGCATCAGAGATGAAAATCTTTTCATGTGGCCCACAACTCCAGGTTGTACAGAATCTGTACACAGTGTTTCTTTTCTTTTCTTTTCCCCAAATCATGAAACTGGTCTCCCCAACCCTGTTATTTGGAAAATCATACAAGTTGGAAAGGTCCCTCAGCAGGGTTTACAGTATTTGTGTGTTATTCCATTGAGATAAATGAAGAGGGAAAGAGGGAGGGGAGGCCGCAGAGGCAAATGGTTGGTTTTCAATGCCAAAAATCAGTGAAATGGAGGCAGAAGGATGTATGCTGAAAAGCTAAGCACTTTAGCTGAACATTTGTGAATGATATTAAAGTGATATTTGTAGCCACACACTTGGTGCCAATTAATACCTACTCAGGACTCTGCATGATGTGAGGAAATGTCGATGGAGAGACATCAGTGCTCCATCACCAGTCTGACATTTCAAGTTTCCACCTTGCTGGTTGGAAAAAGTGGAGAAAATGCCAGAATTTTAGTTAGGCTAAATAACTAAAGACATTTCCCTCCCCTCTCCTGCTTCATTTTTTAGTGAATGAAAGTGTGCTGTTGCTGAGTGGAAAAGATAGTATGCCAGGAAGGAAAAGAAGACTGGTAAGGAGGAGAAATGAAAGTGAAGTCATGTTACTGTAGAGAAACTGTCTTCTCAGTAAAAGCTGAGGGCATAGATTTATTGTAGTTGTTCTTAGGGAAATGTAGAAACTGGAGAGATCATGGGAAATTGCTGCATATATTTTTAGCACTTTTCTTTCTAGAAATCAAAGCTTTTAGGCATCACTAATCTCATCACAATATCTCACCTAGAATATCGCATCACTTTTCCTATGAGGCAACTTGGTGTCATTGTCATTCAGTCATTCTATTCAGTCATATCTGACTGACTCATTTGGGACTTTCTTAGCATAGATATTGGAGTGATTTGCCATTTCCTTTTCCAGCTCATTTGACTGATGAAAAAAACTGAGGCAAACAGGGTTAAGTGACTGGTCCAGGACCACACAGATAAGAAGTGTCTGAGGCCAGATTTGAACTCAAGTAGATGAGTCTTCCTGACTCCAAGCCCAGCGCTCTTAATCTACTGTGCCAACTAGCTACCCAAACACAGCTTGGTATAAAGCACAAGCTTAGAAGTCAGAGGTCTTAACTACATCTTGGTTCTGTCACCTGTTTTGTGGCTAAGTCATTTTGCTTCCAGAGCCTCAGTTTCTAGAATGAAGGGATTACATTAATGACTTCTATGGCTCTAAATCTTTTGGTCTTTGTTGACTTATGGAGGATGAATGATTTGTATAAAATCAGCTTAAGTCAAAAGAAGTAAAACCTATAGGACATAGAACTTCATTTTGGGGAGGTGACTTAAAGCCTGGGTAGACTCCAAATATATTCCTCCTTTAGTGTGGTTGTCACCTTAAAGGAGAATACCCAGTGAAGACTAGTGATACAAAAAATACCCAAGCAAATCTACCCATGGGTTTACTAGTTCCCTCTGTCTCTGGCTAGAATATCTATCAGTCATCATATGGAATGTATGTAAGATGTGTGTTTTATAACTTGGACCCATAGAGTAAAAGAAGTGAGAGGGAGGAAGGTTGAATAGGAGAAGGACAGATTAGGACCCCTGCCTGTAGTTATTCAAAGCAATTAATTCCAGGAGAATGGAGGAGACTAGAGCTGAAGAGCTTTCATATACCCAGAGTGTCACTTTCTCTCTAGTGTCACTAATCTCTCTCTTTCTTTCTTCTCTCTTTCTCTCTTTCACCCTTTCTTTTACTTTTTTCTCTTTACATACATAAATATACATGAATATGTATATATACACACATATCTATATCTATATCTATGTATATATTACTTTAGTATTGGTGAAGGTGAACTATGAGCTGTCTGAAGAGCGATGAACCAGCTTCCTTAGCTTCCTGAGACACTACTCTCCTCCCACCCCCAATTTCCTACTTTCAAGATCTGCTGAGTTAACAAGAAAAGTTCCATGCCAATGAGCCATCTTACCATCAAACTTCCTAGTCATTATTAGGCAGCTGGGTGTCTCAGTGGAGAAGAAAATTCAAATCTGGCTTCAGACACTGACTGCATGATCCTGGAAAAGTCAATCTTTTTCAGCCTTAGTTTCTTCATATGTAAAATGGGGAAAATAATAAAGGAAAATAAATAACATGATCTTGTTTCTCTGGCTTGGGGCAAGGGATGAGAAAATTGTAGGTAGAGACTCAATGTTCTTGTGTAAAGGTGCTACTGGACTTTGCTCTGAGATGGAGCTGGGCTTTCTATCTCAAGTGGTGAATTTAAATCTCCCTTAATTTCCTTGAGAGGGGAAGAGATGAGTTTATCAGAAAGATAGCTACAGTCTCTTTTATTAGGAAGAAGACTGGCAGTAACCTAATACACCCATGCATGAAGGAAGTCTACCTATTTGATCAGCTCAACTGAGCTTGCTGACAAAAATGATTAAGGAAACTAAACAGGTTTCTGCTTTGGGCAAAATCTCTGGAGTAGGAATCAATAGTTAAAAGGAGGAGGAAGGAGACAGGGAGGACTTCATAGTCTTGTACATGCATACATGTACCTGAAGATAGCCCTCGAAGACCCTGGTGACCATGTCACTTGAAACCATCTCAAATATCATCACTTCTGGTTCTAAGAAATCATGTCAACCAAACCTAGTGCATTTCAACAACTTAGCTCATTGTATTGCTTGAAAAAACAGTAATTTTCAAGGGTTTTATGGGTTTTTTAGGGTCATATTCAGGCTCTGGCACAGTTGACTGTGAACCTTTCCTATGGCGACTATGTTGTTTCTGAATGAAAAAGCAGGATAAGTGGTCTGATCAAGTGTATTTTTCTTTTGCTTGATAAAAGTACATTTTCTTTTCTTAAAATTGGAACTGTTTAAGAAAAGCAACCATGGACATTTTTAGAACTAGGTTGTTCTTGGAGTAGGGGATCTTTGAGTTGGAATTTTGGATCTGGAGTTAGAAGATTGGATTTCAAACTCTGATTCTATCACTAGTCTGAACTTGGGAAAGTCACTTAGTTACTTCCTGAGGCTCAATGTTCACATCTGTAAAACTGGGATAATAGTATCTATTGTGCCTTCATCATTGTGTTGTTGACACATTTAAGTAAAATAATGTTTGTATACCACTTTGTCAACTTCAAAGCTATGTAAATGTCAGTTAATAATATTATTACCTGCCTCACCAGAAGTTTGTGAGGTTCATAAAAGATAAAGTATTTAAAACATTTACTAATGATTATGGACTAAAGAAATATCACTAGTCATTCTTTTTGCACAAAAATAAAAAATGAAAATGACCCTAGGACATTTGTAGAACTTTTAATAAAAGTGGAACTGTTCCTTTCTCAGTTCCTGAAGATCTTGATTAAATTTAAACTTCATTTGTTTAGCCCTAATCTGCCTATCCTTACCCCGACCCCTGCTCCCTTTCTCCCATTCTGAGTCTATACTATTTATTTGGAGTAGTGATTTTCAAATGTTTTTGCTCTTCTCATTCTCTTAAGCTTCGATATCACTCCTCTGGCCCCCAGTAAACCATACTGTATTTCTCTTTCTAAAGCAAGTGACATTAATTAAGGATGACCAAGAGAAAGTCCATTTGTTTCTAAATTTCTTTAAAAGTTCATTTGTATCTAAATTTCTCGAATACATTTCTTGGTCATGATTTGAGGGGGAAAAATTGGAGGGAGACAATAATTTACTTCGTCTTTTTAAAGAACTCTTAGTAGGTAGTAATAAATAAATAACATAACAGTTATTTATTTCATCTTGAATTTGATTCCACAGTGAGTATATAATAAAATTGTATTTCTATGATCTAAGTATCATATGCACTGAATAAAACAGAGTCAACATTATATGTGGATAGACTGCTGGGCCTGAAATCAGGAAGATCCAAGTACAAAGCCAGCCTCAGATTCCTACTAGTTGTATGACCCAGGGCAAGTCATTTAACCTGTTTGCCTCACTTTCCTCATTTGTAAAATGAACTGGAGAAGGAAATGACTGACCATTCCGCTATCTTATCTTTGTCAAGGAAATTCTAAATTGGGTCACAAAGAGTCAGACATGACTGAAATAACTCAACACCAATAACCCATATGGAACATTTGTGGTTCTGCTTTTAAAAATGAAGAATCTGTCAAAAATTAAAAATTTTAATAACTATAGATAACTCATTAAAATGATTGTAAAGGAAAGATTAGAACATGGGAAAGGAAGCCTATAAAAGCAGTAATGTTATCTACTATGAACTAAAAAGGAAATCTTCTTGAAGATAAAGCAAAAGTCAAGTTTCTTTATGAGCAAAAATTATTTATTTGTGAGTAACATAAAGCATTCCCTACAATATATGTGGCCAAATGAATTATGCATATGAAACTGAGGTAAGTAAGAAAGAAAGAATAGAGGGTTTTTAAAGTTTAAATTTTCAAGACAGTGGACTACAGAGTAGGCTAAAAATAGGTCTCATGTGTAATTATAAAACACACAAAAATAGAAAACTCTGTCTTTGGCATAACTCAATAACCACAAAGTTTTATCCTGTGTTGTTGAGTTATTTTAGCATATCCTTTAACACCAGTAGACTCTGACACCCTAACCTTATCCTTACTTCTCAAACTCATTACTGTAACATTAGACTGCAAAAAGAGGAGACCACAGATTAACTTGATAAGAGCATGACCAACTCCCTATTTAGCCATGAGAATTGTGCTGCCTATTTGTCTCAAGGATGAATCTTTGATCACAGAATGGCAATTTTATATGACTATTGAATAAACTCATTCATACTCATGTGCTATCTAACCAGAGTTTTCAAATGTACATTGATTATTTCCCTTCCTGTTCAATCATATTTGCTATTCATCTTGATGATTATCTTAGAAGAAACAAACAAAAAAGCCTCTTTGTTCTTCAGCATGAAAGCCCTAAGTAGTACATAGTCAGAGTTAACTTATTTGAAGATGGAAGTCTGCCTTATAAATATAGTGGTGCAATACATAGAGTGCCAGACCTGAAATCATGAAGAGTTGAGTTCAAATTTGTCAGACATTTACTGTGTCACCCTGGGCAAGTCACTTAACCTTTGTTTGATTTAGTTTCCTCATCTATAAAATGGGGATAATAACAGAACCTAGCTGCCAAGGCTGTTATGACAGTCATGTGAGATAATAATTGTAAAGCTTTTTGCATAATGCCTGGCACATAGTAAGTGCTATATAAATGTTAGCTATAATTTATTATTATTATCAATTAATTTATTGTTATAATAATATTGTTGTAATAATAATAATATAATAATAATAATTATTATTATAGCAGCTAGCTGCCTGATAGAACACCAGGCCTGGACATCTAGTCATAAATGTTTACTAGCTATGTGACCCTGGCCAAGTCATTTAGTCTTGTTTGTCTTAGTTTCTTCATCTGTAAAATGAGCTAGAGAAGGAAATGAAAAACCATTCTAGAACAAAGAGTTGGATATGACTAAAATGACTGAACAACAAAATTATTTTTATTACTCACTTTTCAAATGTCAGTCTAGCAAACTCAATAGCAGACTTTCTTTTTTGCTTATGATCACAGGAAAGTGAATAATAAAGCTGAGAGGTATCTTAAAGATTCTCTAGTATGACATCCTTATTTTGCCAAAAAGACCCAGAAAGGTGTCACAGTTTGCCTAAGGATACAAAGTTAATTAGTTGAAGATTTGAGAGCAGAACCCAGGTCTCCTGAACCTCAGTCCTCTTTTGGTGTGTGTGTGTGTGTGTGTGTGTGTGTGTGTGTGTGTGTGAGAGAGAGAGCGAGAGAGAGAGAGAGAGAGAGAGAGAGAGAGAGAGAGAGAGAGAGAGAGAGAGAGAGAGAGGCAGAGAGAGACAGAGAGAGTGAGACAGAGAGATTGAGACAGAGAGAGACAGAGAGAGACAGAGTGAGGCAGAGAGAGAGAGACAGAGACAGAGACAGAGAGAAGGGTTGTTGGGGGTGGGAGAGGAGGTGAAAGGAGATGTGCTTTTGGTAAATATTCTCTTGTTTTTCAGTTGCTTAGAGTTTGACTGTTTTTGTTCTTTTTTTTGTGATCTCTGTTCCTTAATGTAGTCCCTGGAATATGTGTTAAATAAATCCTTATTGATTGATTCTTTTAAAGACCTTTTGATATTTTTTCTAGGCATTGTACATATTGTTCTCTTGGTTATGTTTATTTTGCTCTGTACTCATTCATACCAATCTTTCCACTTCTCAGAATTCCTCATATTCTTCACTTCTTTAAACAATAATATTCCATGCCATTCACATAGCACACTTTTTTCAGCTATTCCCCAATTACTGGGTGCTAATTTTGTTTCTAGTTCTGTGGGAGTAGTTCTATTCTTTATGAAATTATTATCTTCCTTTCTAACTTCTTTTCACTACCACCTCCTTCCCTGAAGTGTTAATAATCAAACAACCCTTTCATACAGATGGAAATGCCATCTTCCTCATGTTGAGGAATATAAAGAATTGGCAAACACCTGCTAGCCAGGTTGCAGTTTATCATTAAAATCTACACAATCACTCAACAACCCAGACTGTGAGCCCAATTTTATGGTCTCTTTTTTAGAAGGCCATACTTTTAAAAGTAGATGCATTTCACACTTCTTACTTCCAAAATTAAAGATTGTTTGAAAAGAGAAAAAGGACAATAAAACAGAAAAGTAAAATAATATGGCAGCTGTTTGTTGGCAGCTATTACAATAAAATACAAGGAGACCATGGAAGGCTTATTGTAAAAGCTTCTTGGGATAGGCTTGTGTTTTTTTGTTGTTGTTGTTTTTTGTTTTTTGCTGGATTGGGTTGTTCTCTGCCAGTGCTTAGGTGAAATATAGTGGTATAGTTGTTAATCAGTTAATCAGTTCATCAATCAGCAAATATTTATTAAGCATCTACTATGTTCTAAATGCTAAAGATATGAAGACAAAAAGATAAACTACCATGGGATTAAATGTTGCTCTCTTAGTCCAGTGGTTCTTAACCTTTTTTTTTGAGTCATGGACCCCTTTAATAGTCTGGTGACACCTATGGACTCCCTTTCAGAATAATGTTTTTAAATACATGAAATAAATACTTAGATTAAAAAGGAAACTAATTTTATATCTCTTTAGAATACATATCAATATGGTGATTTATATGATCTTTATGTCGATATTGATCTATTGATACCTATCTACAAGATATCATCTATAGATTAGATAGATAGTAGATATCAAACTTATGGACCTTGCATTAAGAACCCCTTCACTAGTAGTTTTCCCCCTAAAAGTGTTTTCTGGAACTCAGGTTGCAGATGGCAGTTTTTGGCCTTTTGAGGATATCTTACTTTTCTTCAGCTTCACTTTAGACAGGAATAATAAAAACTGTCAATGTCAGTTTTCCAGAAGATAGAGGTTAACAAGTGATAAAGATCAGTTTGGGAGCCTCTTTCTACTCAAACAATTAAATTATTTAACTAGCCCATTTCCCCCTCTACTATTTTAAAGCCAATTTTATGTTGCATAAAAAAATTCAGTGAAAAGGAGGCAGACTTAATTTACCTTAAAATACACAATTTAATTGTTATGTGTAGCACAGAACTCAAATTGGGGGATTGTTAAAAAATGAGGCAATCATTCTAAATAAGTCTTTGTTGTGGTTTGTTAAATTACCTGCCTTATAATAAAAACAGAAATCCTCTCTTACATCATCTTACCCCAAATTTTGCTCCTCCTGCTGTGTCACTCAGCTTACCATTTCCCTAGCTATCTATCCATCTGTCTGATTCATTTTCCCACTATATTGTTCTTTGCCTGTCTATTTCCCTGGATGGATGGATAGAAGGATGGATGAATGGATGGATAAAATAGGTTGCTGTTTCTGTCTGTGACTTATCTCCTACTTTTCTCCAATCTCCAATTATATTTTTTGTTTGGTTGTTGGTAGATATGAAGAGAATCAATAGGGAGCAACTTAGAATTCAGAGTGTTTTGTGGATTATTTTGTAGTAATTTGTAAAACCCCATGGATAGGATAGATGTGAGTCAGAGGATACCAGCATTTTATTCATATTATCTATGCTTTATAGCAGCAAAATTATTGAGGATTCCCCCTTCCTCAAAAGCTTTCAATTATATGGGCTGTATCTATGGATAATTATCATAGTAAGACATTTTGGATTTTTATGAAAATAGTTTTGACCTTATTCTCTCCCTGAAAGGGTTTTGGGGATTCCCAGGGGTCCTCGGACCATACTTTGAACTGCTGCTGTATGATTTGCTCAACATTTTTCTTTATCTTAATTGGATCAAGATATGAGAGAATATTGGATATGAGAGAATATTGAAGGGAGAATTGGGCTCACCTTTTTTTTTTTACCTTTGTCACCTCTTGGTTCTGTCTATATTTGATTAAAAACAATTTTTTTTCATCCTACTATGTCCATACTTACTATGGGATTCTAGTTTTTAAAGACCTTTAAAAAATGACATCATCAGGGAAGCTAGGTGGCTCAGTGGGCTAGGCCTTGAGTCAAGAGGTCCTAGGTTCAAATCTGGTCTCAGATACTTCCTAGCTTTGTGATCCTGGGCAAGTTAATTGACTCCATTTACCTATCCCTTACCATTCTCCTTCCTGCCTTGGAACCAATATTTAGTATTGATTCTAAGATAGCAGGTAGACTTTTTTAAAAAATGATGTCATTTATAAAGTAATAATCTGCCCCTTTTGATAAGTGCATTCCTTATGTTATTGTTGTCTCTGATCTCTGATGAAAGTTTCTATTCATAATAAGGATTTTCTGAGCACTATCAGATACTCTGATTTATGATAACTGTGCATAGAGCTTTTAACATCTTGGCACCAACCGGAAACTGGTGGTTATAGGGGACCATTTTAGAATGGCTGCCCTTATTTTCCCACTCAGCCATCTGCTCATTATTGCAGGACATCTTCTGATTGCCTCTCTGTGGAGTCAAAAATTCTGTTTGCTGTTTAATTGCCCCTCCCCTTTTATCAGTAAGTAATAGGGTATGAGCATAAAGGAAAAGAAAAGAGAACAGTCATTATTGTAGAGAAAAATTTTTAAATGCAAGATTTGTTTTAAATCAGTGATTCCATTCCAATCCTAGGATTTTAGAGTCAGGAAATTTGGCAACGAGTATTTATTTATTATCTGCCAGGCCCTGAACATACAAAGAAAGCACAAAAAGGAAATGGACCTTAAAGGCCATCTAATACCAGCCCCAGAGGATGAAGACATTGCCCAAGATCACATTGCTTCTGCTTTCAATTTTATTAAGCAGCAGTGTACTATAGGAAATAACTCTTTGAATTAAGAGCCAGAAGAGCTGATTTCTAATTCAGCCATAAACACAGTCTTAGTTGGGTGATCTTAGGCAAATCACAGCCTCTCAACCTTAGTTTTCCATATTTGTAAAATGAGAATAACCATTGTTCTGTCTACATCACTGGGTTGTTATGCTTTGAAAGCCTTTAAGTTACAAGTTATTCTTAACATTATTTTCATCTTTCTAATGTAATATAATGTAACTTATTACATGTTTTAAAATAGTTTTTATTATGAACTTGACAAGCATTAGTAAATGTGAGCATTTCAATAAGAACAAAGAACAATGAACAGAAAAGTAATTATCTTTCATCCTAACTTACTTATAGTCTGTACCTTTTGACCAAAACCATGTGTTCTAGACTTTCTAATTCTCTGAACAGATTTCTTGATATTTGTGTTATTTCTCTCTACCTATTATATTTCATTCTCATGTTGCTTTAAACACTTTTTATAAGGCTTTCATTAGTGCCTATTGGAGAAAAACCACAAATATAAAATCATGCTGCATGAAGAATTAGGAAATATTTACAGATGGAAGGTAGATGAGAAACCAAAATGTAAAATAATTTCGGTGAAGGGAGACATGTTCAAGTTAAATGAGGCATTCAAATGTAGTACCTTAGTTTAGAATAAAGTAATTTTCAGTGAGTTTAGAAGTTGATATATGTATCCTATTAATATTTACTATTTATTTTAAAATCACATTTTATGTCCTGCTTAACTGGTTTTGAATGAATGCAAATATGAGAGAGTATAGAAGAGAGATGTTCTATAATATTTTTTATATTTATCCATAATATAAAGAAACTGGAGATATGAACAGTGGAAAAGGAAAGTCTCTGGTGGGATAGTATCTTCTAGGGTAGATGTCTTTTCTGTGTGAGTTTACATGAGATGACCTGTTGAGGTCTCTTTCAACTCTCATGATTTTATGACTAATTATTCCTTTTAGACACATTATAGATTCATAGAATATTAGAACTGGAAAAGAGTCGAGAGGTAGCCTCCTCTAAACTTATAATTTTTAAGATTAGGAAACAAACTCTAGGAGGTGGACAGACATAGCCAATCAGTGCTAGAATTGAAACTAAAACCTAGCTTTCTTGATTGCTGGTTCAGCACTCTTCCCATTTCACCCAGGATGGTCTTTTTTGATTGATGATTATTTTTGATTGATGATTAATATGATAAGAAAGGGTAGGGTTACTTTTCAAAAGAATTTTTGGTACCATTTCTAACCAATTGTCTCACCATTTCCAAAGAGTATTCTTAATATCAGAATGGAGTAAGATGGTCTTCAGGTCCAAAAGCAACTGAAACAAAATCTTTTTTGTCAACTGCATTCGGGCTTCTTGAGACAAGGCTACATGCTGCTTTTTGAAGTTATTTTTGTAGGATGTCAGAGATTTTTTTCTCTCCTAACCAGATGAACTCTGAAGTACCTGTATAGTAAACCTCTCCTATTGGGTACCTGGATAAACACATCAGTCATTACCAATGTCATTGTTTATAATAATAGAGAGGAATATCTAAATTCTGCCTTTCTGATTCTATAGGGCATAGTAGTGCCTGTGAAGGATAGAAAAGATTTCTACACTCATCTCCTAATTTCCCTTTAGACCGGACTTACAAAGGCCGTTGGCTAATGCAGCTACCCAAGCAGCTGTGTTAATGAAATAGTCAAGATGGCATCAAACACTCTGGAAAAATATTGTGGACTATTTACTACTCCTCCATCCTGTTTCCCTTCCCACCCCTTGATGTGACATCATTTGGGAGGCTTATTCTCCTGGGTTCTCCTATTGAATGGCTTCTTTATAGCATTGCAAAGGACCAGAATTTTAACCTGAGTCTTGACCACACATTAGATTAAGCTTAATTTTTACAAGCACCACCAATAGCACAAATAAAGTCAGCATCTAGAATATAGGATAGTCATAGCCTTTATTTACTACTCATATTTAACCGCAGGACTAAAGTAAAGTGAGTTATACTACCATTTAGTAGTTAGCTTTCAAAAATATCACTTAAAATGTACAAAATATCCTCTTAGCTCTAATCTCAGAGTTAAAATTCAAAGCTGATCATGCCTCAAAAGAAAGGAATTTGAATCTCCACAGGGGAAAGTGACTAGTTTATATAGAGATTTAGCAACAGAGATGGCATTAGAATTGAAAACTCAAATTTTGACAATTTGATGATATAGGTAAAGCAATAATCCTGCCTTTGGCAGAAGGACCAAAAGTAGATCAGGAACCCTAGACTGTCTTTCCATGTGATATATATTTGTGCCACTGGAAGAGTTTTTATGCTAGACCTTGGAGCATCAAAGGTAGGTCTGTAGACCGTAGGGGCTTGTCTGACATTGCCTCATTGGACTTCTTTATGCAGTATGGTTCCAGAATAGACCTTGCTTTCATGGTTCTCTAATGAATACTTTTTTTTTATCAGCCTACGAGAGAGTAGACAGCCTTAGAAAAAGGCATTGTGCATTTTGAGAAATAACTTATTTTTTCAAGCCCTTAACCCTGACATTTCAAAAAGTGCTGTCATTACTGTTCTTTTCCATTATATATAGTACCTTTTCTCCAAGAAACTAAATGTAGTTTACAAAGTCTTAAATACTGTAAGAAATAATTTTGTCAGCAATATTTTAATACTGTAGACAAATAACAAGATTCTCTATTTTTTTTAACATTGAATGAGGTGGTTTATTTTACCTACTGATTTATTCCCACTTTTCTTATGTGATTTGTTATAAATGTATATCATATCTCTTTCAGTTTTGGAATGCTTCCTTAGAAAGGATTATTAAACTGAAAAGTCAGGCTTTCATGAGAGCCAGTTAAATAGTTATTACTGAAATAAATTATTATTTGATGGCAAAACTACTTAGTTACAATTAGAAGCCATCCATTTGAGAGTCACAAAAGAGCAGAAACTCTGCTCCAGACCTGTCAGATTACTGCGTATTGACATGTACCCAAGAGTTGAAATGAAACACGGTTAAAATTAAAATGCAGGCCTAACCAAAAGCCAGATGCTCCATTATAGGCCCTTGCTTGCTTACCTGCCAAATACTGGGTAACCTGCATGAGGCAAGTAATTAATTTTTTATAAGTCTGCCTTGGTAACTAGACATCTGTCCTCTATTCTTAAGGCAATATTTCAAGGCAAATGATTGTTTCCTCCCCTATGCTTCCAATTACATAAAACCTAAAGAATTTTCATAATTTTATACATGCTCTATCTCCACCTCTGCACGTGGAGCTGGATAGAATATACATTATTCCTGTCTGTACTGAATTTAACTTTGGTCTGTTCCCTCTAGCACCAAATACAAGTCCAGGATCAAATTACTCAATCGCTCCCTCTAAATATGTTGTCGGGTTTTATGTCTAGCGTGGATTTATCATTTCTTTTCCTCCCGAAAGAGAACCCTGACAGACCTCTTTTCAGTGGCACAGAGAGAAAGTCTATTGTGCTAGAAAGGAATGTAAATGGCCCATTTTCGTTTTGTCAGGGTTGCAAAGTGAAAGAAAGCATCCTCATCATGGGAGTGTTTAAAATCATAATAATCTAAGAAGCATTACATAATTGGGGGGGTTGGAGGAAAGAAGGATTGAAGCAGTTAGAATTGAATGGGGATCCCCTCACTCATGGTAAAGGAGTATCTGTTGCAGATAGGTATGTAAAAAGGATTTTAAACACCTGTTAGAGTGTTTCAGAGTTAAGTAAAACTTAAGGAAACTCAGCTTTGGGTTTCCACACAGACAGTATATACATTGGGGAATAAAAGTCTAAGCTATAGGTTACAAGTGGAAACCCACCCAAGGCAATAAACAGCCTTTAAAGGGACAGTATGATCATGTTCCAAAAGTTTTAGAATTTAAGCAGTTCCAGTTTCTGAGTCCAGGACTAAAGAATTTTGAGATCCTGCGTTTACTTAGGTACAGGACCTACTAACTAATATCCAATATAATGCCCACTTCTTCATTATTGTTGTACTTTTTGTTTAAGCGTGGTTCAGTATGATATATAGAAAAATGGGAATGAAATAAAGAGGTTGTAATTTGCAGCATGGCTATGCCACTGACTACATATGACTTTGGGACAGTTACCTCATTGGTCTGGACCTTGGGTTTCCCTTTCTGTATAATGAGAGGTTTTACTACAGCATGAAAGTCACAGGTCATAAATTTAGGACTGCAAGAGACCTAAAGATTATCTTGTCCAACTCCCTTATTTCATAGAAGAATAAAGTTGACTTGGCCATGGTCACACTAGCAGGGAATAATAGGCAGGATCACAGATTCTCAAAAGCTATGACAATAGAGCTCAGTTGTTAGTAGATCTTGCTAGCCTGGAAATTGCAATCCTAGCTTCAGACTCTATCTCTTGACTAAGGACCAACCAAGCTAGATTGGGGAGAGGCTCATCACCAGGATGGAGAATCTTTTTGGTTCTAAGAACTCTTGAAGGCTATCTTCAGAGTTATTATAGTGGGGTTTTGATCTGCATTGTTACAAGGAGGAGTCTTAGCAAAGAAATCAATCGTAGATCCTCAGGTCTGACTTGTTAAATGAGAGGGTAAAATTAGAGTTTGAATATGATTTAAAAATATTTTGATGTCTATTTCAGAACATCTGATTTCCTTTGTAATCCTGTGTGCTTTATTTTATAGATATGATCATTTGATTCTGAAAAAGGGATCCATAGTTTCACCAGACTGCCAGGAGAGAGGGTCCATGGCATGTTAAGAATCTTTGGGCTAGAGAACCTTTAAAGTTTCTTTCAGTTGCATTTTCTGTGATGTGATAGTCTACTACTCTGTTATAGAAGGGAAGGGAAAAAAAGAAACTTTTGGGAAACAAGCCCATTCTCTCCTTTAAAAAAATGCACAGTGGATAGAGCCCTGGGCATGGAGGCATGAAGTCCTGAGTTCAAATGCAGTCTCAGACAGTAGCTGTGTGACCCTGGGCAAATCGCTTAATTCTGTTTGCTTCTGTTTCCTCATCTGTAAAATGAGTTGGAGGAGGAAATGGCAAACCACCCCAGTATCTTTGCCAAAGAAACCCCAAATGGGTTCAGGAAAAGTCAGACATAACTGAAATAACCAAACAACAACAAAGGACTATAGCTAAGGAAATACATAGCTGGAGAGGGTGTAATATAGATGCTATAGCCAGGACTCATGTAAGAAAAGACAGTCATTACAACTTTTCAGTGATGAGAGCATTTCTGTAATGTGCTCAAACAAAATAAGAGAAGAAAATAGTAAAGAAAGTTTTAGAATTTGAGTTTGCCCAGGACAAGCATTTTATCTTTTGTAAGATCAATATAAAAAGTAATGGTTAGTCATCTAATGATGGCTGTCATAGACTACAATAGAATATGAACAAAATGCCCTTGGACTTAATAGTGCTTATATGATTATTTTACTTCATGCACATTGGATGCCATAATTTGGCTTGTTTCAAATATCCCTGATCTTTTTTGTCAGTTTACATTTTAAAAAAATCCTCCTTGTTTCTGCCTCCATGTTTCTGTACACATAATGAAGGCATAAGTAAAGATCTTTACCTAGAACATCAGGGGCAATTTTCTCTGTCCTGTGGAATGTCAGGTATTGGACTAAAGCCAATATATAAGATTCCTTTCTCTCATTAGACCTGTGAAATGTCCTGGAAGTACTATTCCTTTCTGTTTTATACTCATAGTTTTGTGGAGGGCAATGAGGAGGGCTCAGCTCTCAGCCCTGAATGCTTATTGGAATTGCAACATGTGAGAGAAGAGCCAGTATAACCACTGATTAATACCTCACATCTATATAAATGTTACTATGTGCCAGGAACTGTGCTAAGTACTTTACAAATATCTTTTTTTGTCTTCACAACAATCCTGGGAGATAGGGGTTATAATGGTCTCCTTTTCACAGATCAAGAAACTGAGGCAGACAATAGTTAAGTGACTTGCCCAAGGTCACACAGCTGTTACGTGTCTGAGACCAGATTTGAACTCGGGTCTTACTACCTCTAAGCCTAGCTCTCTATCCACTGTGGCAACTAGCTGCTAATTAGATTAAACTCTACAGGAGGGTTTTCTTAAGTTTCTGTGTGTGTCATGGATAACTGAGAGCCTGATGAAGCTGATGGACCCTTTCTCTGCATGTTTAAAAATACATCAAATAAAATACATAGGATAGCAAAGAAGACATGTGATGTTGAAAATATGTTATCAAAATATATATTTTTAAAATTCATGAATCTCTGAAATCTATCCAGAGAAATCTGGGCATCTTAGACCCCAAGGTAAGAACTCTTACCTGTCTATTCAGTTGTTCCAATGTTAAGAGAAAACTCGAGATCTTCAGGCAATTTGACCACTAAGCCAGAAGATCCAGATTTGTCCCAACAGCTGTATCCCTTCTTCTTGCAGAGAGAACACTGGGCTCTTGTTTGTGGCATATAGGGCTCCTTTGGTCTGTTCTAGCACAGATGCCCGACTCTGCTTCAGAGCCGTGGGCTTCAGTATTCCAGAGGGCGATGCACACAGTTATCCTTTTGATGGCAAGTAAGGGAGTGGGCATCACTTCAGCATCATTAACAGTGCCCAGTTATAGCCTGCCCATCTGATCCAGAGTAGTAGGACAGCTGTTCACCCCATGGAATTTACTTAAGTAGAGAGTCTGGCTTGGCATTGTATAATGAATCCCTACTCATAAGCTGAGTAGGTGGCTTCCATTCTATGGATTCAAGGGCACTGAAAAGCCTACTTACCCCAGATTATTCCTATTAGCCTGGGATGACATAGTCCTCCCTTCCATCCTGCTTGGTTTGGAATGACTGACACTTGAACCAGTAACAAATTAGACAACAAAAGTGAGGGGGGGAATGTTTCTGAGAGACTATTGTTAAAATTGACATCTGTTACCTTGGAGAAGTCCTTTAGTTCTCTTTCTCTCTCAGTAGCTTATTCACTCAGTTTAATTGATAAAGTCAGGCAGTCATCACCTTGAAAGGTATGGAGATTAAGGTCCTGAACAGATGAAACAGGACCACTGAAAGTTTCTCTGAAGAAGTTTGGTGGTAAAAGTAGAGAGCCTTTGGCATCAACAAGCTCTGAGTGGTAAACATAAAGGTTTCTAGCTAGGATGGTCAGGACATTGTAAGGGCACTCAGGGTGGGTATTAAGACAAAAGAGGAAGTGAAATTGGACAAAACAAAAATTTGCCTTCAGTTTCTCTCTAGTTTACCTGTGACAAATAGATGACAGGCCAGTGAACATTCAGAATAGGCTTACCCATAGAAGTTTCTATTCAGATGTGGATACTAGTCTTTTTGTTCTTTTTTATTCTGCCACTGTACAGAGTCACCATCATGGCGCACAATTGGGCAACCCAACAGAGAGCCAAATGAGCCTACTAATTGGTTTGCTACATTCCAAAGGCTGCTCTGATTCAGGCATAATCCACTGTGTTTGGATCAAGATGAGTCTATCCAGGATTCCCCAAGGAGTTCATTACTAAAAGTTAGTCGATAAACATTTATTAGGCACTTATTATATAAAAGGCACTGTGCTGAGTGCTGAGTGCTGAGAAATACAAAGAAAGATGAAAATCCCTGCCCTCAGGAAGCTCACATTATAATGAGGGAGGTGACATGTAAATAATTAGGCACATACAAGATATATACAAAGTAGATGCAAGGTAGCATCCTGAACCCAGAAAAGACAGATCATCCTCTGGTCTTGGTCCCTGAGTATTTGGCATGCTGACTGGTAAACAGTGGAGTACTCTTCAGTCTGTGAGCTCTTGGCCCCAAAGGGGTCTGCCAGAGAAGGACAATTAGTCTGAGAAAGAACACAGAAATGACCCTAGGAACCAGGAATAATCTGAATTTGGGCTATACTCTTTCATAGACTTTTCTTGTCTAGAAACCAGAAAGATTTAGTATTGGCCAGCCAAGAATGGGCATTCAGCAAGTTAGACATTCATTTATTTAGTCTTTGTAACAAAATCTACACAGCTTCGGGGGCAGCGAAGGGGCAGGCAGGTAGAGCAAGCCAAAAGATGCCAGTCAGAAGGGCCAAGTGGAGGAGCTTTTATAAACCAAACCAAACTTTGCTTTTATAAATCAAACCCACCCACAACTATTCCCAAAGAATATCATTAGACCAGATCCTGAGGTTGGATGAGAAAATAACTTTTCAAGTAGCAGCAGTTTGCATTGTTCTAATGACTAGGGCAGAGATTTCACTATTTCTCCCAGGTTTGGAGCTATCTGAGGTACCATTTCTGTTGCAGTCTTGTTTAATGTTGCTCAACTGGTTTATAAGAGCTGTGAGACTCTATGCTCCATTACAGACATGAATTTTTTTTTCTCAGCAGAAAGTGGAGGTTTCTCAGCATGTTTTTAATTAGAAACGCTCATTTAGTGCAGAACATTCTTCAATCAAAAGATAATTTAATTTTCTCTTCTTTGGAACCTCTCCATGCTTGTCTGTATGAAAATCCTTCATTTGGCAGGCCTCATTTTGTCCTTTGTGGAGTTCTGACTGAAAGAGTGAAAATCTGAGACTGTTCATTCATATATTTATTTTAGAAATGAACTTTAATACAGGCTCATAGAATCATCTTTGGACAAATTCAGTCCTGACACCATGCAGCATCATCCACCATCTACCATGTTAACTGGAGTTAGACTTTTTAAGCCTAGCTGCCAGTTGTCATAGTTTGAATGATTGGATTGGACTGAAGGATTTAAAAAACCACTTCATAGGGATCAGCTCGCCAAAAAAAATCCTTCTTTTTTGCCACAGAAGTGTTGGGAAAAACCAGACATTAACTCTGAAAAAATGATTTAGACTTATGTAGCCTGGGTTAGAGTTGAGGTTTCCATCATTGTTGCATGTACACGTTCACCCTCTGGACTTCAGCTGCAAAGCAGTTATCTTAGTCTTTTTTATGACTACATATACCTTCCTTCCCTTAAGATTCAGGCATCTTTGCAAATTATTAGATTCTTTCTCCTAATCAAGACACTGCACATTAACAAGATAGGTCATGGCCAGCTCTATCACTGTTACTTACTTTGCTCACCTGGTTTACACTCCTTTAACTCCTACATCCATTGGGAAGAGAATGTGTCTATACTCTTCAGAATAAAGCAAAGTGGTGACTGGACCAGATCTTATAAGTAGATAAGCTGTATATGACTTAGTCATTGTGGAAAGTCACATTCACATTAATAGACTGTTTTTATATGTAGAGTACCTATTGAATTAGAGAAGTATAACTGGATAAATGATACACTAAGATTTTTTGAAAACACCTGACCATCATCCATAGGCCTTAGTACAGTGAGCAAAATGGAAAAATAAGGCAATTAAGTAGAAAATTCAAATGGGAACCCTGTTTTAACTTGAGTCACTACAATGCATTAAAAAAATAAAGTAATATTTGCTAGCAGAGAATTGTGTTCACGGTAGTTCTTCCAACATAGGGTATGCTTCTTGTTATGGGAGGTTTTGAGATCACAAACCTACAGACTCTGGGATCCAAATTTTGCAATTGAAATTGTTAATTTTTTTCTTTTTAAAGAAATGGACTTTTTAAGAAAAGAGAGATCAGATAAATTTTCCTGCTTTCTAAGAGAACTATGTTAACTAGTGTTTTGCCATTTAAATTCCTTAAACTTTTTTTTCTAGGCAAGCATTCAGATGTTTCAATGATATTGGGTTTATTTGCTTTCATTTCAGTATATAGTGCAAAAACTCTAGATTCAATAAAGATGACTGCACTATGCAGGCCAGTTCCTACAATAGCCATGACTTCAAGCATCTCACAATGCTTCAGAATCACCGCTGACAAATTCAGAAACATAGATGCTTAGAAACACCTTTGTTTCTTATTTCATGGACATGTAATGGCATATATTTCTCTTACCAAAATGGAAAGATTCAAAGCTTCTTCTTTGCTCCCTGGTTTTTTAGAAGAATTTCATTAGATGGCAGATAGAAAGTAAATTCTGATCTTGTTCTAACTCATTTATTCCTTTATCTGATTCTCTTATTCAGCATTTTTATTTATACTAGTCTTGCCTTTGCTTGTAGTACCATATGTCATATAATCAGTATTTGTTTGAAACTGAGATCACAACAGAAGAAAATGAGGATAGGACTTTGAGACAGGGGAATGGTGTTCTTTTCCTCCTATATTTGATATACACCTAGGCGTGGGACTCTTTGAAAAGTTTCTTAACTCTTATCCTTTTCTTGGGTTCTTATTCCATCAAACAGAGGAGGTGGGGTAGGGAATAATACCTGTCCTAGCTACCTTTCATAGTTGTTATAAAACTTCAGTTCAATTCAATCAATTCAATTTATTTATTTTAACCATAATGTTAAAATTACTTTTCTATAATCTTAAAAGTTTTATTTATACCTTTTATTTTCACATAATACTTATGAATACACCTTTCTCCCCTTCCCTATCTAGTGAGCCTTTCTTTATAACAGGATTTTTTAAAAAGTTGAATAAAAGATTATCTAATAACAGCACATGCAACATTCTACTCATATAGACTTCCACAACTCCAGTGGGGAGTACTCCAGCTTTATTATCGACAGGTTTTTATTGTTTATTTTTTATATATTTTATAATATGATTTATTGTCTGTTCAGTTTTTTTGTTACTGTTCAAAAACATGTTAAAGTCTCTATTGAGTATAAAACACACACATGAAGAAAGTCTCCGCTATTGAAGAATATTCATTCTACTTTGGGTAGGGAGATAATATTTATATATATATATTCATAAAAGCGTATAAAAAGTATTAGAAAAGTAGGAAAAAATAACAAATTGGGGATTGAGGAGAATTTCAGCAAGAGGAATTTGAGTTTAGTCTTGAAGGCATCTAAAGATTGATTCCAAGAGACATAGATGAGAAAGGAGTTTATTACTGGTATGAAACAACAGCCTATTTAATGTTATGGAGATGAGGTATGGAATGCCAAGTTTATAGAATATTTAGTAGTACATTTGGGCTGGAATATATAGCATGTACAAAATATATTAAAAAATGAGCCTAAAAAGGTGAGTTGGAACCAGATCGTGGAGGGGTTTAAATAGCATGTTTAGAAGTTTGTATTTTATTCTGGAGATAATAGGGAGCTACTAATGTTTTTAGAGCTGGTGAGTGATTTGGTCAGACTTATGCCTTTGGAAGATTATTTTGATCATTTTAAACATGATTAAGATAAGGGAGAGACTAGAGGCAGAGACAAATTAAGAGATCTATTGAGATGAAAAGTGATGTGGACCTGACTAAAGTAGTGGCTTTGGGGCTTGGAGAGGAGGTAGATGTAATAGGTGCTGTGAAGACAGAATTGATGAGACCAGGCAACTGATGAGATATGAGGAAGGGAGGGCAAGAAAGAGTTAAATCAGTAATAATAACTCTTAAAACACAAACCTGGGTGACTAGAAGAATGATGGTACCCTCAATAGGAATACGACAGTTTAGGAAAGGAGCATATTCTGGGGCAAAGAAAATGACTTTAATTTTGCCCATCTTGAGTTTGAGATGTGTTTAAACCATTCATTTGGAGATATTCAGTAAGCATTTGATAGCACCATTATTAGTCCAAGATAGGCATTAAGGAGAGATGCATAGATTTAGGAGTTGGCTCTGTAGAGATGATGATTCTGTCCCATTTAATTCAAGAAACATCACGAGCCAACTATGTACAAGGCCCTGAATTAAACTGTGGAGTTACAAAGACAAAACTACCAAAAATTAAACAGTATCTTCCTTCAAGGAGTGGAGGGATACAACAACACACAAGTAAATATGTACAATAAATGTATATATCCATATACAAAATATGTACATAAATGTATATAGATATATGCAAAACAATAAAGGTGTCAGATAATGCAGGTAAAATTAATTCAATAGGAACAGGGTGTCAGTAATTGTAGAAATCAGAGAAAACCTCCTAAAAGAGGTGGTTATCTGAGCTATGTTTCAAAAGTAGCTTGGAGATTTGTGAGATGGAGAGGAGGAGTGCCCTCCAGACCCATTGGGACTACTTATAGAAAGTCACAGATGCAAGACATGAAATATGTATCAACAATAACTAAGAATAAATTTAATTGTGACAATTTGGGAAGTTCATTAAAATAAACAAAAACCAAAAGTTAGAAAGGTAAATGGAAAGAATATTATAAAAGTCTTTAATGCCAAATTGAGAATTCTATATTTATTTTAGAGGCAAAAGGAAACCATTGATATTTGGGTAGGGAGTTGATATCAGATAAAGATGTACAGAGTTGAGAGGAAGGCACAGGACAAAGTCTTGGGCAATACCCAGGCTCAGCACGTATGAGATTGGTAATGATTCTTTAAGGAAGTTAAATAGCAGAAGTTTGATAGGTAGGAGAAAGCCCAAAGAGTGTCCTGGAATCCAAGAGTAGAGAAATTAACCAGGAAAGGCATGATCAATTTTATCAAAAGCTGAAGAGAGGTAAAATAGCATGGATACTGAAAAAAGTCTGATTTTGTAACAGAGATTTTGCAGTCTTTAATAAAAACAGTTTTAGTTGGTGGTGAGACTGGAAACCAGATTTTAAGGCACTGACAAATGAGAGTGAGTGGTAAGGAAGTAAAGACAATGGGTATAGCCAAATCTCTGTAGGATTTTGGCTGTGAAAGGGAGGGAAGATAAAAGACAATGTAATAGGGTCAAGTTAAGGATATTTTTGTTTCTGTTGTTCTTTCTGTTTTATTTAGTTTGAGATTGGGAGAGGCCTGGGAATGTGTAAACTAATTGGGAAGGAGCCAGCAGATTAAAATTGAGAGGGGGAATGATCAGTGGGGAAAACTATTGGAGAAGATGGGAGAAGATAGAATCAAGTTCAAAAGTAGAGGAATTGTTATTGGCAAGGAGAAGGTTCACCTTTTCCTCAGAGACCAGAGCAATAGAAGAAAGAATATGGGAGATAACATAGGGAGGAAGGGTTGAACTATGGGAGAAGAGGGAGCTCATGGAAGTTTGTCTTTATTTTCTAAGTAAATTGAGTAGCAACTCTTATTTTTACAGAGTGGAATAGAGAGCATTAGGAATGATAGAATGTTTGAACAACTGCTCTGGAGAACATGATAGAATCAGTTTTTCAGGGGAAGATTTAAAGGACTATTGTTTAGTAAAAAGAACCTGGTTGAGCTTTGCTAACATAAATTTATAGTCAACTCAATTGGCATTTTAAAAATTCCCTCCACCAACACAGGATTTGGGATGAAGAAGGTAGATAATGAGGATAAGTCATGGTTGGGATTTTAGTGAGCTATGAATTAGCAATAAATCCAAAGATCAAGGAATTAAATGTTAAAAGTATATAGTTGAATTGATCGACTGGAATTAAGACAGTGAAAGAAGAAAAATTTCCAGCTTTAAAAGTCTAGGGTTATGTTTCTAAATATTTAGATTAAAGAAGATTTAAAGTAGGGGTATCGTAAATGTTGGTAGTTTAAAAAATCATATGTGGAAATGGAGATAGGCAGAGAAGTGATTTAGGATCTAGGATCACACAGCTAGCAAGCTTTGAGGCTGTATCTGAACTTAGGTCTTTCCTAATATGAAGTACAATGCTCCATCCTGAGATCATCTAGTCTAGTCCTCTCATTTTAAAATTGAGAAAGTTGAGGCAGAACAAGAAAGATGAAGGATATGAAATGATTTCCTAAATTTATAATAATAAGTGGCAGAGTAGTATTTGAATCCAGTTCCTTAGACTTAATTTCAAAGATCTTATCTCAAGGCCCCCCCTCCTGCCTGATTAATGAAGAAACTAGACTTTTATAAATAAACACTATGATAGCAAAAAAAATTAATAACAATACGCTTTGATCAATGGCCAGTTAAATAGGCTTATTAGGTAAGAACATTTTTGCTAAAAATCTTTGGGTAGGTAGAAAGGGTCATCCTTCTCCCCCCTCCCTACTTCCAGGTTATTTGGTCTCATGTTGAATACCTAGGATATTTAACGCCTAATGTAAATCATCTGTCAAGACACTTTTGTTTTGAGGAAGCATAAGGAGGTGAATATGAGCTTTGTTTTAAAAAAAAATAGAAAATCAGAGTCCTGAACAATGTATATTTAAACAGGAATAAAGGATGGAATTTCTGTAGACATGAATGTCACTTATCCTAGCTTGGTGTTACTCTTGAGGAAAATAGGGACATTTTGAAATCCCATCTGTAGCACATACTAGCTATGTTTTTATTGCCACATTATAGGCGAGCAATTTCTTTTATGTTCCACAGATGAAACTACCAGAAGTAAGGGAATTGTGTAATTTATTTTGACATATCTGAATGAATCTCTGATGGAAAGTGCATTTTGTTAATTAATACATAAGTTTAAGAGACTCTGGAGCCCATTTGTAGCCTACTGCTTCAGCACCCTAAAATGTTTAATATAAAAATTAAAAGAAGAGAGCACAATAGCCATGTGAAAAGATTGAATCATTTGATACTGCAGAAATTTTTACCATCTTCAAAAGTTATCTCTAGTCATACTAAGGTTTTTTTTTTTATTACTGTCTTAGCATATACATTATTAGTAGTAAAATTATGGGTTGATGTCTAGAGCTAATTTTTCACCAAATATTTCTGAAGCACCAGAATATTTAATAATTTATTAAGCATTAGAATGTAATATTCTTGAGGGCAGGGAAAGTTTTTGCTTTTTTTCTGTGTTTCTAGGACTTTCCACATAAGAATAATTTAATATAAATATTGATTGACTGATTGAAGCACGGGCCATATGCTTGGTATTCTAGGCTTTTTTTTATTCTAGGGTAGCAGTTCTCAAACTTTTGGTCTTAGGATATAGACATAGCTTTATGATAAATATTTATCACATGTAGTTGACTTTTCTTGAAGATACACTCTTCATCTGCATACTTTTTTTGTAGACATATGTACATTGTTATAGAAAAATATAAATGTTTATCTATACATATGTGTGTATATATGTATATATATAATTTTCTATTGATTTGGAGTCGCTCTCAGTCACTTTTTTTTCCTGAAAAGTGACAACCCATGACAATGACAGATATTTTGTTCTTTGCTCATCTTCTTCAATTACTCAGCAGTAAAACTACATTGTCTGAGATCCTCAGTCTCCCCTGAGTGTTTGGGAATCAGATTGTTTTGCTTGAAAAAGGAAATTTAAGAAGAAAAGGAGGGGATTATAGGAAGTAACAAGAAGCTTCCTGAAACTAAATCCTTCCAAATTTAAAGGTTCAAACTATTTTTTTCAATTTAAACTTGTTTCATCTCTATGTAGACATTTATACCTCAGAGGCCTCTGAGGAAATGACCAAATTGTTATGTTTGGTTTTACCTTTCAGTGAATGTGCTCAAGAGTCAGCTTTACAAACAAATATTTTGACATTTAAAAAAAATCAAATGTCTTGAAGAGTGATGGACTCTGTGAAAGGGATTTAGATTGTAAAAACAAAAAGTGTTACGTGATGTTGACAAAAGCTTGACTCAGTTCATTAGCTGCTAGCTTGTGGTTCAGATATTTAAAAAAAAAGAAATATCCCTCTACAATATGGATTGGTTGGTATGTACAGAGCTGTATATAAAAATTGTTGATGCCATATAAAGTGATAGGTCACTTCAAATTTCTGTCATCATAAGATTACTATCTAAGCCAACTAAAAATCTATTCCTTCAGAGTTATAAATTCTCTCCCTTCTGAACTAAAAGTATTTCTAAACCCAAGAATATCCCCATCAAAAGTCCATCATGAATACACATTAAAAATAAAATGTGAGTTCCCAAAGTGATTGGTGAGAAAGGAAGCAGAATTTCAGAGTTTTGTGTTCCCTCATTTTTTGATCACACCAGTCTCCTTTTTAATCTATGCCCCTAAAATAGGGATGATAAGAAGAAGTTAAAATTACAGACTCTTGCCCCACATCTTTATTAGTCTATCTCTTTCCTTAGTGCACCTACCTCACAGGGTTGTTGTATCAAATGAGTTTATGTCTCACACACATTTTTTCATATATAATATATATAGTGTTTTGTAAACCTTTGAATACTATATAACTACTACCTTCTACTACTATTACCATGACTATTATTATTATTATGAGGAAATAGTTTGTCACGGAAAACCTTTATGGTGATAGAAACATATCATGTTTCATTTTTTCTAAAGTGTAGACATTTCTTCACTCTAAACTTTAACACAAGCTCTACCTATCCAAAGTTTGTAAATGCAGTTTGAAAAATCATAATTTTATTGTTGTGGGAATAAATTAAATATTGGCTTTTGGAATCTTTGAAAACATAAATTCAGTATATTTGTAAAATACCATTATAGCATTGTTGGAAATAATTCTTACCAATGAGCTTATAGGCAAAAAATACTTTACAGAAAATTATTAGGTTTAATTATAGTTGAGTTGATAAAAAACAATTATCCTGAGTAGTGTGTATCGTTTGGTATATGCCTCAGTACTTTTGACTTCAAAGTATTTATTTAGATTCACTTTTAATTGTGATTCATATTTTTGTTTTTAGGGAGAGATATAAGCAGGAAGCTTGGTAAATAGCAAGCACTTAAAAGCCTTTTCTTTTATTCATAAATTTGGGAAAAACACTAAAAATTATAACTATTTCTTTAAAAAGAGATATCAGTTTCTAATAGTTTTGGATTAAAAGTGTGAGATAGCAAATTCTACTGCATTTAGAGCCAGGAAATGTGGGTTGAAATTCTCTCTCAACTACTTAATCTGTGATCATGGATAAGTCACTTAGCTTCTTCATGTCTCTATTTTTTCCCTCTTTAAAATGGAGATAATAATATTGTCTTGATAAAAGTAATTTGCAAACCTAATTATGCTATGTAACTATCAATTATAATAGTTTCATTATAAATAAATGTGATTTACATAATTTATCCAAACAAACTTCTCATCGATTTATTTACATAATTTATATGAATAAATAATATTCTATATAATATATGTTAATAAAATTTTATAAATAAAATGTGATTAAGTAAATTCATTTTTTTTTTTGCTTTGTAAGAATACCATGTGTATACTGAGGACAAAACTACTTAAAGATTTTTATAACTTTATCCATGAGAATAAACTTACTGCAAATCATTAGCAAACTAATTTTTATAAGATTTCTTAGAAATATGAGAATGTTTAGTTATATGAATATAGTATAAGATAACATAAGATATGTGAAAAATACCTTATTGTGATGGCAAACAATTAAAAAGTTCTTGTGTAGATAAAATCTCATTGCACCGAACTCTAAACATTCAAATTCAAACATTGTTTGAATCCACTTGTATTATTCCTTTAAATAAATGGATTATCAACCAGAGTTTGGAAATCCTTTAGGTAATGGGAAGATTTCTGTTGTAGTCACATGTAATGCAAAGGGAGTTGACCTGCCATATTAAATACTGTAGAATTTTCAGTGTGAAAAATAAGTTTCAAAATTATTCGTTTCATTATACATGAAGTCTACTAGTGAAATTCAGTTATCATAGTACTAATTGGACTTTTACAGTCAAGAAGCCACTAATTACATACTTTTTGGATATATCTTCTCCTTTAGGATGAAAAGATCTGATTGGATATAAGCAACATACAAATTTAAAGATATTTACTTTTTTATATTGGCTTAATTATTTATAATGGCATAAAAATAATGAGGTTTATTCCATAACATAAGTCACCTACAACTTCCTTTCCCCCCCACCACTAAGTCTTGATACTTGCCAGTGTCACCTTGTTCATAATCACATGTATCAATTAAGGGATCAGGGAGTTAGACTTTTGCTGTTCATTGTAAGATGGTACACTTGGAAATGCCCAAACAGAACCTCTGTCATAATTCTCTCTCTTGAGAATTGTGACACTCTGGAACATACTGTATTGTGAGACTGTAGAATCTTATTCCTAAGACATTTAATAGTCATGGAATGAATATTTAGAGATGCAGCCAACCCTAGAGGGTACTTATTCCATCTCCCAAGTTTTCTAAAAATAAGAAAACTGAGCTCTAAAGTGGTTAAATGAGCTAGCCCCAAATGACACAAAGCCACTTAGAGAATAGGGACTAAAATCCAGATCTCTTAACTACTTATTCTTTTTTGTACTACCACAATGCCTTTACGAAGAAGATAGTAGTTTTGAGTTTTCCCTTATTACCTGCAATGATGATGAATTTTTGGGCCCGTACACTGTTCTTTTGTGCAACTTGTAGAAAAAGCAACCTGTTGCGGCAAAGAAAAATATATTCATTCAAATACCATGTCTGGTAAAAGATTTTCAGACTCCCTTGGGAGATGAGTGAGGTCAGAGACCAGATAGGGAAGCTGCATCTGTTGGGTAGCTGATTCTCATGTAGTTGGGATTGGATTTTTTTCTCCTTTCCCCCCTGATATGGGCTTTAGAGAGTAGTTCCAGCGTAGAGGAGTTGATCAATCACCATCCTACACTGGCATACAAAGAGTTTGGCTCCAAGTTCCCTTGCCCTGTTGGAAGAGAGGACCTTTGTTCTCACCTGGAAAAATCTCTGTCCAGCTTCAAGGGGATTTTTTTCTGTTTCTTCAGGGCCTACAGAACTATCTCCCACTCAAAACAAAAGTATATGTGGGAAATTAAGGAGCAGTGATCTTCAGGGAATTGTTTAGTACTTTCTTTTCCTGGCTGTCAGTTCTCACTATTAGAAGACCTCCCACATATCTTTATCATTGCCATGGGCTTGGCTGCTCTTGAGAGGGGGCAAGTTTGGGCAGCTGTAAAATGCTAGTTTTGTTCACTGTTGCCTCTCCAAGAAAATGACTTCCTCCAACTGGATGATAGGACTGTTGGCTCTTGAACAAGGGGACACACACTGAGCTTCTCAGTGGCAACACTTTTTCCTTGATTGGAACCCATTGATAAGAAGGAGCCTTGGTGCTCAGAGTGTTTATATTTCTGTGTCCTTCATAGAACCTTTTTCAGGGGACAGAGCAAGCAGCTGTTTTTGTAAGAGAAAACCATGCTATAAGCAATTCTTGGACTATTTTCTCTTAGTTATTTCTTTCTTATTTTCCTCATTGATCTTCCAGCCTTGGAATCCATTTTCCAGCCTTTATTGCTCTTCTGTCTTGGAACCAATACCCTAATATTGATTCTAAGATGGTTGATAAGGGTTTTTTTAAAAAGCAAATTTAAAAAATCCTTTTTGTCAACAAAAACATGATTTAAAAATTTTCTTCATGTTAAGATTCACAGTGCATTATTGTATCTCCTGAGTAATTGTCGAAGTTACTGTGGCATTGTATTATGGAAATACGCCTTTCTCAGTTCAATGAGATAAGCAAGTAAATGTATAGTGATGGAAATGGACAGGACCCTTCTGTCTACTTTAGTGACCTTTTGGGAAAGAGAGTTTAATTACTAGGCACTAGTATCTCCTTTCACTTGCTGTTATGATTCATTTTATACAAGAAAGCCTCCTTTTTCTTGTCTTTTTTTAAAGGAAAATTAGACTTATGTATACCTCTAGTCTGAAAAATGAAAACCTCATTGTCTCCTATCCAGATGTTCTGCTTTTCATACAGACCTATATTTCATTTGTAATCAAGAATTATTTTTTGACCTGTGTGTAGATTCAAACCTCAACCACAATCACAGATAGTTGAGAAGACTTAACTTGTACCCAAAAAACTTAGGTTGCCTCATGAGAATCGATCAGCATTTTCCTTAAGTGAAGACCATAAAAACAAACAAACAAACAAAAAAAACCCGTGTCTGGAGTTGTGGGGAAAATTGCACAGGAGGCTGTCTTTGCATGAGATCCCCTGAGTTTGTTTTGCTCTCCTATATTTATCTCTCAGATAATACTACAGAGAATGAACCTTGGGTAATCTAATGCACAGCTGGGTTTAACAATACAGTACACATGATCATAAGACATCTTGTACCGTTAAACCTCCCTAAAGGCAAAAAGGTTTCCTGTTTCATACTCTGTTCTCAAAGGAGCAAAGGGGAAAAGAAAGTTTATACTACAGGTATAGTACAATATAGGAACATTCATATGTTTGCTAAATGGACCTATCTTAAGGAGATGTTTTAAAGGACCTTTGCAATGAGATAGTGCTCCTAGAAGTTGAGTTCTTGTTTCTTGCCTAGTTTATGAAACGGCATTAGATCTTCTGTTAAATAAGATGTTTCTGATGCCTATTCAGGGAAAGAAAAATATGGCTATAGATGTAAAAAAGAAAAAAAATATTATTTAGAGAGCAAGTTCTCTTGCTCTCTAAATGTATCAAATAGTAGAATTCTTTTGGTTTGGCAATCTCCATTGGTCATATTAACTGGATAAGTGATATGTAGACACGACTTCAAAGTCTGCATTGTCTGGATATCCTGTGCACTTGATCACAATTGTCATAATGGTTTCCTGTTGCTTTCCATGGAAATATAGCAATGGAATAGACTTAGAACTGGAAGAAAAGTCCTCTTATGCTATGAGAAAAACTTAGTTAAGGGAAGTATTATGCTTGGTTGGTCCTATTATATCTTCTTGATGGAGCTCCCTTCCCCTTTCCCTGCCTTCTTGTGCTATAGCATGACTTCTTTTTGCTAGATGCTTTCTATAGAAAGAACTGATTTAAATATGGAAAAGGAAGGTGTGAAGAGAGTATTTGTCAGGTGCAAATAAAATCATATTTTGAAAACTTAAGACATGAAAAATGTATCTGTCATATGACCAACGGAAAAAGAACTGGAATCAGAAGACCTTGATTCATGTCCCAACTTTGCCATTTGTTAGTTGGTTACTTTGGGCAAGTCACTTGACCTTTCTTAAACCTAAATTTCTTTATCTCTAAAATAAAGGAATTCAATAACATATCCAGTGAATGTTAAATATAGTTTAATCCAATCCCTTTATTTTATAGATCTTCCTGTTCAAGATTCTGTGACTCTAAATCATAGTCCAGATGTGGTACTGCAGATGATAATATATGCTGACAGAAGTGAGCATGGAACAGTTGCTTTCACAGAGCATACTTTTAATTCCTTCTTTGCTCCCTCATGAAGATTGTATTGCCAGGATCTTATTTTAATATTTTTTCATATTTTACTGAAGGTGAATCAATACATGGCAACAAATCTTTTGTGATAGGGTTTATTTGGAACTAGTTATTTTGTTCATTTTATTGACTGTATCTGATTGTTGATCTAATCTGATCAGTTGTGATTGGTTCTTAGGTCAGTGGAAAAAGAACAAATTGGAGCCTAGTCACCTGAATAATGCATGACTGCAGCTGTTAAATTCTTTTGGGTCCATTTAAAATATTTAGACATAGAGTCTTTATATAATCTCTTGATATATATTTGTACATTTATATATTTGTGAGCATATGTACATATGTAAAGGAATTTTAGATTTTAATTAAATTAATTATAAAATCTTTAACTTCCATCTTAGAATCAATTCTGTGTTATCAGTTCCCAGGCAGAAGACTAGCAAGGGCTAAGCCATTGGGATTAAGTGACTTACCCAGAGTCATATAGCTAGGAAGTGTCTGATGTCAGATTTGAATCCATGACCTCCATCGCTGTGAAGAACTCTTGATGTAGAGACTCCCTTGACCTATGTAGCTAAGTAATAGGCAGCTCATGTGCATGTGAACATCCTGGAGAGCTATTGGCACGCTGACAGATTAAGCGATTTGACTTTGTCACATAGCTAGTATGTGTCAGAGGCAGGATTTGAATCCGTATCTACCTCACCCCAAATCTGACCTTCTATCTAAGATATAATTCTGAAGTCTTTGATTTGTGCATGTATGCATGCGCATACTTGTATGTGAATAGGTAAATAAGTGAATTTTATTTATATGTGCACATGTACACATAGCACACATACAACATTCACCATCTCAAGGCTCTGGCACTAAGATTGCTTCATGGTTACCCTTCCCTTGAAAGTAATGGAAAACTATTCCCTCAAGAGAAATTGAATCACTGGTTCATATATTTAGAACTATAAGGGGCTTACAGGACATTTATTCCAACCCTCTTATTTTACAGATTAGGAAACTGAGACCCACTTGCCTTGGTATGGCTTAAGTTGTAAGCAGTATATAATATATACTTTCCAGTGTCTGTATTGCCTTTTGCCCCTTTTCCACATTTATACCTTTGTTATCCAGCAAATGTTAAAGTGTCAGTCTATCACAATATGGTACTCCATTGGCAGTTGAGGCTCAGTGATTATAACCCTGGGCCTGGATTCAGAAAGCTTTGAGTTCAAATCCTGCCTCAGATACTTCCTAGTTGTATGGCCCTGGGGAAGTCACAACCTCTGATTACCTGACAAAAGGATCCACTGGAGAAGGAAATGGCAAACCACTCCAGTATCCTTGCCAAGGAAACTCCATGGATAGCTTTGGTCCATATGGACATGACTGAATGACCAAACAACAATGAATATGGTACTCCAACAGTGGTATATATGTGAGATTAGGAGTTAATAACTCATTTTGTAAAAAAAAAAAGAAAAAACGTTTTTATGATAAATTTGAGAGTGATACATAATTAATCTTTGCTGTACCCCAGATATGCTTTTCAGCAATACTTATACAGCATTGAAACCATTAGCTGTATCAGTGCTTTTGACAAAACAAAAAAATCAGTTTAATAAAAAAATTCAAATTGATCAACTGCATTTTTCATTTTTCAAATGGGTGCTTTGGTGTTGTGAAGAACAACGCCAGAGAGGAAAATAAAACAATACAGAACGATGACAGAAGCCTTGGGGTCTTCAGTTTATTTTATATTCAAGAGTAAAATTTATTTCTAAGACCTCAAGATGTATTTCTAAAGAAAAGTATATAAGAAGGACTCCCAGGTACCTTAATGTTTTTGGCTGAAAAGAAAAAAGATCATGTAATTGTTTCTTTGCTGGGACAAAAAAATGTCACAGTCACTTTGACTTTTTAAAATTAACTGAATTGACCACTGGTTTCACTGCTACATAGCTAGTCTTGGTCCTCATTTGCTTCTGTCACGTTTATATTCAAATGCTGAGGCAAGCACAAGAGCTAAAAACAAACATCTATATGTGTAGAAAACTCTTCAGCTCTTGTAGTTTGAAAACTGGAATAATACATTTTGTTTAGTGTAGGTTGGCTGTTGAAGCAAAAAAAAAAGGTAATTTTTATGACAGGTAATTTTATAAATATTATTTTGACAGATACCATAACATGCCAGAGGCATAAAGCCTATGCAGGAGAACATGCAAAATATTAAAATTATTTTTCTTAAAATGATCTTCGTGTTTTAAATAATAGATGTTTACCTCCCAGGTTAAACCTTATATAATGCTATTTAGACTGAAATTGCATGTTTTAGAGGGTAAAAATTATACCCAGAATCCATTGCATTTTATATTACATCAGAGAACTGCCACAGTATAAATCCTAAGGGAACTTTTAAATTGTCGTATTAAAATAATCTATCCACTGCCACAACCATATAGCTTTTAAAAAACAGTATAATATAATGCTGGACTAAATTTTGATTTTTTGAGACCAGAGAGCTGAGTTTGGTCATTGACCTTAAAAATGCATGGGTTCTATATTCTTCCATTCAATATTATAAAATGTACAATTTTGTTAAAATGCTTCTTTCATACTAAGCCTCTGCCTTTCTTTTTAAATCAGCTTTTATGGCAAAATATTAATCTGAGACTAGAGCAAACCTTCCTAAAAGAAGATAAATATGCCTTATAAATGGCACACTACAAACCAACAAGCCTGAGAAAAGTTGCAGTTGGATTATTGATCTTAAGCAGAATGCCATTTTGTTAGCCATAGCCAAAGATTCAAGCTGTACTGTTTTGTTTTAAAATATTTCTTCAATTCTTGGTGAATCAAAGCAACATTTATAATGGTAATCATACTGAAATGTTCATCAGGCTTAGAGAAAGCTTATCTCTATAAGCAGCCTTAAATATTTTGAGAGTGTTTGTGGCTACGTATAAAACCAACCAAGACAACAAGGAGCGGATAGAGTAGGTGATTATGGTCTGTCAAACCAACATCAAAAAAATGACCTACTTTCACTGGTGTAGCAAATATTGACCACAAGATCTATAAATGTGTATTTTTTCTTTGGTCAACCTGAAATCAACTGGAGAAAACCAGGAATCTAAGTCTTAAGTCATACAAAGACGATTTCCTTGTGTTGCATTATTTCACACAGACACACAAACACACGCTGTAGACATATACATATTTTCCAAATGAGTATTTTAATCATAGCTTTGACTACTAAGGCTGTTATCAATATGAAAGTAAAATATATCACAAAAACCTCAGTGAAGGCAGGCAAACTCTGGGTAAAATTATACAGGACTTCCCAAGCTTAAAACTGTGATAGCGGGCAGCTGAGTAGCTCAGTGGAGTGAGAGTCAGGCCTAGAGACAGGAGGTCCTAGGTTCAAACCCGGCCTCAGCCACTTCCCAGCTGTGTGACCCTGGGCAAGTCACTTGACCCTCATTGCCCACCCTTACCAATCTTCCACCTATGAGACAATACACCGAAGTACAAGGGTTTAAAAAAAAACTGTGATAGCAATTAAAGCTTAAAATGGCACAAAAGCTTTTGTGGGACCCCTTGTATTATGATTTAGTAGGCACTTAATAAATGTTTATTGATTGGGTATTAAGAAAAGAGTTTTAGCTTTGAGATGTTAAAGATAGAAGAAAGGTAAAAATAAGATTCCCAAGTCTATGTGAGAGGCAGCTTGGTATAAATGAGAAAAGATTTAACCCCAAATTAGAGAGACTTGGATTCAAATCTTTATATCTTTTTCCCTGCCATTCATTCCTTAGTCCAATGACACTTGGGTATTATTTTTTAGGCTATAGTCCTTGTCTGGAACACAGTCCCTCAAATGTGGCTTTCTTTTCGTGCCTACTGGCTTCCTTTAAGTTCCAACTAAAATCCCATCTTTTACAATGGGTCTCTCCCAGCAAGTCTTTTTCAGTTTATCTTAATTCTAGTGACAGAAGTGCAGCACAACCCTTTTACTTAACTTTTAAGTAAGCCCCTTAACCTTTTGTGCATCCCATGTAACCCCTCCAAGGCTGACTGTAAATTGCAAAGAAGGTACTGATTTGCATTGGTCAAACAGGTTCCTTCACATGGCTGTTCTCTATAATACATGCATCTCATGGTAGAAGACAGGAAATGGTCTCTTCATAACCAAATATAGTATAACAGAACATGCTAGAAAATCTTTATGTTATTATGCATGGAAATGTTCCATCAAAAGTATGAATGCTTGTGACACATTTTTCCATTCACCCACTCCAAAAAAAGAGCCGTCTTGTATACTGTCTCCCTACTGGCTACCACTTGTCTCCACTCCCACAGGTGGTGTTCCAGAGTTCCCTTCTCTCTCCTCCTCTCTCCATCACACCCCAGTCTGTGACAAATAGAAACACTTAAATATTCATCAGGCATCACTACAGAATTCTCATCCTGAGTTCAGAGATACCTGATACTTCATTCTCTGGATATCCAACAACTGCTAGAAATTCATGTGTGAATCCATTTGAAATCATGAATTTCTTTATGGCAACTACTTGTTGAAGGCTCGTGAATAAAGGTCAATGCAAATGTGCCCTCCTTTCCTTCATGCTTCTTTTGCATTTGAAATTGTGACATCATGCAGAAGGAAATGAGGCAAGAACACAACTGGTAAAGTTGAAAGAGCAATTGATATTTAGAGCAGTTACCAACCTTAATGAGGAACTGATCTGAATTATTTATTTTGTGCTGGACCTTATTTAAGCAAGCAGTTAAGCATGGAATACATTTGTCATCTGTCAGATACCGGCACTCACTGACCACCCATAGTAATTACTGTATCTGCTTTCAGATTCAGAACTTGATGGACGGCAGGGAGGGGGCTCTGGTACTCAGATGACATTGTATACAAATCACTCTCATGGAGATGAGGCAGCTATCTGTGATTTTTGTGTGGTTCTCTTTGGGTTCTGAAGATGTTCAGACATTGTAATTTAATGAGAGGGAAAATACCATCTCTCAAATCATTGTCGACTGACCATGTCATAGTTTATTGCTGAGATGGCTTGACCCACATTCTAAATGATAGAAGTTTGCTCCTTCTGGTCAATGAGGCTTATTACTGTATACCTATTTTTTATCTCTAGTATTAACAGTCAAATATCTGCATGCAATGCAGATAAATATTGCTAAGTGTGGAGTTTTATTAGCTTTATAAATTACTAGCCTTGTAACTAACTGTAGAAATTATTACATATAAAAAGCAATATTATATATTAATATATCAATAAACATTGAGCATTTCTTATGTGTCAGGCTAAACACTGTGCTAAGGATTGGGGTTACAAAAAGAAGCAAAAAGCAGTGCCTGCCTTCAAGGAGCTCTCAGTCTAATGGGGGAGACAATATGTGATCAAATATACGCAAAGTAAGCTATAAACAGGATAAATAATTAAAGGAGGGCAGACACTAGAATTAAGAGGAGTTGGGAAAGATTTGCTGCAATAGATGGCTTATTAGTTGAGCCTTAAAGGAAGCCAGGGAAGCTGGTAGAAAGAATTGAGGGAGAGAGTTTTATGTCAGAGGGACAATTAGAGAAAATGCCCAGCAAGGAAGCTAGTGTCACCGGATTGAGGAGTAAGTGGCAGGAAGTAAGGTGTAACAGGGCTGGAAAGGTAGGAGGGAGCTACATTATGAAGGGCTTTGAATGACAGAGCATTTTGTATTTGATTACTCTAGAAAGAAAGATAGATGGATGGATACATAGATAGATATATGGATAGATGATTGATAGATAGACAGTCATAGATAGATACGCAGGCAGACAGACAAACATCAGACAGACAGATAGATAGGTAGATAGAGAGATAGAAGATATCTGAAGAATTTAATAATATGTTAGAAGAAATATTAGAGAAAGATGGTGAGGGCTAGTGGCCCAAATCTAACCTAGTGAAGTGTGTGACATAGAAGATTGATTGTTTTCCAAATTATCCTAACTACACATTTCAGATTTTATGGATCACTGACAGTTTTTCAGTCCAATGTAGACACTGCCTTCATCCAACCATTTGTTCTTTCTTTAAAATATTGCCCAAATAAGAAGCATGGACTCATTACCATAAATGAAAAGCAACATGCTCTCAGTTTTAACATGGAAGGTCCATCAGAAAGCATATCCTTTGTTTATACATCCCACCCAAAGTCTTGGAAACATAGTCCCCTTATGTTTATTGGAGCAGCAAATTAGAGTGTCTAAACTAATATTGGCCTCTGATTCAATATAGAACACAATTTTTTCCCTGCTGCTTGTGGTCTTTGGAGTTGATAATTGAACTAAAGGATACAGACTATGGTACCTGTTTGAAGTGAGCACTCAGACTTAGGGTTCCTTTTATCTTGTAACAGTATTAATGTTGGCTGGGTGCCATGTACTGGGGGTTCAGAAGAGTTAATGAAAATCATGATATTTTCAGCTGCTCTCATAATGAGCCACTCTGCTTGCATCAAACCAAATGCTTATAGGCCACAGATTTCTGTATGGAAGAACATGTGAGGGGCCAGCCTAGGAACTAAAAAAAAAACCCAAACCAATATCCTCTCATCAAAATCCAACAGCAGCTAATTTGCAGAATTAGACCTTACAGCTCATCATACTGATTTGAAAGCTGTTTTTCAAATATATTGACATTAAAAATAAAAAATAAAATACTTTCAAGTATATCAGAATGTCAGAAACTATACATACTTTCCTAAAATATTAAAATATGTATAAAAGACACTTCTTGCCAATTCTCAAGTCTTGTCTGACTTTCACATTTGCTCTCACTTTCTCCCTTGCTCTCTTATTAAGGTCATTAACTCTCTTGGAATTTATAATCATTTCAATTATACATCTTCAGTCATGTTCTCTTACCTGAAATTGTCTAATATGACCAGTTGAAAACTTGACATTCCCACTTCCCGTAATATTTTACACATCAAAGTCATCAGTTTCTTCCTCAAATAAGTTCACCCTCTCATATCCCTAAGTTATATCTCCGGTTTCCCAGTACAGCCACCCAAATTGGAATTCTCCTAGAAAGAAAGCAATCTGATTAATGAATATTTCTGAATTCTCCAAGGGTAGTTTTAAAAAAGGACCTTGTCAGCCACAGTGAATTTCAAATTGTAGGAATTTCAGGCAGCCAGGTAGAGGTATATTTGCTAGAGGGCAGGGGATGTGTCCAGCTATTAACAAGTAGGGAGTCCAAGTTACTTGTGCCCCATCTAAGTTTTATGATCCAAGAGTCCTCAGAGGGACTTTGGAGGAGAAGCTTCCTGTTTAACCATTAAACATTTGTTCTGTTTCAGTGATCCTAGAAATACTTGTTCCCAATTTCTTTGGTACCCCAGTTCCTTCCCCACGCCCAGTCTATTCCATTCCTCTTTTGTGCTCACAAGTGCTAGTTGGAATGTGATTCACTGAGTGACATTAGTTCCAGATCTCTCTCTCTCTGTATCATTAAACTACTGGCCAAAGGAACTCCATACCCTTCAAAGAGACCAAACCATTGTACAGCCCCATAGCCTTTTTGTCAGCTGGTCCACAGGATTGTTCTGACAATTGTTTAACAACCAACTATCCGGAAAAAAAAATGTATCCACAACATACCTTTAAGTTTAATTTGCATTATTAACACTTTTATGTCACTTGTAAATCTAAACAATCAGCAAAACAATAAATCAATCCCTGATTTATAGCATTTGCCAATTTCACAAGTGTAAATACTTGCACTGAAAATTTAATGATCAGGTGAACCCCTAAGAGCTGACTCTATTACACCCCTGACTTAGCAGTGTTTATCATAGTGCTTGACACATAGGAGGTACTTAATAAATGTTTATTTACTTACGAACTGACTTGACAAAGTGTTTGTTACTTGGGATCTGGAGTAAGATCTAACTGAAAGAATTTAACTGTTATCACTGTAGTGAGTCCTTTCCTAATTCCTTAATTAAATTTTGTAAATGCATGCTTTTTGTGGTTTGTTTCTTTGTAATATAATTAGCTGCGTGTATTCATTTTCACACAGACAAATTAAGAAAAGTATTGCTGCTTTAAGTACTGGATAAATATTTGCCATTTGATGAATTTACCTTTTTTGTCACTGCCAGTCATTTTTTCTTATGTTTTTGCCTCCTCTTTATTATCTTTTTTTTAAACCCTTATTTTCTGTCTTGGCTGGATAATTGGGGTTAATTGACTTGCCCAGAGTCATATAGCTAGGAAGTATCTGAGGACAAATTTGAACCTCAGAGTACAGTTTCGAGGTCTGGCTCTCAATCCACTGAGACAACTAGCTGCCCCTTTATTATCTTTTACAATCTGGATCTCCAAAGGGTGGCTCCTTAAAGGAAGATTTTTTTTGTTTTTGTTTTTGCTGACACTGAGGCCATATTGTGGCACTTGTCTAGGTCTTTAAACTATGTGAGAGTACAGTGATTAATATCAGTCACAGTTTGTTCAACAAGTCTTCATTAGATGCTCTTGAGAAAAGTTGGTTTAGAAAAATGAGTAGGCCAAAGTAATACATCTGAGTGATTGCATAGTGCCCTTTGAGAAAGAAAACACTTATCAGTCAGTCATCAAACATTTATTTAAGTACTTTCTATGTACCCCTAAGCATTGCAGTTACTTCTACTTCTGGTGCATCTCTTCTGAAAATTGAGTTTATATTCCCAACTGAAAATGCTATTGTTAGGGGAAGAAAATATTCAAAAAATGATAGCATAAAAACTGTTTAAAGTGTTCTTTAAGGGGGAGTCAAATTTAGGATGTGGAACGAGTTAAGACAAAGTAGTTCGTGGTTATGGCAGATTTCATCAGACCAGAATGGCTTTAAAATGGTTTTAGGTATGTGAGTTCTAGTGATAGCTCGAAAACAGACCGTCATGTGTGTGCTGTCTTCATTCCCTAGATGGTGTATCTTCAGAGAAAAAAGAATAGATTTTGACAACGAAATAGCCTTGTCAAAATACCAGAATTTTTCAGCATCTTTTAATGAAATCTCGTTAGAGAGATATGAAACTGTTGTGCCTAATTTACCCTATTTCTTTCTGGGGGAAAAACAGGCTTAGTTTGAACTGGCATTTTCTTGAGGAATGTCAGTATATAGTTTTCCATGTGTTGTGTCTGCCAACTGGTGGCCAGACGCTTAAGCAGACTTAACCAATTAGTGGAACTTTCCCCCCACTCAAACTGAAGACCGAATTGATTGTTCTTGTATGCTAGGAACATCCCTGTGGCCAAAGCTGCATTTCTCAAGCACTTTGCTTGAGAGGGGAAAGATCCATCAGGCTGGGCAAAAGAAGTGCCAGCCTTGATCTGATCTGGGCTGTTTTGCTGGTTTGGACTTTGTTTTTCAAACTGACTTCATGAATGATTTTGTACCGTGTTTAGTTTCAATTAATTTAATAGGAAAACACATTTCTCAGTAGCACGAATGCTACTGATATTGATTTAGAGGAAGCATATTGGCGCAAACAATGGAGCGCTGGCATAACGTGCTAATTTGCACAGGACAAAATCAGTTAATGCATGCAGCTAAGTCCTACATCATACCTACCAGCATATACTTGCCTAAAATGAAAGAATTCAGGAGTCTGACTGCTCGTGGAGCCTACTGATGATGCTCATGATGAAAAGGATGACCTTGGGAAACATGCAGGCATCTGAGAAGATGAAGTCAGCCCCGTGTCATAAAATAGGGTGATTTGAATCCTATTGTGTTGTGTGTGTGAAGGCAAATCCACTTTATTCTTAATTTTTCCTACTAGAAAAATGCCATTTTGAAATGGTAGCATGGGTCTTTTTGAGGTATGTGGTCATACATATACCTACATGTGCTTGTGTGTGTGTGTGTGTGTGTATGTGTGTGTGTGCTTAAAGCAGACACTAGGACTGTTCAAAGCCTAAATCTAGCTAAGTGCCCCAGGTCTTTTAGAATAATGAGACATTTTCTAAATGCACTTTTTTTTTTTTATTGTACCACTATTACATTACTGAGAAAAAAGAGGTGGGAGGTGGGAGGGGACTTAACACTTAGCACCTGTCACTAGTTTTCTACTAGAATTAGAGTTTCTTGCTTATAAAAATTTAATTGATTCCTAGCAGTTTATGTGCATGGTGCTTAGTGGGAGTTTTCTGTTCTTTTGCCAGCTACATGGTTACTTAGAAAGTGAGCCACTCACGCTACAGCTGTTCATCGGGACGGCAGACGACCGCCTGCTGAGACCCCATGCTTTCTACCAGGTCCACCGGATAACAGGGAAAACTGTCTCCACTACCAGCCACGAAGCAATCCTCTCCAACACCAAAGTCCTGGAAATTCCACTTCTGCCAGAAAATAACATGCGAGCAATGTAAGCCTTGTGGATTTGGACCACTTGGTGATTTCACCAGGGTTGTGTGTTTGTGTGTCGCCTTTTTCTGACTTTCTCGCTAAATCTTACAAATCATGCAGACTCTTAACAAATTTACCAAATTCCAGTGGCCCAGAGTATATTTTAACTTATTGCCTAAATGAACCTCATAGATATTTATGACAACTGATTTGCTTCATTCTAGCGTTTTAGCCGGTGTGCTTATTGGCACTTAAAACAAATATCTCAGTTAGAGTGCTGTAAGTATCTCCCCCCCGTCCTTCCATTTAACAGCTACTTATCATGACACCTATTTGCTCTTGATTTGTGAAGCAGAACAAGTCAAGGAGTCGCCTGAATATAAATTTTATTAAAAACCATTATTGTCATTATTTTAAAAGACATTATTATGTTATCTTAAGGTGTAGAAAAATGATTTTAGTGCTAGGCACTCTCCTTATAGAGTCAGACTACACTCTATTAGGTGGTAAAAATGGTTCTAATAAACCATGCATTGTCTAAATGGGGCCTAATCATATTAAGGACATTGACCGTACCTCTGTTTATCAGAATCACAATAAAATTGTGTCTGTAATCTTTGCGGGATATTTAAAACTATAAAAATCAATATTTGGGAAATACATACAAAGTTTCTCTCAATTTGGGGGAAATTTCAAGCATCTTATAAATTTTTTACTTAGTTTCTTATCAGGAACCTAAGATCTGAGGTGAAATCAAATGGATTGTGATGCCTTTCATATGTTTTAAATGAGTATAACTGTGGTACTTATAAAAACCAGTTCATTTACCACAATGCCTCAAAGTACTTTAAGATTTTCAGGAGGTCTTGCTGAATTAGAACATTCAGAGCTCCTCAAGCCAACTCAAGCCCAGCTGAATTGTAGTTTCCATTTATGTTCTTAAAACATAAGAGGAACTCATTATAAAATTTCATTTTCTAGAGTCTTAGCTAAGCACTAGCTGTTAAAATAGCAAAACTGTCAGACTTTTTTATCATTATTTTTGATAAATACTATGGGAAAGAAAAAAATACTGTGGATTATTTTGGAATCTGTACTGAAGCTTATTTGAATAGTAACGATAGAAGCTGTAAACCCAGGAAAATGAGAGATTGTATAGTGCCACATTAGCTCATGCAAGAATCACTGTTGAGCATGTGTATCATGAAATAGTGAAGAATGATTCTAATTCTTTTTTTTTCTATGTGACATTGCTAGCTGTACTTTCCATTCTTTTTTTTCCTTCCATAGCTAGTTAACAATTTAGCTCCATTTACTCATTTACCAAATGATGGGGAGAATCAAAGAAGTTTTATTTATGGTTATTTTTATGATCCACAGTGCCTGACACATAGTAGGTGCTTAACAAATGTTTAGACTATTTATGTGTCTGAAATTATTTTGCCTGAGAGATGTAGATAATTGAGCCAAGATTATTTTGGGGGACTGAATTATCTACAAAAGTGCTTAATTTATCTGCTTGACTTGGCATGTGTACATACAATCTCAATGATGCCCTCAGTGACTGCTCTGAAATGTCTTTACCTCCAAACATACCTTTTTTTCCTTTGACATAGAACACAAAAAATAGGCAACTATCAAGAGTGTTGGGATTTGTGCATACTCATATTTCAATAATACCATAGATTTTGTGGCAATATACTAATGCTATTCAGAGGACATTTTTGAAGGATTAAAGTTTAGAAGTTTTCAACCCTATCATGTCAAAAACTGAAAAAAATTAAATGAACTTTTGTTTTGTTTTGAGCAGTATTGATTGTGCTGGAATCCTAAAACTCAGAAACTCAGACATTGAACTGCGGAAAGGAGAAACTGACATTGGAAGAAAGAATACTCGAGTGAGACTGGTTTTCCGAGTTCATATTCCACAATCTAATGGCAGAACTCTCTCTCTCCAAGTAGCATCAAATCCCATTGAGTGTTGTAAGTCATTGTTCACTTTTATCCCTTTTCTTTACAGGACGATATAGAATTTAGAAGGAAGAGACTTTAGAGATCATTTTTTCAGTGCTGAATAGACGAGCAAACAAAAACAGATATATGGAATCATTTGAATAGTTCATGATAGTGATTTTGCTTTTTAGGTTTAATATCATTCTTTCCATCTGTACAATGGACAGAGCACCAATCTGAAGTTAGAAAGATTTGAATGCAAATCTAGTCCCATATATTTCCTAGTTGTGTGACCCCAATAAGTCACTTAAGCTTTTCTGTACCTCATTTTTGTCCTCTCTAAAATGGGGATAATAATAGCACCATCTCCCAGAGTTGTGTGGATCAAATGAAATAATAATTGTAAATGCTTAGCAAAATGCCTGACACAGAGTAAGTACTTTATAAATGTTACCTGATATTATCATTATTAACTTGGTTCTTGTCTTCAAAAATAGTTATTGGATGATTCAGTCACTAAAAAATATTGGCCATTTTTGGGTCAAAATAATAATATAATCACTTTAATATTGACTGGTACAAAGAAACATTTAGTTATGGCAGGAGAGAATTGATGTTTGCTCTAAATTTTATATTTTATATAAATGGGACAGTAGATAGAGTGCTAGACTGGAATCAGGAACAGCCACGTTCAAATCCAGATTCAAACATTTACTAGCTGTGTTAACTCTGGGCAAGCCACTCAACCTTTATCTGCCTCACCTTCCTCATTTATAAAATATGCTTCATGAAGTTGTTGTGAGGATAAATGAAATATTTTGTTTTTAGTCTATAAATGTAAGCATTAGCTATCATCATTGTTCACCATTATCTGTAGACCATTTGTTGGAATAATCTTAATAATGCATCAGAGTATTCAATATCCTATGATTTAATACAACCTGCAATCAACATGAGGAAAAGAAAAGAAAATAGTTTTGATCTTGAACTGTGAACTATTTTAAATCTATCATCTAAGAGTTCTTTGTAGTTTCAGAAAATTTGTAGAAAATGGGATTGGGCGTTTTGAAATTTCTCACATGGAATAAATATAATTTGTAGCCCTATTCATTGAATTAGTTCCTTGATGATTCCTTTTTGGTTTTTTGGTTTGTTTGTTTTGTTTTAAAACGAGGAACTTTGAGACTGAATCCCTTTGTCCAAGTCCCTCACTTAATGGAGTAGGAAACTGAAGCTCAGAAAGTGGACATACCTTGCCCAAGGTCACACATTCCTGTCTCTGCCACTTAGTTGTGTGGCCTGAGGCAAGTTGCATCACGTCTCAGTCTCAGTCTGAGTAAACCTATTAAATAGTCTGAGCACACTACTTCATTTAGTTTTATGGTTCCTATCAAATTGTCCTCCTTTTCCCCCTTCCCCCATCTAATTTCTAAACAAGGGTCTATTAGGAAATAAGATCCTGGCTTCTACTTCTTATAGCTTCTTATAGCTCATTTTATGCATAACCTTTACTTTTTTTAAACTTTTACCTTCTATCTTAGAATCAATAATGAGTATTAATTCCAAGGGAGAAGAGTGATAAGGGTTAGGCAATGAGGGTTGACTTGCCCAGGATCATACAGTTAGGAAGTGTCTGAGACCAGAGACTTCTTTCTTATCTCCACACCTGGCTCTCTATCCACTAAGCCACCTAGCTGTACTTCATGCATGATCTTTAGCAAATTAGTGAAGACTCTGAACTGAGAAATAGGTATGTTGTCCTGAGTAAACTCCCTCCTCCTGGTGATTGAAGAGGAGAGAAGAGGGGAAATAGTTATCAGGTCCCCAGCAGGTTAGAGAGAAGCTAAAAAAATGTCTGGCCAAACTGATCGACTTTTTAGGAGACCCTTGGATCCCTGCTGCTCATGGCAGTACTACATTTTTGGAACAAATAAACAGAGCAAAGCTCCTAACTCTTCCTTTATTCCCTTTGATTTTTCTTCCTCTTGCTTCCTAATCGTGGAAAAGTGCCAAGTTTCAGTTGTTAGCCCTCTGCTCCTCTTCCCTATTTATACTTCTCTCTCTCAGAGCTCAACTAGTCTCCTGGTTTCAGCTGTTACCTCTGTGCTTATGATTCTTAAATATTTATCTCCAAAGCTAGCCTCTTTTCCAGGACCCAGGCTTGGACCTCTAGTGATGCATTTTATATCTATGTGATTCTAACCATCATCCCAACTTTAACATGTCCAAAGATGAATTCATCATATATGTGATCAGTCTATCTATCTGTCTGTCTAGCTATAGTATTGGGATAAACCAAGCCACTTTCTTTTTCCCTTTCTGAGTTCATCCAGTGTCTCCCTTGGTGACACTACCATTTCCCTAGAAATAGGCTCCAAACTTTAGTTATTTTTGACTTATCTCTTCCTTTCACCGCTCATATCAAATCACTCACCAAATCCTATTGAATTTTCCTTCAGTGAACATCTGTCTTTTCAGTGTGTATCTATCCCTTCTTCTCCAACTGAAACCTAGATGTGTTCTTTCTTCCATTAGAATTTGAACTCCTTGAGAGAAAGGGCTTTCCAGATTTTCTATTTGTATCCTCAGTACTTAGCACAGGGCTTTGCACATGGTAAGGGCTTAGCAAATGCTTTGCCATTCATTCTTCATTTATTCCATTCCATTCCCATTGACACCTCCTAGATCCAGGTGCTCATTACATCATACCTCTCAGATTCCAGTTTCTCTCCTCTAATCCATCCTTTATAAGACTCTTGGATGTGTCTTCCCCAAATACTGCCTTTTGCACGTGGCTTCTTATTGTTTAATCGTTTCAGTTAGATCTGACTCTTTTTGACTCCATTTGGGTCTTTCTAGGCAAAGATAATTGGAGTGGTTTTGCTTCCTTCTTCAGCTTATTTTACAGGTGAGGAAACTGGGGCTATATGACTCAAGAACCTTAATTGGATTTCTTAAGACCTTGTCCTGCTTCCCAGCTAACAAAACACATCATTTAGCACTTAATTGAGTACTATCTTGAATTGTTGCGGTTTCCTGTTTGTTGGTCTTTTCTCCTTAACCAGAATGTAAACTCTATCTCCAGCACCAGGTACTAAACTGAACACATAATAAGTGCTTAGGACAGAGTTATTGATTATTAGCAGCAGAACTCTCTGGAGCTTAAGAGTAGATTTGCAAGTAGATATCAATACTAGGGGGAGGGCAGTAGAGGAAGAAGGAAAGAAATAAATATCTAACACTTACCAAGTGCCAGGTAGTGTGATGAGTGCTTTCTAATATTATCTCATTTGATCCTCAAAACCATCCTATGAGGTAGGTGCTATTATTATCTCCATTTTACAGTCGAGGGAACTGAGGTAACTAGCAACTGAACAGCTTGTTCAGAGTTACAGCTAGTGAGTGTCTAAGACTGGATTTGAACTATGGTCTTTCTGACTCTAGGCTCAGTGCTTTATCCATTGTACCACACAGATGCCTCCTTTGGCCCTCTCTTCTCTTATGTTTTAATGTTTATACTAAGACAGAAGGTAAGGGTTAAAAATATTCTCACACACACACACACACACACACACACACACACACACACGTAGATTCTAATTAAAGTTCACCCAAACAACTCATTTACAAGATTGGATGAGAAAAGGACAAAGAATCTGTCAGAAATGTTAATATTGAAGGCTGAGACTTCTCCAAGTATGATTCTGTCACTGATTTATCTTTGCCTTCCATTCCCTACCAAATGAGGATGGTTATACCATCCTATACAGAAACAACTTGCTAGAAAATCATGCTGATTTCAAATTTCTCTTATGCTACTGAGTCTTAGTATTTTCAGGAATATTATATCAAGCTTTGTTATAAAATGTGAAGAAGTGTTGAGAGACCTAATAAACTGTTTTTATTATTTTAAAAAATTACGTTCCCTATGTGGTTATTTTCCATTCTAGCCCAGAGATCTGCCCAAGAATTACCTTTAGTGGAGAAACAAAGCACAGACAGCTATCCAGTGGTCGGTGGGAAAAAAATGATATTGTCTGGTCATAACTTTCTGCAAGACTCCAAAGTAATTTTCGTGGAAAAAGCACCAGGTATTTTCTTTAAAAATAGCTTTGCGTTAGGTTTTCTGTTTTGGATGCTGGTGGAAATTTGATTCCTGGATGGGGAGAATACAGACCTTCTAATTACATGTTGTCCTTCTGCATATATTTTTCAAGTAATAGGGTGGAGCTGTGTGGATGACCTACATAACAATACTGTTTTGCATAATATGTTTATACAGGCAGTTAAGAATTTTTGCATGAACTGACAATTATGACATTTAAAATAAGGGCTAAGAGTTTATTTTTGTAGCCAGCGATGATTTCCTCCTGACAACTCTTATTGTCAATATCACAGGCACTCCCAAGGACTTTGTGATGTTTGGGGAGGAAATAATTGAAAATTTGTTTTCTTGTCTTTTGAGATGAATTCCTTAGTAATGGATGCAACTTTTAGTTTCCTCAGTCTGCCTCTGTGGCTACATATAACAGTCCCTATCTGGCCACCTGGCTCCTCTTTCAGAGATGTATTAATAAATTCTCTTCCCTGAATGTATTTCTCTGATGTATCACATTTTGGAAAGCACTGTTTATATATACATTAAGACTTAGGGAACAGCCTATATGTATGTGTATATGTGTATCTATAGATACAGATATATGAATTCATATACACATACATATAATAAATGTCTTTAAGAGCTTAAAACTGAACCAAGACTTGGGGTACCCTAGTTCATAGAATCATCAAATTTCAGTAATAAAAAGACATTTTATCATTCATCTTTTCTAATTCCCTTTTTTTACAGATAAAGAAACTGAGGCAAAGCTGAGACTAGCATCCAGGTCTTCAGGCTTTCTCAGTTCAGTGTTTTTTTTCTACCACACTCTGTTGTATCACATTTTATGTGGTTTGGTTTCTTTTTCCATCCTTGTTAATGATCTCTATATAAATTTATTGCCTGGCATCACAGGTGTGATAAATTTATTTTTTTTTTAGGAAAATCTTAAAGATCACAAAAATCTTCTTGCATGTACGGCCTTTGTTAAACTCAGATGTCTTTAGGCAGAGCCTGCAGATAATGTCTCTTGTAGTGCTGCACCTAGAGGGCTCCTCAACTTATGCATGGAGTAGCCTTTGTTAGGGGTACTCCTACATTATCATCATTTGCCAACTGTTTTCTGAGGTTTCAGTGGCCAGGACCCAGTTTCAGTTCTGACCTTGGCTGCTATCTCAGAGCCCCTAGAAATATTTTCTGTCAATTACCCTTATGAATGCGGTTCTATTGGATATGATTCAGAACTTAATAGCATTTATATTGGGTCTATCATAATACTTTGCATGCCAGAGGGTTCTAAATAATTGTTGCCCGTAGCCTGATGATGGAAAGACTTTTTTAAAACTAATTTTCATTTCATTTCTTTCAAATAAAATTGAATATGAGTGTTGTGGACAGGAGTGTTATGGATAGGAGCAATGTGATAAGTGAGGAAATGTATATTAAACCAATTTAGATTTTCTGGCTAAACTAGCATTATACATTTTAAATAGTTTTGTTGGTTTTTAAAGAAGAAATAAAACAATGCCCTCTGAAGGAATGGAGCATGTAAGAACATTAATTCATTTTCATTTTCTTTGAGACTTGAAATATGTGAAGGGTTTCTCTAGTAGCAAAATCTCTATCCTGGGACTAAATGGAGTGTTTTGAACTTGTCTATTGTTTTATCATCTCCCTGTCATTCAAGAGCAGGATTTTCTAGTGCAGTGATTTCCTTCCAGAAGGCTCAGACAATTTCAGAGGACTCAAGTAATTTTTACTTCAGCCAGGGTGGGATGAATGAGGTTTAGGGGTTAAGGGTTGTTGTGCTGGCTTTTTTTCCCCCTGTACATTTACCAATTGAAATATTCTTGAAAGCAGAGCCAATCCAACACTTACTCTAATCAAGTGAAAACCACTGAGGCATTCAACCTTCATAATGGGATCCTTGATTTGGTATAGTTTGCAGGAAACTTAAGTGCTTCAATCAAAATGTGTTTGAAAGTCTCTAGTATTTAACTTGGCAAGCCTGTGCAATCAGGAACGTGATGGGGGAAAGGGAGTTTAAATTATAGAGAAAATTCAACTTAACAACAATGATCAAAAAGAATTTGCATTATTGGAAAACATTTGAAAAGGATTAATTTGGAAATTACTTAAATTTAAATTACAATTTAAAATATATGTGTTTGTTCATATGAGAAGATATATCACCAGGAAGGAATTTAAAGACAGTGTTTAGATATCTCTTGTTACAAATTAGCTAAAATTACCCTTCAGGAGTGACATTTTTGGTTGGGCTCTGTTTCAGAAAGAAAATTAATGCCCTCTTTATGGCTCTCCTTCATTATTTATGATTCTTAGGCCAGAAGAGTATGATATTTGTCTTCAAATATTTTAAGGATTATTGAATGGAAGAGGGATTAAACATATGCTACATTGCTCCAAGGGATAGAAATAAGACCTTTAAGGGGGAGGCATTTACTGGGAGGCAGCTTTTGGTTTAATATAGAGAAGAATTTGAACAATTGGTGCTGCTAAAAAATAGAATTGGCCTCATATTAAGCTCCCTACTGTATTCAGGCTGAGGCTGGGATGCTACAGAGGGGAATCCTACGTATAAGATTCAGTGATTCTATGACTCTGCATTTAGCCAGTCATCTGTAAATATTTTGGCTTAAGAAAGTGTAGCTCACAGGTCATTTTAGACATTGTTTTACAGTTTCCAAAGAGTTTTCCTCATTATCTGAGGCAGATGGTTAAGTGACTTATCCACTCTTATCTAGGTGAAATCATAACTGTCCTTAAACCTAGGTTTTATTAAATCCAATATTCTTTTTGCTATATCACACTAATGTAAATGGATCAAGCTACCGTTTCCATAATATGTAGTAATATAAACGTATCTAACTTCTCTTCCAGCAATATTTTTCAATTAATGCAGAACTATAAAGGTAGCAAATAAGAGAAATGTAAATATGTATGCATAAGTAAACAGATATTCAAACTAGATATTGCAGTTTCATATAAGTTTACATTAATATTTAAGTCAGGTGGCTTATATATTCATACATATATGAGTAGATACACATAAATCAGACATTCACAAAAAGGCATTTAGCTTAACAAATGTCTATGTAATTTTTTTCTTCTAGTTTTGCTTTGTAACATTTAATTCACCATTCACTGTATTTCCTAATACAATCTGAAATGTTAATGTAAACAAACACCCTGTATCATTAACTTATGAAAAGTTTTTTTTCTAGTTCTTTTTCAGAAAAACCACTGAACCTGATTTAAATTTAAAACACTATAGTACTGGTTACCCTTTAGGCTTCCCATGGGATCATCTGGCTTTTTTTTTTCTGCCTCTGTGTATGTATGTCTTTTAAAACACCACTGGCAAGTATAATCAGGATATGATTGAATGGGATGAAATATCCATCTGCAAAGTTTAGATTATTTAATTTAGATGATTCATATTGGACTAGCTGTAAAGATTCTTCCCTGCTCCTATACCCTCAGACTCTAGGGGCAGCCACTAATTGTAGGATTATAACTGTTTATAATTGTCATTAATGTCAAAACCTATAGACCATATATATAACTAAACTTTCTATCATTCTCATTTTTCTTTTCTCTTTCATACTTGAGAAAACAACTTCAGAGGAGACTTAATATAACTCAGGGTGCCTCTTTTGTTTTTTACATTTGTATATGTATTCTTCATCGAGATTTATTTTACTCTTAAAGCACCAGAACTCTGAGCATGTTCTGATTTCCTTGAAGCTTTTTCCTGGTGGAAGACTTGTGACCTCACTTGCTTCAATCTCTCTCTCTCTAAAAGGCTAGTCCTTAGCAGTTGTAATCTCTTGAGAAATGACATTATCTTGGCCTCCTTGTGTGCAGTCTGTCTGTTCTATCAGTGACTCATACAAAAGGGAATCCCTGAAGAATGATCATGCTGGTGTAGAGACAGGAGAGCTGTAGTTTTCATTTAACCCCTTAGTCACTCCATTTGGCAACAGGGGGGAAAAAGTCCAACTTTGATAGACTATTAATATTAAGCCATCCTGGTAAGATTGCTACACAGTCTTTGAGAAAGGAAGTTGTTAGCTGAGGGGAATGGTTAGTTTAAGTGGTGTTGTGATCAAAGTATCACAAAGGACTTGTTTAAGCTATTATTTGTAATATATTCCTCATTCTCTGGAGTAGATTTTCAGAAGAGCAGTGTAATTCTTTTGTTAGATCTTTACAGTGTTATAAGAAAATTCAGGTGTTGAAATAGATCCTTATTTCAAAGGATTTAGGTCAATACTTTATGGCTTGTTCACCAGTCCACATTTTCCAGTGATGAAAGACAGTGTAGAATGGCCATCTAAGATCCAGAGCCACATGAGAAGGGTCATGCGTGGCAGCTACACTCTGAGAGGTTCAACCTGTCAGATCAGACAGCTCTTACATCATTGGCATCTGTCTTGTTTTGCCTATTACAGGCTGTCATTTGTGAGAAGGGAAGCATCAGTGGGTCTTATTCCCTCTCTTACCATTCATTCAGGATTTTGTATTACATGATCATTAGAATATACTCCTCCTCTTCTCACTTTAGATGGAGGCATCTAAATATAAAGCAGGCATATCACTCAGTAAGGGAATAAGCACTTACTAAGCACCTAACATGCTAGGCACTGTGTTCTGTGTATGTCTCTGTGTGTGTATGTGAGAGAGAGACACACACACATAGACAGAGAAAGGGAGAAGGAGAGAGAAGGACAGACAGACAGACAGACACAAAGAAAAGAGGACAGAGAAAGACAGATAAAGAGAGAGAAAAGTAGAGAGAGAAGAAAAGAGAGATGGACATAGAAAAGAGGACAGAGAGAGACAGATAAAGAGAGAGAAAAGGAGAGAGGAGGGGGGAGAGAGAGAGACAGAGACTGAGTGAGAGACAGAGACTGAGTGCCAGCCACCGGGATGATGGGAACATATAGATGCATATAGTTATCTACGACATAGCTAATAACAAAAGAAGCTGCCCAATGTTCTATGTAAGAGTCACACAACCAGAATGTGTCAAAGGGTGACCCTATAACTTGACTCTGAGTCAAAATATATGAATAAATACAGATCAGAAAAATATATTAAAAAGCTGTTAATTGTGTGAAATGTATATATACATATTGAGTATGACATACTGAGCATAATGACTTTTATTTCTAAATTGCTTAAAGAAAAGAGGAAGGAAAGCACATAAGCACTTAGATAGTGCTAGGTGATGTAGCGGATAGAGGAAGACCTGACCTCAAATTCAGCCACAGATACTAGCTATGTGACCCTGGGCAAGTCGCTTGACTCTGCCTCAGTTTCTTCATCTGTAAAATGAAATGGAGAAAGAAATGGTAAAACAATCCAGTGTCTTTGCCAAGAAAATTTAAAAATGGGGTCACAAATTCAGACAAGACTGAAATGACTAAACAATAACTATATGCCAAGTACTGTGCTAAGCACTTTTAAAGAACAAATATTGGGGGCGGCTAGGTGGCTCAATGAATTGAGAGCCAGGCCTAGAGATGGGAGGTCATGCTTCCTATTTGTGTGACTCTAGGCAAGTCACTTAATCCCTCACTGCCTAGCCCTTACCGCTCTTCTGCCTTGGAACCAATACACAGTATGTATTCCAAGATGGAAGGTAAGGGTTTAAATATAAATAAATTAAAAAAACAAATATTCCATTTGGTCCTTATACCAATTCTTTGAGGCAAACCCTATTTTTATATCCACTTTACAAATGGAGAAACTGTGGCAGATAGCAATGAAGTGACTTAGCCCAGTCACACAGCTAGCAAGTATCTGGGGTCATTTCTGAACTCAGGTCTTCTTGACTCCAGGACCAAGCCTCTATCCACAGCATTGTCACCTTGAAGAAAACTTGGCTTTCCCTACTTTTACCCTTAGCAAGGGGAGTTTGCCTACTTCAGAAACATGTGCAATGAAGGCACTTTTCCTGTCTCAGTCAATGGGAATCAAGAGATACTAAATTCTGAATTGTTTCAAGGTTTTTGTTTTATAACCAGTTTGGACAAATTAGTCATTATTGTTACAGTGTGATGTGTGTGTGTGTGTGTGTGTGTGTGTGTGTATATATATATATATATATATATATATATATATATATATATACATATATATATATATAATTAGTTGGACATTTTTACTGGGTCATTTTATCTGGGGCTTGAAAAGATAGGTCTGATATGGAATCATCTTTCTGCTCATTGCCAGGAACTCATTCTCAATGCCTATTTGATGCTTCAAATTAAAGTGAAGCTTCCTGGCCCCTAGTGATCTACCTTCTAAGATACCTATGACAAGAACAGAAGCTTTAAAGACATGAAGGGAAGCAGACATTCAATACATGCTCAAAGCAAAATTTTAAATTATGTGTAAGCAGATGGTTGAGGATATTTGTTGAGGGGCAAATGAACAAGGAGTCAGTAGATTTTATATGAGAAAGGGAAGAATGTCTTCTAATCTCATAAATTCCAAACTCCTTGAATATCCAAAATACCCAGATGAATGTTTCTAGCTAGTCACTGATGGTCTCCCTTCAAAAGAGAGAGGGATGGAGCATTTTCCTTTTTACTCTTACTACAGTACAGCAAATACAGCCCAGAGTCAGAGGAAGAGGCAGAATAATTTTGTAAATGGTTTAGAAGATTCTGTTTTATTATTTATTTTCCATTAATAATTCTACATTTGCCTACATCATTGCTTCTCTTCTTTCACCTAGCCCCTTATTCTCTATCTCCTTTGTCTACCTTCCTTCCTTTTTTCTTCTTTGTTTTTTAACCCTTTTTGTCTTAGTAATAATCTAAGACAGAAGGGTAAGGGCTAGGCAATAAATAATTTGCCCAGGATCACATAGCTCAGATATGTCTGAGGCCAGATTTGAACTCTGCTCTTCCTGACGCTTTATCCAATGTACGCCATCTAGCTGCCCCTACCTTTCTTTTAATACTCGAAAATACCATTGAAAATCCATTTAGCTAAATGTCTTTTCTTCCTATTCATTCACTTGGGTTAGGGAAGAAAGAATAATATTTTTTAAAGTCACAAATGAAAAAACCTTAGGTTTGAGAGCCAGCATGGAATAGTAGATATCAAACTGGTCTCAGGAGGTGCAGTGCTTAGATTTTAGTCATAAAGACCTGAGATTTAATTGTATCTCAGGCACATTTACTAGTTGTGTAATACTGGGAAATCACTTGACTTCTCTCAGCCTCAGTTTCTTTATCTGTCTAATGAGGATAATAAAAGCTCCTACCTCACAGAGTTATTGAGGGAATTAAATGAGATAGCATAGGTATGTGTATACCTAGTATATGTAAACTTTAAAGTTCTACATAAATGATAGTCACTGATTTTTTTTCAAGGTTTGCCTCTAACCCATACTGGCTAATATGATCCTGGACAAGTTATTTAATCCCTCAGTTGTTATGACTCCATTTGGGGTTTTCTTGGCAAAGATACAAGAGTAGTTTGCTATTTCCTTCTCAAACTCATTTCACAGATGAGGAAACTGAGGCTGTGACTTGCCTAGGGTCACACATTTAGTGTCTGAGGCCAGATTTGAACTCATGAAAAGGTCTTCCTGATTGCAAGCCTATGCTCTATCCATTGTGCCACTTAGTAGCCCTGACTTCTCAGTGCTACTAGGGAATTCTCTAAGACTATACATTGCAAAGAAGGATCTGATCTGCACTAGCCAAGAAGGACCCTTTCACTATACTAATGTACCAAATCAGAAATGGGGTTTTAAAAAAGTTTTAGAAGTAAAAAGTCATTTTTCTCATTCTCTTCCCCTTCTCCTTATTTTTCTTCTATCTTTATATTTCCTTGCCTATCTCCCTTTTAAGTGTCTATTTCCTACTTTATCTCTAAAAGCTTTGGAAGGGTTAATCTATGAGTTAAGTCTTTTGCTAATAGATGGGCATTTTGATGCTGGAGAAATCTGGCAGAAATACATCATCTCTTGGCCCACCCACACTCCATATTTGGTCCTATGCTACATAGATGATGTATCAGACTCTTGTTTCTTTACTAATCCATTTCTTTATTCATCTGTCCTTAGAGAGTGCTTAGATTTAGGCTTGAAGGGAGGTTAGAAAGTAAAGCTTAAGGGGTAACCTGGATACACCTAAAAACACAGCAAGAAGCTGGAATGACCTTAGTCCACAATGCATAGGCAGAAAGATGACTACTCAGAAAGTAGTTCATGAAGACAGTTGCTCTGCTTTCCACTATAGTGAAAGCTTCCTGCTTTTGATGCAAGTTCACATTAATGAAGAGTTTCCCAGTGCTCCTACTCCTTTCTGGGAAATGATCATTGTAATCTCCTCTGATCCTTGGTCTCCAGGCTTTGAGGTATGCTAAAAAGGAAGAAAGGTGGGAAGAAGTTGGGATTTCAGTTTTAAGGAGAAGGAAATTAATCTGAGCTTCTTCATATATAGAAATATGGCCTCTTAATACTCCCTGAAAGTATATCCCAAATTAATAGACTACAGAATGTGGAAAATCTCCTGATTCTTAATCTGACTTCTAGTTATAGCAAAAATGTTGGAAAACAGAAAGTAAACCATAGAACTCTCCCCAGAATTTAATATGAATTGTGAGGGGTGGGGAGAATTCACTTTAGTCAGTGAGTATTTATTAAATACTCTCTGTCTACCAAGTAATATGCTAAGTATGTATTAAAAACAACCCCTGTCCTCAGACCACTTACATTCTAATGGGAAAGACAACATAAATAATTAGGTTTGTGTAAGAAACAGAATGGATGGAAGGTGATCTCAGTGGAGAAGTCTAACTTCAGAAGGTAGTATTTAAGCTGAGGCTTGAAAGGAAGCCAGGGATTCTAAAAAGCAGAAATTGGGAAAAAGCAACTGGGATTGAGGCCCACTTTTATGCAGAGTGGATAGTTATTATTTAAAAAGATGTGTGTGTATGTTTGTGTGTGTATATGTATTTGTGTATTCTCAGCAAGCATTTATTAAGTGGCTACTATGTACCAGACATTGTTCTAGGTTCTAAGGATACAGAGAAAGGCAAATACAGTTCCGTTCTCAAGGAATTTACAGTCTAATGGGGAGACAACATGCAAATGACTATACAAACAAAATGTATACCAATTACATTGGAGATAATTGATCTTCTCATCAGTTGGCCAAAGTTAATATAGATTGAAAGATATTGACTCTGATTAAAAAAATCTTGCTATCAATTTAAAAAACTACATAGGATTATGAATGAGTGATGTTAATTTAAGAACAGAATCTTTTTTAGTGACAGAAAAAATTAAAAGGAAGTAAGATTTTTCAGAAGAGAAGCATTAACTTTTGACATGTTTTTTTCCAGTTCTATAAACCCTTGATAACAAATTATTTTTTCCTGATGATGGATATATTATACTTTTAAATAGGGCATAATATGTTTTGAACCTTCTACGAGGAAATGAGAGGTGACCTGGTGGAGGGGGAAAGCTGGCCCCAATCAGGAAACCTGTATTTAAGTTCCATTTTGAATATATGAATATATCTGTGTTATCCCAGATAAATCACTGACCCTCTCATGCCTCAGGCTCTCTAAGACTATAAGTTGCACAGAAAATGCTAGTCTGTATTGGAAGAGAGAATTTCCTCCTATTAGAGTTCCATATGGCAATGAAACCATTAGTCCATTCTTTATCTCCATCCCTACTAGCAAGCTGGATCAGGAGATAAGACTATATGGAAATTAAGTGACAGCAATGTTATTGTGATCCAGTACCTTCCTGACAATTAATGAAAAAACTCAAGTGAAGACTTTTTCAGGTTCAAGAAATTGTTTTTGTTTGTAGGAACATGTTCATAGAGCTCTCCATTGCAAATACACCTTTTCAAGTGCTCACCACATGGTCCCACCACCGAGTTTAATAAATCAAATAGTCCTGTAATCCTGTCTACTTGTATGACTTCATGTTTATGGATCCCAGGGGCCCCAAATATGCTGTTAATTACTCAGACACTTCAAATTAGCCTTCATTCCACCATGCTCAAAATCCTAAGACCAAGCTACAAAGTAAATTTTCCCTAGGCATTATGCTCAGTGACTATGAAGTTTTAAGTTTGCCAAAGAATGAGGTGATGAACACCGCCTGCTGTAATTAGTGTGCATGGTGAAATTTTTGCCTAGAAGCATATGATACAATTGGGAAATCTCAGTTTCACCAGCTGAATGTTGCCCTGAGCAAAGCTTAGGGGTTTGGGAAATGGTTTTTTTTCCCTCCCTTTAGTAGTTAACTATTCACACAGCAGGTATTAAAATGCAATATTATTACATTAGGTCACACAGTTTATGAAAGATGATCTGTAAACCTCTCCTGTCAAAAAGAAAGCACTTTTAATAGCATTTGGAGAGGGTGGGTCAATTGAGGAACAGCACATGGATTTTTCTTTTTTTTTAGCTCTCGTCTGATGCATTGGAAAGCTCCAGTGCTGGAGTCTGCTTTGACGAGATGTGATGAGCGGCCAGTGACCGGAGTCTTGGCAGAGCTCCATTTGTTGAGAGATCTTAAATTCCCTGAGATCTTTCCATTGCTCTTTCCACTGCCAGTAGCAGTCACAGCTTGGGGGCATCCAGCCAAAAAGGGGGTCATGTTTCACATTGGTAATCAAACTGTAGCTCCTGCAATAAGTAAGCAAGTGGCAGAATCCCCTTTAGACAGGCACTGCTTTGTGATTTGGTCTCTCGTCTCTTGCTTATCAAGGGTCAGTGTACCATCCTTGATGAAATTGAACTGATTGTATTCATTGACTCAAACCTAGCGACCAACACTGGTAGGTATGTTTCTGTAGCAGGAACTAGAGGGCTGTGGGAGGAATTGAAAATCTAAAGTTCACATGAAGGTCATTTGTGCCTAATTCTTTAAGATAAATCACTAGTTTAAAGGATTTGGGGGAAAGGATGCCTCTGGGCTTGTAGTCTCACCAGGTGATAGTGGAATCCTTTCACATATCCCTGGGAAATCATGACATGACTTGTAGGAAAATATCTTGACGTTTCAGATTTTCCTGGCCGTGATCATGAGGGACAATATCCATTCACATGTACTGTTGTCGTCATTATCCTTGCTTATGCATGTCTTTGATCATCATAGACATAAAAATACTACAGTGCTGACCTCACCAGGTTGCATTTAATATCACCAACTCCACCATGATATTTGATTCACACAGTCCAGAAAAAGCCTGGAGAACTGTAGTCTCAAAAAGTTAGACACGAGACTTTCAGCTTTGTAGACTGGCACAGGGCTATTAAACTTTCTTTCAGAAAGAATAACTCTGCTGTATGGCATATAAAACAGAAATATATTTAATATCTTTAAAAAGATTTAGCCCTGTAACCATATAGGACTCTGTATGCAGAATCCCCTTTAGACAGGTACTTCTTTGTGATTTGGTCTCTCATCTCTTGCTTATCAAGGGTCAGTGTACCTTGATGAAACTGAACTATAAATCCCAAATATATATTTTACTTCTTGTGTGGTCTTGGATAAATCACTTAACCTTTTTGGGTTGAGAGAGCCTCTCAAGAAGGTTGAACTAGGTAGATCCCTAACATCTCTAAATCTATGATCTTATAGTCTGAGGAGTTGCTCTCCTGAGAAAATTTTACTGACAAAGAAGTAATATCAAGTCATTTGAGGTAATATATGTAGATTGTTTTGTAAATCCAAAACGCTATATAAAAGTGAACTGTCATTATTCTTTCTTCCTTTAAAAAAACAACACAAAACCTTACCTTCTGACTTAGAACCAATGTGTATTGCTTCCAGGAGCGATAAGGGCCAGGTAATTGGAGTTAAGTGACATGCCCAAAGTCACATGGCTAGGCAGTGTCCAAGGTCAAATTTGAACCCAGGACCTCCCATCTCCAGGCTTAGCTCTCTATACACTGAGCCACCTACCTGTCCCTATTTTTATTATTTCTTAAGGTTTTGCTTTGTTCTATTGCTTGTGCAGTATAAAAATTGAGCAATTGTCCTCTTTATGAATTTAAAGATCTTCAAGATCTTTAAAAGAAATTAACTAAAAAGGACAAGAAAGTGAGAGTAGATTCTCATCTATCAAGGGAGAATGTGACATATTTGGTGGTAGGTGTATGTGTGAAACACATGTATCTATGCACTTGTGTACATATATGTATATAATTGTTTCATAATTTTCTGATGCAGCTTCTACCATCAACATGAGTGAAGTGTCAAATTTGGAGGGGGGTAACCATATGAACTTTGTCATGTAACATCTCTGTTTTTGTTTTGGATTATATTGGTAGTCCTTTAGCTTCTTGATGTCTAACTTCTTTTCTTCTCATAAGAACAAGAAGCCTGACCAGGTCCCCCAACAATTTGCCATTCTCATTCCCTCTAAGGCAGTGTCATCATTACATGTAGATAGATCAAAAACCGTCTTCCCCGTATTATAAAGGGAACCAAGACTCAGAGCTCAGTGTCTGCTGCCAATCCCTGACACGTAGGAAAGAACACCTGGGTCTGTTTCCTTGCCAGTAGTCCACTTGGAATTTTCTGTTCTGCATATTGACAGTCTTGCCATTTTAGGGTCAAGGGACAATAGGAAATGGTCACTTGGAGTGTAAAGCTAGCTCTTAATTTTAGTAGGCTTTTTTAAATTTGAAAGATAGTGAATTCCTTGAGAAAAATTCTGCAGAACAATGGGTTTACCATAGAATCATATCTTATCAAGGTAATGTTGGCACGGCATGATCCTGAAAGACCACTGACAGGAGTACTAATGTTCCAAATGAGCTAAAGTTGGCAAGGAAAGTTAAGGAGTTTTTTTTTCTAAGCTATATTGGGAAAATTTTTAAAAAGTCAAACAGGAAACAGAATCATTGCTTGTAGTGGATGGAATAATGACAACAGAAGACAGAGCTGCTGCTCAACATTTATTTTGCTTCTATTTTCTTTGCTAAGGAGTCAAAAAGGGAGGTGATACCCAAGGTAAGTAAGGAATCAAGAGATGGCACCTTGTTGCCCCCACTGAGTTCAAGACACCTCTTCTAGATGAATTACATACTAGGATATTGAAAAACCAGGTTATAAGATTTTGGAAACTTTGTCTACCATCTTTGAAAGATTATTAAGAACTGGAGATTTACTACAGGATTATAAAATGTCTGTGAGTTTGCCTTAGATTCCTGACAAAATTTTAGGTCATATTGTTCTTAATTTTTTTTCAAATTATTTATTTATTTTTAAAACCCTTACCTTCCATCTTGGAATCAATACTATGTATTATTGGTTCCAAGGTAGAAGAGTGGTAAGGGCTAGGCAATGGGTGTTAAGTGACTTGCCCAGAGTCACAGAGGTAGGAAGGGTCTGAGGACCTAGGACCTCCCATCTGTAGATCTGGCTCTCAATCCATTGAGCCACCCAGCTGCCTCCAGGTCATATTGTTAAAGGGCTGATTAGGGAACATCTAGAAAATTAAATGGTCACAGCTTCTTCAAGAGCATATCCTATCAGGCTAACCTTATTTCCTGTTTTGATGAAGTAACTAAACTGGCAGATCAATAGAATGCTACTGTTGATATAATCTACTTAGATTTTAGCTAAATGTTTGACAGGTCTTCTGACGCTATTCTTTGGATGAGGTAGGTACAGATGATAATACAATGAGATAGTGATCTAGGACTGGTTGATTAACCAGAGCAAAAGAGAAGTCATTAATGGGTTGGATGTCAACTTGGAAAAAGATCTTCAGTGGCATGACCCAGGGATCTGCCCTTGGTCCTGTGTTATTTAACACAGAGATGGCATGTCTATCAAGTTTTCAGATAATTAGAAGCAGGGAGGAATAGCTAACATAGGAAAATTTGAGCTTTATAGATCTCAAAAGCTGGAAACTTTGGATAAATCTAATAAGATTAAATTTAATAGATATAAATGCAAAGTCTTACACTTGCACAATTGTGCAAATTTGAGATGAGTGAGGTATGTGGCTAAAGAGTAGTTCAGTTGAAGAAGAGCAAAGACAGGATAGAAGAATGAGAAGAAGCATTTTTGCTGAGCTCACCCAGTATAGTTCTTTGACAGCAACTTAGAAAATATGCCAGTTTAATTAGGAAAGTCAAGAGAATAGTTCAGCTGAAAAAGAGCGGGGAGTCTGAGTAGACCAAAGTTTAATATGATTCAATATTATGATTCAGCAGCTAAAAAGAACTCCCAAACTATATTATGTTAAACTACACTGAGAAAGGTACAGTATTTAGGAATATGGATTTGATATAATTCCACTATATTCTATTTTGGTCAGACCACATCTGGAGCATTCTATTCAGTTCTGGACAGCACATTTTAGGAAGGAAATTGAGGAACGGAAGAGTGACCAAAATAGAGAAACCAGGATGATGACAGGTGTCAAGATTATGCTATATGAAGATTGGTTGACGTGATGAATAATGTTTAGCCTGGAGAAGAGAAGAACACGATAACTTTCAAGTCTTTGGAGGACTGTCAAATGGAAGAGAGAATAGATGTGTCCTGCTTGGCCATAAAGGGCAAAACTATGAGTGATGGGTAGAAATTTAATGGGAAAAAAAAGAAAAAAGGAAAATAAAAGTCTTACTTCCCATAGGGAAAAATTCTCTGACATTTAACAATCTGTCCCAAAGTGGGATAGTCTGCCAACAAAAGTAGTATATTCCTTCTTGCTGGAAGTTTCCAAGCAAAGTCTAGTTGCCCATTTGTTGAGTATAAAGAGGATGTTCTCATTCAGGTATGGGTTGAACAAGTTGGCTTCTGAGGTCCTTTCCAATGATGAGGTTCTGTGACTCAGTGGTGCAGCCTGATGGCATGCCATCTGTGACCTTCATTTCAAGAGAATGGAGTTTACTCCATTTAGTGAGGAGCCACCTCACTAAATCTGTTACTGAATAGAGGCAGAAACTGAGATGAAAATGAATAAATAAATGAGGAAATTGATTTGTTTGGTACTCATTTTTAACTCCCCATTCTTTCTTGTGTTTATATATAAAACCAATTGATATTAAACTTAATTTTTAAACGACTTTGCCCACTTTAGATGCTAGGGAGAATTTGATAAGAATTTGCCCCAAATAGTTTATTGATGAAGAAATAGATAATTTCTTTGTATTTGGTGAGAATTTTAGAATGGGAGAGGAAGTTAAAGATAAAAGGATTCAAAAGTAGAGGAGTGTCTTAATCTTCAGGCATTACTTTCTATTGCCTTAATTTAAACATATTAATGAAACAGTCCTGTTAACTATGGCTCTCTCCATTTCTCTCTGTTTTCGTCTTGGTCTCTGTCTTTGTTTCTGTCTGTCTCTGACTTTCCCACTGCCTGACTGTCTCTGACTCTCTGGCTCTCCTTCATTTCTCTAAGAACAAAACAAAGCAACTTGTAGTATTTCCACTCTTGGTATTGAGGTAACTGAAACCAAAGAAGTCCTTGTCTAAAATGATGCCCTTTCTGCATTTTCTTCTACTTTCCCTGAGTTACCTGGGGCAGAAATATAGCAGTGAGGTGATGGGATTGGTGTTCAGAGACCAGGCTATCATATGCTTTCTGCTTTACGGCTCTTTTTGACGTGTATACTTTGTTGTTTCTATTCTCTTTTTTAATTTATGTAACTGTAAAAACCATTTTAGTTAATATGTGTTGATCCTGGTGATCTCACAGAGCTCTAACTATCCAGAACCCATTCTCTGGGGTGTAAAAACCCTATCACAGACATCTAAGAATAATGTCCAACACACCAAGAAGGATTAGAAAATAATAGAGTGTGTCTTAGAAAAGCTTTTACAGCTCCTAAATAAACTCTGGGTTGCTTTCATGTATGGGAAAAAAAAAAGTTCAGCCCTAAAAAAACACTACAATATATATGACTAATTGACATTGTGAGTTTTAAACAGCTTCTTTTTCAGTCCTGTGGAGTGTTGGAACAGACCCACAGTGCCCTGTTTGTGTAGAAATCTTCTAGCTGGGTGTGGTGGGGAAGCCTTTTCTGTGACTCATGCTGTAGGGAATTCCCTAATGATTTGGAATATTTTTACCCCTGGACTTCTATGCAGTTTCCTGGAGCACTGAGAAATGCAGTAAGGATTTGATAAGGCTGAAATACAAAGGCCCATTCAGGGCTGGCCATTTCCCTTTCCAGTGGGAGGAGGGTTTTGGATAGGATGGAATCTATCCCTCACCTCCAAATTCAGGTGCCTTGCAGAAGACAGCCCTAAGATGTGATGGATCCACTTGGCAGAACTTGCCATTTTTATCTGCTCTAAAAGAAATTGAATGGATTATAAGAGCCACAATTTCATTGGTGGTGACTCCAGGTGTTTCAGTAGGGAAGACTGAGGGTAAATTAGTTAATGGATCCTGGAAAAGCAAGACATTGGTAGGCATTCCTAAAATTGCGTTGGAATGGGCAATAGGGACTGGGCTTATAGTTTCACTAGTATAGTAAAACTATGGATTAGGAAACAAGCCTTAGAATCCTTCAGATTTGCCTAGGAAACTGAGAGTTTTAAGAACCTTCCCCAGAATCACACATTAGGTACATAGCAGAGGCAGGACTTGAATGCAGTTTTCCAAATGGCAATTATTTTTGTGTGTGTGTGTGTCTTGAGTTTCTCTCTGCCATTCAAAACAGTCTCAGAGGATACTAGCAACTGAGTAAATATCTATGCATCTTGCCCTTAATAGATAGGAATAAACTGTAAGAAGGAAGGAGAACCATGTGCTTTTCCTCCAAAGATAAGACTGCAAAATGATCATTGCCACACTAATAGCCAAATTATTTTCTCTGAATTCATTACACTGTACAGAATTGAAGCCAGTGTCTGAAATGGCTTTCTATATCCTCCAAGAAAAAAAAATCAGATTGATTGGGGGAAAGCCTCAAAAACTGGCCCTTCAGAACTTCATATATATTTTGGTGCATCCAGAGAGCAAAATTTTTAACGGGAATGCCTGAAATGTGTCTGCTTCAGCTTTGTGTTATGTCTGTAATTTGAATTATTTGCATTTTGGAAAGGTATAAATTGCTCTGGTGTACTTTTGTTGGTGCCTGGCCAGGCAGGGAGTTGCCTTGGGCCCTAAACCAGCTAGGCCAATGCAGATGTGGCAAGCTTACAATGGAAACTTTTGTGGTTTATCAGGCCTCACTTCTTAGGCACATTCTGACAAGAAGAAAGGTATCCCACATGCTTATTGCTTTGGAAGAAAATTCTTTTCTCCTCCATAGGCAAATTTCCTTACCAGTTAGGCCCCCACAAACTGTTCCTATCCCAATGTTTTTTTTTTACTTTTAAATTGTATAAACCTGCAAAACATGTTTACTGTAAGAAGTTGACGTAGTGGTCTAAGGTTTCCCTCCTGGAGTAGGTCCCAGTTCGTGGGCGTTGAGATTTCCCTCTTGGTTCACCAGACGTAACATGAGGAATTGTCTCCTTTTTTTTTTTTTTTTTTTGTCTCTGCTTCATAACAGCTTCTCCTCCTTATGTTTTTGTTAAATGAAATGTCACTGACTCTTAATGAGTCCTCTATTTCCCTTCTTTCCCTCTGATGCTCACTCCCCCTCAATCTCCTCTTACCCCCCCCCCCACTCAACCCCCTTTAACAGCAAGAGTCTGGACATTCTCAAGAGAATTTCTTATTGAAACCCAAACTATGACTCTTAGCTTCTAGTTGATAGGTAAAGACTAAACACTGGCCGGAATTTTTCCCCAACAGTTTAGATTATAACACCTAAAACTTTTTTTTTGAGCAAACTTGTGCTTTGTCATAATAAAATTTCAAAAGCTTGTAGTCTAGTGCCAAAGAGAAGTAATAGTGGATTAGTTACATAAAGAATGACTTGGATTTCTTTAAAAAAAAAAGGAGAGAGAGAGAAGTAGGAAAAGATGGCAAAATCAAAGTCATTCAGGGCTCCAAGACAGAGATGTATATTATATCATAGGCTATATATTCTCTTTTTAATGTAGAAATCAGGAATTAAATACAAATATATACAAAGTAATAGCTGTCCTTTTTCAAAACCAAAAAAGCATTCTTGACCACCAGGACATATGGCTACAGTGAAAAAATACTTCATTGGCCAAAGTTCTTGAGCAGGCCCAAACTTTGGAAGTTTTGCAGAGCTGTCAAAATTCTGATGTCTTCAAGAGCAACTAAGTTTATTTTTAGTTTCACAGTATTTTTTCCTGTAGGAAAGATGGTTCCTGGACCCAAGAGACAGCGGTCTTTTTTTTTTGAATCATTGATTTAGTGGATTCATCTGGTGAATGAATTGTGTACTGGGATCTGGTAGCTCTGGGAAGTTTGTGTAATTTTGGCATGTTTGAAACATGGCGTTGGAAGGTCTGTGCATTGCTATAGTTAATATACTTTCCCCAATCAATTCAGGAACTTCTGAAGGTATTGTTCTGATTTTGTTTTACTTCCATGACTTGAAAAAGGTATATCTTTTCTCCTTTTAATATAAAACACAAGGAAAAATGTAGGCCATATATACATACTCCAGCTGTGACTTTATCTATGTGGAAATTCGCTTCCTCCACCAATGTAGATTTCAACCCTTTTAGACTTTAGTAGGTGTCTTAAGTTCCAAGTACTTAAAAAATTTTTATAGAATATTAATTCACTTTAAGTAAAAATAAAAGACTGAAGGGGTAGGAGATAAAGTTCCTTATAAATTAGTGACACCATCATTTTAATTATGGTAAATGCTTTTTAAGCCATTTTAAGAATAAGATTTAAGATTAAAATTAAGAATAATGACTTAATGGCAATCTCATAACAGCCTACCTTCTAGAGAGATGGTTTTGTATACAAAAAGTACTGTTTGCAAGCTTTCAGAATACATGAGACACTCCAAAAAGTGACATCTCTGTCCTGGATATGGTAGGCAATAAAGAACAAAAAGTTCATTCATAGCTACTTTGAACTTTTTTTAAAAAAATAAAATACAATGAAAATGGCTCTGGGTTGAAGTTCAAAAGAACTTGTATTTGCATTTGTATTTCTGAATATGGCAATAAATATAGTAAGATGCCATGGGTGTCATTTCCGCAGTGACATCTTTGGTAAGACAGCAAAGTCCATAACACCCCAAATGTTTTCTTCCTGCTGTTGGACAGAGACATAATTACCTTTGGGCCCAGCTTACATTGTCTCCCTGGTTGCTCATTTCTCTTTGGATAGATTGATATGGATTTAGTTTTAGTTGCAGTGGGAGAGAGGCATTATTTACTAAATCTAAGTCAAGATGGCTTAAATTGAAAGTTTACTAGTGGGAAGGATCAGTGTCAGGCTCATTGTTATTAGAAAATCTAGTTGGCAGGGTCTGTGGACTCTCTAGCATGGAGAATATTTCTTTGGTTAAGTTGACATGTGATGTGTAATAACCTGGTTTCTCTCTTGAAGCCTATTGTCAGCATTCAATGTCAGGGGAGCTGAAAGCTACCCACTTCATGGAAATTGATAATGGATTATGTATCATGGAATATTATGTATTATAGTTATTGATATCAGTCTATAAGCTCCTTGCAGACAGAACTGTGCCTTATTTAAACTGCAGGTTTTATATAAATTGTTTCCAACCTAGTGCTTTGAATACAATAGACCTTTATTAATATTTGTTGTTTGATCTAGAAAGATGTCATCTGGGAATCAGGAAAAGTTTTGGTACCTCAAGACAGTTATTTTCTCCTACCACAGAGTCTTCATTTCGCCTGCATAATGATAATACTAGTTGTCATTTATATAGGTCTAAGGGTGGGAGAAGAAAATGGGGAAGGATAGAGTGGGAGGTCAAAAAGTATATAAGCATAAAAGAATAGATTTATTTCTGTCTTTTCCTTTTAGATGGTCATCATGTGTGGGAAATGGAAGCAAAGACTGACAAAGAAATGTGCAAGCCAGTAAGTATTGCTTAAATGTGCTGCCATTTAAAAAAGTATATTCTCTATGTAACATGTTTCTATAGCATCTAGCTGGAACAGAATTTGTTTCCTTAGCTTTGATACATCATGTCTTGAGTCAAAAAGAACAACTAATAAAAATAATAGATAGGGCATGAACAAGTCATAAAAAATTATGGTAAAACACTCCATGAAACAAATGCTAAAATGGAGTTAAATAATGTGAAGAATAATGACAGTAATAGCAGCCACATGGACCAGGAGACATGAATCTGTCCTCCTAGAAAAGCTTTGTAAAATGATTTGGTCAAAAATGGCTATTACTAGAAAACATATGGGGCAGCTAAGTGGCACATTGGATAGACTGTCAGAACTAGAGTCATGAAGACCTGAGTTCAAAGATGGTTTCAAACACTTACTAGCTGTGTGATACTGGGCAAGTCACAACTTTTTTTTGTCTCAGTTTCCTCATCCGTAAAATGAGCTGGAGAAGGAAAGAACAAACTATTCTCGTATTTTAATATGCCTAGAAAAACCCAAATGGGGTCGCAAAGATTCAGATGTGACTAAAATGACTGGACAACTACAGAGAACGTATTTTTTTTTAATTTCAAAGCCCAAAGCTCTTGACACATTACCCATCCATTGCAAATGGGCACATGTATACTTTTCTGCTTTCTCCGCTACAGTTATTTCAATTTCAGCCAAAGAGATATCATAAGGCATGGGGGATTCCCCAATATGAGTACTGCTGTCCTTCCCATGTCCCCTGGGAAATAATACTTGATCTGAGACTTTCAAAATTGACTTGCTCTTCAGTGGGGCACATCCCCCAACTTGTAGATGACTATGTTCTCAAACCAATACTTCAGTAACTCCCTTGGGCAATGACTTATTATTAACCATCTACTATAAAGTATATGACTTTTAATTAGTTACTTTTGTTTTAAATATAAGATGGACACCACTTCAGACATAGTCTTACTTGGCAAATTTATTCATTGCACTTACCTATAAATTTGTGATGTTTTTTGATAAATGCAGAAAAAAGGGAGGCATAAATTAGCAATATGTTTTCCTTTGGCTTTTATTATTATTTTTAACCCTTCGCTTCTGTCTTATAATTGATACTGCATATCAGTTCTAAGGCAGAAGAGTAGGAAGGGCTAGGCAATTGGGATTCAGTGACTTGCCCAGGGTCACACAGCTAGAAAGTGTCTGAGGCCATATTTGAACCCAGGACCTCCAGTTTCTTGGCTGGGCATTCTATCCTCTGAGCCACCTAGCTGTCCCACTATTATTATTATTATTATCATCAAGTTTCTTTCAGCTTTACAAATAACTATCTACCTACATAATTGTATTTCAGTTTTATTTTGTATCCCTCAAAGTAGCCAGCATGATGCTAGACACTTAGAGCTTAAGGATACTTTTATAAAAATCAACTGATAGCCTCTAGAGATTAATGATTTATTTGGGGGGATCTGTAATATATGTTGGTTCTTTCTCTTCCTCCACTGGAAAGACGAAGGTGATTTAAAGTATAGGTCAGTGGTTCCCCAACTTTTTTGGCCTACTGCCCCCTTTCCAGAAAAAATATTACTTAGCCCCCTGGAAATTAATTTTTAAAAAAATTTAATAGCAATTAATAGGAATGATAAATGTACCTGTGGCCATCACCGTTTCCCTGGATCGCTGCAGTACCCACCATGGGGTGGTGGCGCCCACTTTGGGAATAACTGGTATAGGTGACTGATAAGTTTTTGTTCACTAATTAGCAATTCTGATTTACTTTCTCACTTTCATTTCTTATATCAAAATTAGTACATAGTAGTCTTGCTACTTAACCTTCTTACTGATCCTGTATTTCTCTAAGACTAATATAAAATTTTCTCAGAAATATATCAACTACCAGAAAGTGACAAAACTCTTTATTTCTTCAAACTTTGCTTCATTTTTTCTGAGGGAATACCATAGCCATAATGCTATTTTTCAATGATTCCTTAGGTTTAAATGCAGTTCCCTTCATAACTCTACTAAAGATAGGGTAGGACTCAGTTAGAGGATATAGGTTCAAATCCCAGTCCTTCTTTTTTGAACTAGACAAGTCCCTTAAATTCTTTGGGCTTCTGTTTATGTGTAAAATGAAGGGAGTGGCCTAGATGTCCTTTAAGATCTCTTTTAGCTATAAAACTATGAATCCATCATCCTAAAAATATCAGGACTATTCATGCAAATGTTGTAAGCTTACTTTCACCTTGCTTTCATATGTTATCACTTTGTAAGCCTTCTTATATAATTACTGTAGTTGTCAACTTATTCTTTTTTTTTAACTCTTGCCTTCTGTCTTAGAATCAATACTAAGTATTGGTTCCAAGGCAGAAGAGCAGTAAGGGCTAGGCAATTGGAGTTAGGTGGTTTGTCCATGGCTAGGATTTGTATGAGGCCAAATTGGAACCCAGAACCTCCCATCTCCAGGCCTGGCTCTCTATCCATTGAGCCACCTAGCTACTCTTCAGTTTATTCTTCATAATAATAAACAAGTCACCAAAAAAGTAAATATGGAAATGATATTTATCCAAAATCCATGAGCTACTCAGTTCTGAATCATTTGTATTGAGTTCTATCTGACCTTGGGCTGAGTGGGGGAGATGATAATGTCCTGGGTATCCTCAGAGAGCTTTTGGGGATCCTAATTAGGGAATCTCCAAGGGCAGATGACATTAAGGAATCTCAAAAGTGATATCCATCCAAGAGATAAGTAACTTCTGGAAGGTTAATGGTCATACGCTGCCCTTGCACATACTAAGAGAATTTGGTAGTAAGTAAAGTAAACCATAAACAGAGAATCAGACTCTCATTCCAAATAGTTCTCTAGCTCTTTGTGCATGTGATGTTGGAATGCAGAAGGCAATGGGAGCCGGCCATCTTCTCTTCCATTGGGAGCTATTGTTTACTGTACTTCACTTGCTGATGGAAACTTCACTATGAGTTTTCTTCATGATCATCCCTCAGCTGGGATGCAGAAAGACACTCACTGTATGTATGTGTCCTCGGGTCACTCCATCTCTCTATTTCACCAACTCATTGTCCAACCTCTCTGTTTCTTTTATGTTCATCATAAGGGTTTGCTTTTTTGATACATGCAATTAAATGAATCATCTCATGATACAAATAATCATAACTTTCTTTTCCTAATTTAAGTATTTTGTACATTATGATTTTCATGTATGTCATGTTTTTTTAAGCCAAGGTGAATCTGTATATTCATTGCTTCTGAAGATCCTTTCACTGCCCTATGATTGCAAATTTTCTTTTTATTACATTTTCTTTCATCTTAACTTCATTTTCCCTCTCATATGTTCAGAAATGAATGAAATGTAATGGATAATAGTAACTAATATTTATATAGCAGTTTAAGGTTTGCAAGGTTCTTTATATATTATATGTTAACTCATTTAATCCTCACAACCACACTGGGGGGTAGGTGTTGTTATTATCCTTACTCTATAGAGGAAGAAACTAAGGTAGAAAGTTTGCTTAGTAGTAAGTAGTTGTTCAGCTAGTAAGTACTTGAATAAGGATTCCTGACTCCAGGCCCAGGGTTTTCTCTACTTTACCACCCAAAAGTCTGCTAGGAATATTGGACTTCACCCAGGAATACCTGGATGATAGAAATTCCATGTCTTGATCTTTGTTAGCTGTGACTATGGGCAAAGCCACTCAATCTCTCTGAGCCTCATCAGTGAGGAAGTCTGAAAATAGTAGGAATGTATATCAAGGAAATATAGTTTCTGTTATTTGAATTTGGTAACATATTATCATGTAGTAGAAAGAGCACAGTATTAGATATAAATTGTCCTAGGTTAAGATCCTCATGCTGCCATTTACTGTATGAACTTTAGGAAGTTGTTCTGACCCTTTGATTCTTCATTTTCAAAGAAAAGGAGTCTGTCCAAGTCTGACATCCTATGATGTTTATATATTTCTGAAAGTGTATATTCTTTGTGCCATATGACCAATACTTCCTTTGATAAGAGCAGCAAAATATTCAAGGCGTGTATTAAGGACTTCCCTTAAACCCAAACTATTTAATAAAGAAGAGAGTCAAAGTGCTTTTCTCACATTTTCCCCTCCACTTTCTTTTTAAAAATTAATTATATGTGGGGGCAACTGGGTGGCTCAGTGGATTGAGAGCCAAGCCTAGAGATGGGAGGTCCTAGGTTCAAATCAGGCCTCAGACACTTCCCAGCTGTGTGACCCTGGGCAAGTCACTTGACCCCCATTGCCTAGCCCTTACCACTCTTCTGCCTTAAGGTAGAGGTTTAAAAAACAAACAAATAAATAAATGAAATAAAAATTAATCATATGATAAAGCATCAAAGGCTCTTGAGAGAGGTAACTGGATGGAATAGATACTTGACTTAAAATCAGGAAGACGTGAGTTCAGATCTTGCCCTAGATAGTACCTCTATGGTTACTCAGTTAACCATTTTTCAGCCTCAGTTTCTTCATGGGGTTAATGATAAAGCCTACTTTTTAGAGTTGTAGTGAAGATGAAATAAAATAGCACATATACTACATATTACAAATGCTGAAGCAATATATAAATGCAATGTATTAGTATTAGGAGATAATTTATCTCATAAAAATAAAAAAGGACAGTGGAAAAAATTCTCAAGTTAGATCCAGAATACTTGGACTTACATGGTGACTCACTGAGGTTCACAGGGATTAAAATGAACAGGCAAAGTCATGCCTTTACCATGGTATCTGTAAAAAAATGAAGTAGATTTGTCTAAAAAGACAGCTTCTTTGTAATTAACTACCTTCCACATAATAGCTTAGGAGCCTTTCTCTGAAATCTCTGAACCTCATTTTTTTTAGAGAATAATATGCAGTGTGTTTTATTTTGTTTTTCTAAACCTAAACTTCACATTTGTGAGTTTTCTAAACTAAACTCCACATTTGAGAATGGTTATCTCATTTATCCTGAGATAAATTCATTTATCTTGATTGCTGATAGCTTAAGTATGGGAGAGTTTCTTAATTAATATGAATTTAGTCACCCCCATACTGAACCTTTCCAGGCAAGCCCAGTTAAAGGAGCCTTGAATGTGTTGGATTATTTTTCTTATTGATCAATGTTAATTTGAACATTAGAGATGGACAGTCCAGTAACCATCAGCTCTCTTTTAGGAAAAAAAAGCCCCTGGTTGATAATTCCCTTGGATTTTGTTAGTCCATGGAAAAGTACTTTACAATGTTACTGCCCAATACTTTCCATTAGTAAAATACCACTATTGCTTATGTGTTTTTTCTTTTTGTTCACATTGGTCTAGACTTTATGATAGAGGGACTGTAGATCTAGAGTAAGTGAGATCATCCTAGGTCCTCATAAGGCATGTGATTAGCTAAGTAAAAGATAGAGAACCTTAATGGGTGTCAGATCTTTCCATGGTTGTGGGGGTTTTATTTTGTTATTGTGGTTTTGTTTGTTTGCCATTTAAAAAAAAACCTGAGTGCTTAACACAGTGTCTACTACATAATAAATGCTTAATATGCTTGTTGCCATGATTTGTCTAGAAATTGGAGCACACAGTTAATATTGATTTTCTGTGTGGGGTTTTAAATCCAGCAAATTATTAACTCCAGGTTAATTTATTCTATATGGTTTGATCTTTTGCCTTCTCATAATTCATCCTAAGATGACCCCCTCACATTACTCATAGAGTAATACAAGCTAAGTTTCAGTGAGCAAAACATAGTTAGATGAATAAATATGTTGATATCATGAAGAAAGAGGTAATAAGAAGAATTGAAAGATAGATTATCCACCATTTGGTAGTTAGTAGTGCATATAATAAGACAATATTTGTAAAGTCTTTGCACAGTGTTGGACACATAAAAGGTGCTTAATTCCCCAAACTTCCCCTCCCCACAATTGGCACAGAACTTTTGATTTCAATGTGAGAAATTCCCTGGTATGTAAACTTACTCCACCCATTCAGGTCAGAAAGTCATTTGACATTTATTATCTTAGAAAGTTGCTTGAGGACACTGAGAAATTAATGGACTTGCCTATGATCACATAGCCAGTATAAGTTGAGGGTAAGACTTGAACCCATGCTTTCCTGACTCCAAGATTTACATTCTATTCTATCACTCTAATTTGCTCCCTCTTTACTTCCCTTCATTAACATGGGTAATTAGGCTGGTTTTATTCTTTAAAAATGATATGCTTAGGGATCAAGAATTTTGAAGGATCACATGTAAATATTATCTAGTACTTTTTTTTGGTAAGATGTTGATTGGTGCCTTTCCTTGTGTATCATTCTCATTTCAGAATTCACTGGTGGTTGAAATACCACCTTTTCGCAATCAGAGAATTACCAGTCCTGTTCAGGTTAATTTCTACGTCTGCAATGGAAAGAGAAAGAGAAGCCAGTACCAACATTTCACCTACCTTCCTGCAAATGGTAACAATATATTTCTAACATTAAGCACTGGAAATGAAAGATTTGGATGTTTTTTCTAAAAGATGTAGAAAAAATTGGAACACTTCATGAAGTTGGTGCAATACAATATAACCTGTGCTGCACTGGGGAGTAAAAACACCATGTTTCATACCCCTTAGTAAGGCTGTCTCCTCAATTTCCTCTGAAATGCAAAGGAAAATGTATTTTCCCTTAAAAAAAATTTGGGGGCGTTACCTGAAGGGAAGATTGCTGATCTCTTTCTCTCTGCTGGTGGCCTACAAAATACACAGCAGCCACCTCCACTCTACTCCCTACTCAGCATGGATTTTCTGTGCCCTTCGCCAGTTGTAATGCTGCTGTGTATATGAAATTGTATAGCTCTTTAAGGTGGAAAAGAAAATACTTATAATCCCCTTGTAGATGCCTTTAGAAATAAACACTTGCTATAATGTCTGAAGGCCAATACCTTATTTGGTCACTTTACTTCAATGGTGATTTAATGCTTATGCTAATATTCCATCTCAGACCCAGTTATTGGGTATTTAATGTCATTGTAATGGGCAGATTTTCAGATGGGAGAACTTATTGTGTAATCAAAATATGCCTTTCATTGTTGATTGCCTGTTTTAAAAGACTACAGCCTTTCTGGATTCCCATAATAGCCATTAACCTTTTGAACTTTGCAGGGTATGTATTTTAAGAAAGTACCAATTTCTTTGACTCCTAATAACCCAGGAAGTGGCAAAGAAAAGGAAATCACAAAAATGTATATTCCCAAACCTGTACCTATTTGTGACCACTTGTACTAGGGCTCCCATCAGCAGAAATGAATCATGTTGATTGTTGTAAGCTTGGCATCCATCCAGTGGGGTCAAAATTTCTAGTTTTCTATTTAATCGAATGAGTCAAGATCCTGTATTTCACAAGGGCAATTTATACTTGTATAGATCCAATTATTTAAAATCTTCAACTTTTTGTAACTTTATATTCTGAAAATTTTAACTGTTATCATTTGAAAAAGAAAGGCACCCTAAAACTCATTGTAAAAGCAGTCAGATCTCTTAGGGAAATCTCAAGAATACTGCAATGGCTTCTTTGTGTTTCGAATGTTAAATGGTACTTAAAATGGTCTAGCTAAGAAGAAAGCCCTAACATCTCTATGTTGATTGAACAGTTAGGGCTAAGTGTTATATCAGACAAACATCAGTGAAATCTTCTATGATTAGATTGATGTGCTTTTGCTACAGAAATATTGTCAAGATAGTGTTTTGAAAATAGAAGAAAGGATGCATGTGACTGTCAGCATGTTGACATTTAAAAGATTTCCATGGTTTAATTTGTTCCCATGTATTATAGTCCCTTTAGGATTTATGTGACGGGGTGTTCACTCATAATTTACAGATGAGTTAGACATTCTCAGAGTAAGGTACAGCATATCTATGTAAATGAAAGTGCTCTGTTTTTCAACAGCTTTAGTGAATTTATCCTTATCAAACATCAAGTGTGTTAGATACAAAATGAAAGATTGAAAGATAAAACTGAGGCCTCATAAAACATTTGAGAAATGGAACTAGAATGGAAACCATATTTATTTTTATACTTCCATCTTGGGAGTGCATTGTGGGGGCCTTAGGTTGCAGAAGGAAGCCTTGAGACCTTTAGAATTTAGAATTGTGTCACTGGATGTGATACAGAAAGAATGGGATGACTTCCTTCACCTTTTTGTGTTGGAGTGACCAAAGAGTTATATTATTAGATCTAATGAAAGTGGAAGCCTTGGAGCAATTAGTTTCAGAACTTCAGCCACCACCATATCACTCTCAGTAGAACTGGACTTTGAATTGAGAATTCTGATCTCAAGAGACACCTAAATATGGATTAAAGTCTTTCAAATTGGGTCAGCTTAGGCTATAATGTTAAGTCTGAAACAATTATCATCCTGCTCCTAGGGTCTACTCAATTTTCTTTTCTTTTTTTTTTAGAAAATTGTTGATAGGGAGGCCAACATTTTCCCTTCCAAATTTTTGCTAGGTTTGCCTACCTCAGTTTATTTATATGTTTCATATTTAACCCTAAACATAAATATTTGTTAATGACAAGAGCTCAAGGATAGCTTGCTAATTTTTATTGTATTTGTTAAGTGTACTTGATGAATTGGGTTTGGTAAATCAATCCTAACATCATAAAATGTGGAGTTAAAATGTATTTAAAATATAATCCCTGAATTCTCTACTGATTAAATAATTTACATAGAGAGGCATGTAAAATTTAGATAATCTGAGTAGATCAGAATCCTTTAAGGTTTTTGTTTAAAGTAAGGTGTAACTAGGGATCATGTTATTGCATCCCATTCTTCTTTTCTTCCTTCCTTCCTTTTTCCTTCCTTCCTTCCTTCCTTCCTTCCTTCCTTCCTTCCTTCCTTCCTTCCTTCCTTCCTTCCTTCTTACCTTCTTACCTTCCTTCCTTTC
>NC_058130.1:587168437-587301332 GCF_016433145.1 Gracilinanus agilis
CCTTCCTTCCTTTCTTCCTTCCTTCCTTCCTTCCTTCTTTCCTTCCTTGCTTTCTTCCTTCCTGTATTGCTAGCCTGAAACAGTAGAACTAGACCAAGAACTAGGCCAAGAGAATAAGTTGGTTAGAAGCACATGTATTCCCTATTTGTTATATCTAAGCCTTCACCGATTCCGTTTAATGAAGAATGTTGAAAAAAGAAAGGTTCCTTCGAAGAACTCCATTTCTTAAAGGCTACTCACTCAATGTCACTGACCAGTCTATGCCATTGATACATTAAGAGTTTTATTATGCTAAAACCTTTACACTACCCAGGTGGGGACTTTCACTGCCCTTGATTAAATGCAGCCTTCTTAGAGTTTCACAATATCGTGGAATGAAAGTATGGAAAGTGTTTTGTTTGCTTATGAAAATGGTAGTAGGGCTCACATATCTGTCATCAGCCTCCTCCACTTCCTGTTTCAGCTCTAAAATTATCTTCTTACTGCCTGGCAGTAGATAAACACAATCAGCAATTTGCCCACGATGACATTTAGCTGCCACACCTCATTTTTACAAACTCTCCCCCCACTCCCCCCATGTCTTGTGCCGGCAGCTCACCTTTCTACATTAAAATGTTACATTGGTCAGGTTGAAGGAAAACAACCAAACAGAGATGTAGCATCCTGTTGAACTTACTTATGAACTGATTTTTGCCCTTTTTTTGTGGACTGTTGGGTGAACTGGCTTTTAAAGCCACATGGATTCTTTCGCTGCTGGTAAACATCTACCTTGGGCACAGTTGCCTATTGAATGTACCACTTCTTGAAGGCTATCTGCATTTCTGATTGAAAAAAATTATTTTTTGCATTTAGCTTCCCAGAGATAATAATCATACTTCAAGATAGGGGAAAAAAGGTATGACAGAAGACTTTTGCCTGCAGAGATTATGTGTATAATTTGAGAGAATTTTTTAAACTTTTCACTTGTCATAGTTTTGCTTAAGAATACTAAAATATTCCTTGAAATTTTCCTTGTCAGTTATAATTAGATGATTAAGAGAAGTATTGGTAGATGTCACAAAACAAAGATTCATCCAGAAACATTAACAGTTCTGAGAAATTATTTTAATGCTTCTGAAATTTAGAATTACAAATATAAAAACTCTAATCTGTAGTGAGGTCTCAGAGGAGTCAAAAGGTTTGGGTTTGGATAAATATCTAGACCAGCTTTTGAGCTGGAAATCTTGTGAGATCATTCTTGGGCTCTGTCCACATCTACACTGTTCTTTTGAGTACCAAGTAATTAATGAACTCAAAAATTCAACCACAAGGATTTGGAGAATCATATCAGACTTTCTTTGTCAGGCATTAATGAGTAGGAAAAGTAGACCCTTGAATGAACAAGTCACAATGAAAAGAGATCTCCTATTTTGTTATAATGGAGTATGATAAAAGCCTAAAAGGCTTTAGGAGCTCCAAAAGTAAAAGATGTAAAGGTAGATGAGCTCCATTCATCCTAAAAGGATGAAAGAAGATACATGCACTATCCTGCTTGGTCAGTGACAAGTTTATTACAATATATTCACTTTTATATCTGCAACGTAGAAAGGAATTTGCTCATCCTGCTATTTCTATTTTGTCCAACTTAAGCATCAATTGTTATGATAGTTAAACCAATGAGCAACCAAATTTATCTGAAATGAGGCAGTTTTAAGGGATAGAATTCTTGGCCTTTCTCTGATGATGAATTTTGACACCTAAATAAAGATGACAACAGGAAAGGTACCATGTCAGGAAGAATGAAATGGCAATAGTGACCTCCCCTTTATCCCACAATGCCTTTCCTTTCCTAAGATGTGCTGTGAGAGAAACTAAAATTTCTCTGTCCAGAAAAAGGATCCCACTATGTTCAGATAGAGAAGGTGGAAGGATAGAATAGAAAGAAGAGTAGATTTGGAATCCTAGAAGACCTGAGTTTGAGTAACCTTGCTTTTAATCTGTGTGACTGAGTACTAATCACTTCATCTTTTGGGCCTGTTTCCTCATCTGTAAAATGAAGAAGTTAGACTACATGATTTGTAAGAACTTGTTGGGTTTCTTAATCCCATGATTCCTAAAAGCCTTAGGGGTTCCATAACTGATAATTGCACAGATGAGAAAACTAATATTGAATGCAAACTCCTCATGATCAGGGAAAAATTCACATTTTAAAATTATATCCTTAGAACCTAGTATATGGTGGATGCCTAATGAGTGCTTATGTAATGGATGAATAAATAGCAGGCTTGCACACCTGGATTTGTAAATAATTATAGTTATAAGGATTACATTACTCTCTAATCTTTTGAAGTTTTCACTCGATTCTATATGACTTGTGTTCAGGTCCTTTTGAAGAGTCCAACATCTAACAGCTTGCAAATTCAAGAAATCTAGAAGGAAGATTTGCATTTGCAGTTCTTTGGCTATGTGCACGAAGCAGTGACCTAGCTTTTAGTGAAAACTAGTAACCATAAATGCAAAAGTTCTGAGGTAGCTTTAGACAGTTAAAAATGTCAAAAAGAAACTGGCAAAAGAAACAATTGAAGTTTGTAGATGGAATTATGAAACAGTCAGAACACTGAATGGGTACATCTTTTCCATTTTACTTTTTGATGGTTGCTTTTCCCCCCAAAAAACCTTTTTCATGGCCATCTTAAATCCAAGATAGTTAAAATCATTAAAGCACTCCAAAAGCTTAATGCTGACTTTAAATGTTTATTTACTTAGCTTCTGTGTCAAAGAAATAAAAATAATTTGATCCATCTAGAAATGCTTTGATGATGTCGCTTCTCTTACCTCTGAGTCTCAACACTCACTTCTAACCAGAGGTTATGCCTCCAGGGACTCTCCTGATAGGTTCAACTTTCTTCTTTCCCTCTCCTAACCATCTTCCACCCTGCTGCTCAAGTCCTTGGGTAATAGAATATAATGAAGCATTCCCTTTTGGACCAATGGAATCAGTACATGGAGAACTGGCTAACTTTGGGGAATGTTTCTATTCCAGGTTGAAAGCTTTCCTTGAATTGAAATGGCTCACTTTTGTGCCATGTACTTTTATAACTGTTTTTTGGCAGCTCCATGGTTGCATCTTTGCCTTTGACATTTAGTACTGTAACTAAATCAGCCATGACTGTGCATGAGTCCTGTTTCCTATTAAAATGAAAAAAAAGTATCAAAACATTTGTTTGAATTGGGACATTATACTCTTTTGTTATAGACACAGGAACACAATGTCTTTTAGAAACACCCTAAAGAAAAGATGCTTTCTTGTGCTCCCTTTTAGTCTATCCCCCATTCTGCCAACCATTAACACTGAGATGCTTTCCTTGATATTTTTGTGTCTACAGGGAGGGTCCAATCTCTTTATTGGCTCAGTAAGCCCCTAAAATATAGTAAAGGATTAACCTAATTTAAATCAATTCAAGCAGACAGATTCAGTATATTCATCTGCTTAAAGGATCTCGATGAATATTATTGTATATCTACAATCCAAGTAGACCAGATCTTGAGTCTAAGAGGTTAACTGAGTTGTCCAAAGTCACACCACTAATTAGAGACATAGCTGGGAGTAGTTTATTCTGGTTACTGGATTCTTCCTGAGATGTATCTCTAAAAGTAAATTCAATTCTATACTTTTTATGGTGTTCATTTTGTCCTTCCTGTTGTGGCCAGCACTCTGATCATATCTGATGGGAAGAAAATAGTTCAGTGTGGCAATTTGAATACCTGACAGAGCTGAATTCTTGGTATAGAAAATGTCCAAAACACATGTGTAGACTTCAATTGCACCTGCCTTTTTATGACTGATGTGGGCACTGGCATATGGCATCTTTCAGGAAGAAGACATAGAGACTTTACATTAAACATCTGGGCTATTGAAAATGAAGCTCTTGGACTTTGGTGATCTAGTGGCAGAGATGATAATTTTGACCAATTCATAACACTGATCACAAATCAAAACAGTCATGCCTATCCAAATCAGTTCTTTGTTAGGCTGACCTTAAGAGATTGTACCATCCATGATTTTGAAGCGACCATTGTGTATTCTACTTTATGTTCTTTTTGTTACAGACCTTTACACATTCCATCTATAAAGTAATAGATTTTGTTTTTCCATCTTTAACTTTCTAAGAATTAGACCTGAACTTTTGACTAGCGAAATACATATATTGATCATATCTCAGAGCTATATTGACTCTTTTATACCTTTAGGCTATCATGTAGTATTTGGGAGAAATAATTTAATAAATTCTAATTTTCTTCTAGAGCAGAATAGAAACATTGTTGAATTCCCTAAGGGTTGTTATAATTTTTTTTCAATTTTAGATGGATAAAGAAATAAAGATGGGCATAGTTTTTGAGATCATTCAGAATAATGTACAAAAAAAGGAGTAGGCATAGAATGAATACAGTTACTAGTCAAAAGTAGAAGAGTCTGGACATTTTCAAAGTGCCCTTTTTAGAATAGTAGGCTAAGGTTCCCCCCCTATATTTTTATTCTTTATAGAATTTTCTCTTTCACATTTTCCTGAAAACTATTTAGTCTTAGATTTTGGGTTTCCTAGGTTCATTTTGTTTCAAAGGTCTGTGGTTTCTGCTTGGTCTATGTATGCTGAATTTACTGTCAAGTGGTTTGGTTGATGTGAGTCCTGATTGGATGCTGGGAAATTTTCTGTTTTTTTTTTTTTTTTTTTTTTTTTTTTAAGAAGAGTTCAGTTCAAGAAAAGGGATACAGAGACATCAACATGATAACAGGAAAAACCAATAAAGGAAATATTCAAGTGCCTCATTTAACACTGACTTCCAAAATGTAGGGAAAGTATTTGTACACAGAGCAAGCTGTTTTATAGGGAGTAAGAGTAGAGAGGCAAACTATGAACTGAATGAAAATTGTTCTAAGCTTTGAGAGAATATAAAGCTGAGATCCTAGTTTGGGAATGATGAGCAACAATGAGTCTGTTTCCCTGCAGAGGGAGTGGCATGTGGGCTACTGGGTGGTAAATAGAATGGGCAGAGAGGGATATAATAGCAAGGAGACTGAGGGTAACCACAGACTATCCAGTGACCCCTTTATCAGACCTACTCACAGTACCACTGAGGGAGCAGGGATATTATTTTAATCAATCATACTGGGCAAAAGCCATCAAAAACAAAAGGAAGTGTGAGTCAAAAGTAGCTGAACACCCAAGATGCCTGTTCATTAAGAGTGTATGTGTGTGCTTGCATGTATACTTGTACACAGTACAAAGGAAGATCTCTTTTGAAGGAATTGACAAAGATTTATACACTTCCAAACAGAAAATATAGAAAAAGACACGAATGTTTGCATTTTCCAGCACTTTAGAAGAGTTTCTTGTATAAATGCTTCTTTGAAAAAAATACATTCTCGCCCCCTCTTCAAGTCACATTTCCCATATGCTGTAACTTACTGGAGACTGCACCCACTGTGGCTTTTGTACCCTCTGACCAGAGTCTAACTAAATCTTACTCTTCACAGCTGCTTGGAAAGAAAGCACACCCTCCAGGGAAGGCCCTTTGAATCATACTCAGTACAAAGTGGAGGTTTGGCAATTATTTGGAGAAATCTGATCAGTGTATCTTTTGGCCTGCATTACAAGCTATGACCATCTCCAGCAATCAACCTAATTGGATAATTGTCAAATCTCCACTTAATTTTCTACAGAAAAGACCTCCCCAGTGAAACACTGAGTCATCCACACCTGTAGGATAGTGGGTTGTAACCCTTACTGAGAGAATAAATTGGTTATTTAACTGATAATAGACTTGGCCTTGTATTTCAGTATGTAGGCCTATGGAAATATCAGGAAAATTAGTCACACTAAACTAGATTAGGAAATATACACCTAGAGTTTTTTTTTGGGTGGGGTAAGGGGGAACCAGGCCGATAAAGGATTTCATCAAAAGAGGGAAATTTGAGTGTGGAAGCAGTATAGACCAGAACTGTTCCTGCAACTGATGGTCTTAGAGAGTTGCCTGGAGTACCGAGAATTAAATAACTTGTCCTGAGTCACACTAGTGGTATATATTAAGCCTGGATTTAAACACAGGTTTTCCTGACTCAGATCAACTTGCTATGCATTGTATCACTCTGCTTTGGTGGGGGTTTGGGAGGGAAGCAAAAGCCAATCTCTCTAAGATCAAGAAAAGTTTCTGGCATGAATATAGGTTTAGCTACACTGAGACTGAATAAAAATGTGACTGAAGAAGAAAATTCAGAATGAAAGCCTTCTTGCCTTCTTCATCAGATGCTCCAATTTAATGAAAATGAATTTATCAAACATCCAGAATATGCCAGGTGATCCGGTCAGCCATTCCTTTTCTCCATAGGATATAAAAAATTGCTTGACCCCTGAAATTTATCTATGGTTCATCATAATATCTGCCTTAGGATTCAGTCCCTTTGCAACCATCAGAAGCCAATGACTTCTCTGAATTAGGGTCTTGCAATTAGGACAAAAATTTCTTCTGCTCTGCTATAAAATGCATCATGTAAAGTGGCTCATCTTGAAAAGAAGCCACTGGTTTAAATGGCAAAGGGGAAGAATTGAAGGAAAAATGTTTGGGTGGAAAGAAGACAATCATTGAAAGGCATCTTGCCAGAAGAAGTGAAGTTTAGCTCTTTGAAACCTTGAATTCACTAACCTGATTCTTGGCTAGGTATGATCAGCTAGACTGCAAACACAGCTTTCCCCTCCCTACTCCCTTAACCTTAATCACCAACATCACCACTCAAATCAGCCTTAACCTATTATCTGGCATCTCTCAGGTCTTAAGAGGTCCATGTACAGCCCAGGCATATAGGCAGAATAGGTATACTTTGTGATACAGTCACTGCCACAGATTTGGAAAGCAGGTTTAGAAAGATAATGGACATCTGGCCATTTTGTTGTTCTTTCAACTTTCATATTTAGGGGTGGTCTGTCTTTCTAACCTTTATTTATAAAATGATCACCCCTTTCTCAATATAATGGCTTGAACTTAATGGACTCTTAACACTTTGACATGGCTATTTAGCTATAAAATATAACATGGATTTATTAACCTAGCATGCATAGCAGAGGTCCCTGTACTCTCTACTCCATGATTTAAAGGTATCCAAGTCCTGTTTTCACCTTACTGTGTTGAACAACCTAATAGTTTTACAACTGTTGAAAGGAAGGCATCCAAGTAATTGAATTACTTGGAAACTGCTCCTCATTCATATAATGATGCATTGCTTCTGTATATTCAGATGCTAAGCCTATATCCATGTATCAAGACATTAGTGAAAATGGAGGGAAAAATAATGAATTATCCATTTCCTTCAGGTGATTAGTGGGGGAGGAAAACTAGCTTCTCTTTCTTTCTTTCCTTGGCCCAGAGGAATGGTCGTGGGAATTCAATGCATAGTGCTCTGAAGTCTCAGAAATGAAGTCTTTATAGAGTCGATTTGCCTTGAAAACACTTGAGCCCCAATATCTGCTTAAGGACAGTTTCAAGTGAGATTATTCAAGTCATAATTTGTCTCAGTAAGTTACTCAGTAAGTAATTCAGTAAGTTACATCACGTTTTTTACTACCTTGTGAACAGTCAAACCGTTCCCCACTTTGAAGGGACCAACTTTTTTTGTCCATGACAATGGATGGAGATGAGAAAATCTGGAGTTTGGGGTTTTGTTCCCAGCTTATGTTACTGGTCCTGACACTGAGTCACTATTCAGTCTTTGGCTAGCCTCAAGATAACCCCCAATTTCTTCATCTATGACAAAGAAAGAAATGCTTATTTGTTTATATGGTCTGAGATCCTAAGATGGGAAGCACATAGAAACCAACTATTAATCACTAGATTTATATTAGATATTATGGAAAAAAGAGGGACTAAACACTTTTTCTAGGTAATTGTTCAATTAATACATCACATTATAAAAATTTTGTTTGATTAAGGAAAAAGAAAACCCCACTGTTTTATATCTAGGATCTCTTACCCAAACTTCTTCCCATGTTACTTAGCTGGATTGTAATAACATTGGCTTTCAGGGATGAAGTGACTATAGTAGCCACCCTCCTTGTCAGTCAACAATATTAATTTGAACTCCTAGTATGTGGCAGGCATTTACCCAGTCGCCTTGTTTTCCCTGAGCTTCCTTATCACTTGCTTAGGATAGTGTAACCTTTGTGTTCATACTTCATCAGCCCTTTCCTTTTTTTTTTTTTTTTGTGAGACTGAAATTTGTCAGTCACTGAGAACTCAGTGTCCCTAGCCTATGGCCCCTTTAAAATCTCACTCAAGACTTAGCCATCCTTTCAGTATTGATACATTCACACATTGATGAAGCTTCTATGGCATCTGACACTGGGAAAGAATCTTCTGATTTGACATTGAAAGAAACTTTTAGAAAGCAGTAGAATAGTGTGTTCATGTGTTCACATGGGGATGCCAAGAAAAGGAACAAGGGAAGAGAAGTGGCAGGATTTTTAATGGCACAATTTTCTCTGACCTGAGAGGGATACACGCATGTTAGAATCAGCGTAAGACTTAGGGATGACGAAAGGTTTTCATATATCCATTTATCCTGAATCTTTCCCCTCTGCTCCTTTGATACCAGTTTCTCTTTTTGTTGGTGTATATCTGTGCACATCTTTGCCTGTACTAGGTCAGATGGAGAAAAGAGTTCATGTGTTTTCTAGGGCTGATGTTACTGCCACTGCTGGACAAGGAAAACATCATAACTCCCTCTCTCCAAGGAATGGAGATCACCTCAGCTATATGACCACCTTTCCATCTTTAGAGGCAGGAATCCTGAAATCACCTTTCCCACTGGGAAGGGTAGTGTAAAGTGCTATATTTTAAAATAATTTTGGACATACAGTATATCTTATTTCATTTAACAAAAAGAAGATTGGATCTTTGTGACAGTTTAAAACATTATTATAGATGCTATTCTTTTGTTGTCAAGCCTGTACATTATTATTCAGATTGTTCTGTCCTTGCTAACAATGTACTTAATGTAAATGAAACCAGTTGTGATGAATATCAGTATTGCCCTAACCAACAGTGCTGTCTTGTCCACGAAAACCTGCTTTGTAAACCTACAGGAAACTGTGACAATTAGCATTCATTTGTCGCACTTTTGCTTTCCATAATAAATGTAGATTGTGAACTCGCCACTTGGGTAATGTGGTATTTTTCTGTGTGCCATTGCCTAATATCACACCGAGTTACACTGTGTCATCTCGTGTTACTTTTCTTCAAGTTGTAGCCTAACATGATAGACTGTAACAGGAGGTAATGAGACAGTGCATCATGCTAAGTGTCAGAACGGAAGTGAAAAATCCTTTCAGTCTGAGGACTCAAATCCCTGTGCCGGTACCTTCCTACATTTTTGTTAGGCAATGGTAGAATTAAATGCCATATGACCATATGTAGCTGCTGGCCACTTTTTTTTCCCTTTACTAATGTAAAACAGGAGGCATCTTCTTGTATGGCTTTGGCTTGCAGACAGAATGTTAGTATGCTTTGAAATACATACCAAAAAGGCAACTTAGACACATCCACGGTAGTATAGTATTAGTACATTTAAACTTTCCTGGCTCTAATGCGAATAAAGGGGGAGAGCCTGTCATTAAAAATATGCCTTTAATTTTAAAATGGTAGTTTTCATGTCTTCCATTTTATCAGTATATGTTGATGAAAAAATATCTTAAGGAGGTTGGAAAGGGGCTAGAAAGCTTCTCAGCCTTGGTCATTTGCTTGCAAGTAGAGTGGATGGGTATGGCCTGAACTCTTACTTATATACTCACTTATTAATTTTTTAATAGATATACTATACAGCCCAGGATCTAGGAAAGCCATTTTGCCTCAGTTTAGCCTTGGCCAAGACATATCCCCAGAGACAGTTCAAGGAATTCAAAGCTGTAGGAAATGAAAGCATTCTCAAGGTTGTTCAATGGTAGCCCATGTAGATAAATACTGAAAATCTTGGATATAATGGTCTGGGTATATATGGGCTCATCTGGGCTTTTCCTACATATTCTTTAAGGAGTGGGGTGAAGAAGAAACATGATTTACATATTCAGTCATCTTGTCATTTTTCATGAAGAATAAGTTGCCACAACTAGCCCTGTGATCTTGAATGAGTTATTTAGTCTCTCTAAACCTTTGTTTCCTCATCTTTAAAGGAGTAGGGGTGGGGCGGGTTGGCTTAAACTCTAAGGATTCTTCCATTTCTATTATTCTGTGATTCTGAATCATATCACTGGGTTATTCATTCATTCATTTCATCCTATTATAACCATCTGGTACCATTTCATTCCTAACTTGGAGGATCTATGTACTTATAGGTTAAATGAGAAAGTCAAAGATGTACAAGAAACTAAGATTCTAGATCAGAGGTTTTTAATCTGGGTTCCATGGACTCTAGGGGGCCTATGAGCTCAAACAAGAGGAAAATTAAATTTTTTCCCCACTAACTTTTAAATTAAATTTAGCATTTCCTTCAATTATAATTTAAAAATATTATTCTGAGAAGGGGTCCATGGGCTTCACTGGACTGCCAAAATAACACACACATACACACACACACACACACACACACACACACACACACGCATGCACCCAAAAGTTTAAGAAAGAATCCATGCTTTACAGGATAAATAGAGATAGTAAGGCCTATTGACCAAAAAACAAAAAAACAAACCCAAACCCCTTGACCAGAAAGTGAAGTCATGGGGTAGTGAGAGGAAGAACTGTAGATAAAAGGGTAGGGAGTAGCATTGCTTAATAAATGATGTAAAGTAATATTATAATAGGAAATAGACTTAAGAGTAGAAAAGTAGATTTTAACCCCAGTTTTTACCATAAGAGTATTATTAATCCAAAGCAAAAAAAAAATATATATATATGTATATATATATCCATTCTATGTGTCAGTGTACATTCCTCAAGAATGGCATGCTTCTAACAAATTTCTGTGGCCAACAATCTTGTTTTTATTTATAAGGCTACATTAGAATGAACACCTCAAAGAAAGTTGTAGTCCTTTTAAACATATCCTCTTAAAGTCTGTTCAGAAGTTTTGCCTTAGTCACTTTTCTCATCTAATAAACCATGTCGATTTGGGGAATATTAAGTGGCCTTCTATGAATGGAGTCCCTAGAACAGCAAGTGAGCTGATCATCTTCTAAATACATATATTATAATAGTTTATTTCTTAAAGAGAGAAGACTGAAATGGCCTTATATTAGTATCTTTAGGATTGTAGCCCATGTATAATTGGAAGAGGAAGGAAGAATATTTTTACAGGTCAGGATCAAATCTACATATTTGGTAAACATTGACTGAAACCAATACATCAGCTTATTCAGGCAACAATTAGTTTCCACCTTAGAGAATGGCTATTTTGTTGTATTATTTCACCTCCACTGAGGGTTCAGGTTAGGAATCCTGAAAGAGCAAAGAGCCAGGATATCAAAGCATAAAAATCAGTCAGTAAACTATTCTCAGAATTGTTCAAAATGGATACAATAGCACCAATTCTACATATTCCCTTTTTCTTCTTTCCAAAGGTTCCCCTACATACAGTACAAGGAATGTGATTTATGGTAGTCCTCTAAGGCTGGACATGTTTACTTTTGAACATGTTAAGAAAATCCTTTCATTTTGAACTCAGACATTTCTTCGACTGAATCTTTCACCCACATTCAGGTCTACACAGAGGGCCATTGTGTAAAGGCAAGTGAATGGCATGACATCATTTTTGCTAAGTCTCTCCCAATAAGAATCTGAGGTAGCCCTGATTTACACAGGAGTTAATACTGCTGCCACCACTTGGTTTTAAACAGATCATAAACAACAGACATCCTAATGGCGCACGTTTTTAGCAGATGGAGATGTCATCTCCATCCTCTGCTGGAAGGCTTGGTCAATGAGGTCTCTGATTTTGGATTCCTTAGACTTGCAGGAATCAGTGCTTCTAATCCAAGCAGCATGTGCTCCTTCCACTATCCCTCTGTGGTAGATAAATTAAGTACATTGGCATTTACTGTAAAGGGTATATTTTGGACTGCACCTTTAATGTCCATGTGGAGCAGACAGGGCACTGTTTTTTTTAAAGGTGCCCAGGGAATTCTTCCTATAAGAGCAAGGGTAGGCCCTGATGTCTGGCCAGATTTCTAGGATCTGGCGAAAAACTAGGTGCAACTGAGAGCTGTGCTTATCCCGATTGGGTATTAGCGTGTTAGCTACCCTATAAACATTTAATTTAATCTTCCAGCCATATTAAAAAAATAAAAAATGAAAGACCATGAGCTCTGCAAGTTATAAACTCATTTGGAACTTAACCTTTGCCATATTGGACACTAGAGTGTTTTAATTCTTAAACTGGAAAGTTTACAGCACACACGAAGGTCACTATTAGACATGTCTGGGGCCATTATTACCCCACTGTTCTCACTCCATGAGAAGGACTTATGCCATTGTTAACAGTAACAAGCTCCACTGAGCAAACTCTGCCTCTCAGGTGTGGGGGCCGAACTTGGTTTTCTGGCCCAATTCCAGCGCCTGCCATTTCTTGGATTTATAATATGCTTGAAGCAGGTTAACTTGAGTCTAGTTAGGGGAGGCAGTTCATAAAATGGTATCTTCTCAGCAGAGCCATTTTAGATGAGGCTGCTTACTTGAGTTTGACACTCCTCCCTGGGATAAAAAATAGCCCTCTGCTTGCCGAAAGTGAGAATGGAGTCCAAGCAGCTGGAGAGCTTCATGTTGTTAATCATAGCAGGCCAGGTTATGGCTAGAAGCTGTCTCTTTCAGCTGGCAGCCCCTTAAAAAAAGGTGTTTGAGCCGACAGCTGACTTCAAATATTTGACTTTCTAATATAAAATAAGTTGGATTACAATACTGGTTTCTATTAAATGTGAGGACATTAATCTCGTTCTTGGCATCCCATACTCTGCAGCCCTCTCTGCATATATACACTGATTCTCTGGGTCAGGCACATGAGGCAGACAGTCCAACCGATCCATATATAAGAAACATATGGGCCTGGGAAGAGAGTGACAGAGAAAATTGATCTATTGAAGGAAGGGCTGTGTTAGCACGTCAGGCTACATTGCCAGAGAGATGAAGATTTGGGAGCCAAGACCTTTTATCGGAGATCAGGGTTTCCAGAGTTTAGAAATACCTCCTTGAGGAAGGTATGTCATCACCAACAGGTAAAAGGTGTTAGAGTCCAGTAGGACTGCCTTCCTGCTGACTTACTTCTGGCTGAGGCATTTTCAGACACAGCCACTGGTCCTTAGACCACAGGGTAAGATGCTATTGACTTGTTTACCCATCAGAAAGCTGAAAGTTGACACGGGAAACAGAAAAGAATGGGAGTCATGGCTAATATGGGTCTCAGAACATTGGCAATTCCCTGTCTTTTAGAGTTCTGTTGAGCTGGGTCTCCAAGGTCATGCCATTGAGCCATTCAAAAAGATACAAATTCTAAACCCAAATCTGTGGGATTTTCACCAAAGGAATCTAAAAATCACAATTCCTTTCAAAATCTGATAGCAGCACACTAGTTGCCTAGTATTTCAAGCTTCTCCACTTTACCTGATAATCATATAAAAAACCATGGTGAAAGGCAGGCTTGTCAAAGACAAGGAATAATATAGGGGTTTCCATTTAAAAAAATAGTTGAATAACAGTTGCTCCATAAAAATATACAGACCAGGAGTGGTATTTTTCTCTATGTTTTTGCTCATTTTCCTCCATGGCCTCTCTATAATGTTCCTAAATAATCTCTCAAATTTTTAAAAAAAGAAATGTGTACCTTAGCAAATGAATCACTAACATTTGTTATGGTTATGTTCATATGTGAAGAGGGCTTAGTAGATGGGAATAGACAAGATAGAAGCAGAAATAAGATGGGGTTGAGTCCTACCCGAGTAACTTAATACTGACCACTCAGGACAATAGACGGGATGTAGGTGCAAGGTGGACACAAAAAGCAAAATTGCCTCAATTGTCTTTCTGTGTAGCTGTAAGCAGATACATGTGACCAAGAATGTCACCAAGGATGGTGGGCTAATAACTCCTCAGGTCATTCACTTGATCCCTTCCTTAATGCAGATCCATTCCCAATATTCCATATTACTTATTCATAATAATTATGAGGAGACATGTTTACAAAGCACCAAATGCACTCTGGGTGAAGGGTGATGCTAAACTTGCTTCCAAGTCATGCATCCTTGTTTCTATAAAAACAAAACTAAACAACAAAACTAGACTAATTGCAAAGGGACAACATTTGGGAACTGCAGATCCTTACACTCTTCTCTGTGTGTGTGTGTGTGTGTGTGTGTGTGTCTTTGTATTTTTCAGCTTTCTTGTTACTGTTTTTCCTCTTGCTAAGTATGGCAGTCCCCAGTAATTTAGTAACTCCTAAATTCATTTTGCCTCCCTGTTTGAATGTGCTGAAGGAAAATCTTAAGAAATGTGCAGATAATATGTATGCATAAACAAACACATGTGTGTATATGTAACATATGTAATAAGTACAAGTATATGTGTGTGTATATTAGATATAACATATATGTGTACATGGGCAGGAAAAAATTAAGATGTAAGAAAATTGAGCATAGAAAGAAATTTCTGTTGGAAGTCTCAAAGGATAGAAATCCAATAGGTTATCTTTTCAGGATTCTCTCCTCTTTAGTGAAGAAGTACAGGGCCATTTATAAACAACTATGTAGTTGCCAAAGAAGAAAACCTTAGAACTGTTTAGCCCAGGTGTTTCTGTCATTGAGGTGCATCAGGAAAAGTCACCGTTCAAGTTTGCTCCTTTACATCTGGTTAGCAACTTTGTGATACTGTACTAGGCTATAATACGAAACATATGGGAATATCTGCCCTCTCAAGAGCTCTGTTAAAGCTATATCTTAATACTTCGATACCTTTTTTCTAGTCTAGGTATGCGGCTTTTGTCTTGCATACCTCTTTTGTGTTATGTGTTTGAACCTATCATTATACGCAAAGACTTGTATGTATGTAATTAAAAGAGTATAAAAAAGGTTCATAAATCTATTCTTAAACTGGAATCTCCACTATAAATGAGAGAGATTGCAAAAATTCACAGTATGTGAGCAGGTGAAAATACAATCAGAAGGAAATTGATGATAATTCATTAAATATGATCCATTCATCTCAAGCTACATTTTATCATCTGTTACAAATGAAAGTGTGAAAGTGTGTGTGTGTGTGTGTGTGTGTGTGTGTGTGTGTGTGTGTGTGTTAACTAGTGTTTGAGGCAATCTTTACTAGTAAAAGGTTCATAAAAGGTGGTGTTTGAAGGGGCCATGTATATAGATAGATAGATAGTATAGATAATGAGTACAAATGGTATGTATGTATATATGCTATAGGTAATATATGCATATATGTATGGAGTAAAAAATTAAGACTACAAGAAAATTCATCATAGGGTGAAATTTCAAATTTTTTAAGTTTCAAAGGATAGAAATCCTCAGAAGTCCATCCTCTCCAGGGAAGAAATGCAAGACCATTAATAGATACAATGGAGTTGCCAAAGGAGAAAGCCTTAGAATTGTTTAGAAATGGGGATGTGTGTGGAATGGAGAAGGGAACAAATAAAAGAATCAGAATTACAGAATCTGTGTTGGAAAGGCCCTCCTAGAACTTTATTCGATTTTGCAACTAAATAAAGGTCCTCTCTACAACTTAAATGCAGTGTCATTCCGCCTTTGTCTGAAGACATCTGGGCAAGGGGACCCCATAATTTCTGGAGGCAACCTATGCTACTTTAGAATAATGTTTCTTTACATGAAGCCTAAGTCTGTCTTTCTGCAACTCTTATTGCTTCTGGTTTGGCTCCACTGAGACCAAGCAAATCAGGTCTACTCCATCTTCCTACATGATAGCCCTTCAAATGTTTGAAGATAGGTATTTTATCTTTCCCTCACACTTAACATTTTTAAAAACTGAAAATTTTCTCAGTAAATAAATTCATCTCAATTTAATAAGCATCTGGCAAATACTATTATCTATAAGGCCCTCTGCTAAACCCTGGGGTACAGAGTCAAAATTAAAATATCTATAACAGTCTTCTTAGCACTCTAGGATCAAGCATTTATAGAGCTGATGATCTGAACTTATCAAGGGAAGGAAGGAAGCAAGCACTTATTAAGTGCCCACTGTTTGCCAGGCACCATTTTAAGCCTTTTACAAATGTCAGCTTAGTTTTTTCCCCCTTAGTTTTCCTGCCTCCCTTTCCGTTTGTTTCTTCCTGCTTATATAGAAACCTAGCTAACTACTTATCATGGAGAAACCACCACAGCAGTACAGAGGTGTCTGGGGGCCTCATGTTGACATGAGTTCCCAAAAAGCCTTTGTGCCATTTGGACCTGGCTGAATACTTTGTGAAGAAGGGAGGAGATCTTTGATGGTTTTGCCACTGGGAAGGTGAGGGGGAGTGGGGAACTAGGGGATTGGTAAGGTAGAGATTTGGAAATGAATGACTATTTCGTGATTAGTGGTATTGAATAGGAAGAAATTTGGCTTTCTCAACACTGTCCTTCTATGATGGGGCCCAAACTAATATTAAGATACTAAGAACTAAATTGATTGTTTCTATTTCTCACATCCAGTTTTTGAAATTTTTTTAAACCCCAATATCTTTATATATATATATATATATATATCCTTCTATATTAATTTTATTTGTTACAGGGCTAGGCAATGGGGGTTAAGTGATTTGCCCAGGGTCACACAGCTAGGAAGTATCTGAGGTCAGATTTGAACCCAGGACCTCCTGTCTCTAGGCCTGGCTCTCAATCCACTGAGCCATCCAGCTGCCCCTCACATCTAGTTTTTATATGTTTGATCCTTTCATTTTGTTTTGGTTTGCTACCTTCTGTAAAAGACATCTAACCCCCATTTCCCCCCCAAAAAACAAAAATAAAAACAAAAACAACTTGGTTTCTAGCTTCCTATTTGACAATTTTATTCTATCTTTTCTGATCCAATGAGATATCCATGGCAGAAAAGAAAACCCACAGAAGCAAAATCTGAGTTGAGTAGGTCTGTCTTCTTTGTCATCATTATACCCTCCACTCAGAATATAGTACTTGTATATATTCTTAAATCATCCACTTTCCCCAATATAGCTTTCTCTGTCTTTTTAAACTCTTACCTTCTATCATAGTACCAATTCTAAGATAGAAGAGCAGGAAGGGCTAGTCAATTGGAGTTAGGTGATTTGCCCAGAGTCACACAACGAGGAAGTGTCGGAGGCCAGATTTGAACCTAGGTCCTCCTGACTCCAGGTGTGGTGCTCTTATCCACTATGCTACCTAGCTACAACCCCCAATATAGGTTTAAAACAGTTCTTCTTACTGTTGTTTGCTTTCCTTGCCAGCCTCGATTCATTCTGACTTTAGCCTACTTGATACCATTCTTTCAAGAACATGCCATATACTTTTATTCATCTTTTATTACTTTTTTTGTTTCCATCTTCCATAAATATTTTTTAATTTGAATGAGGAAAATGAAAGATGAGATGTGTATTTTGCAAAAAGGAGATAGTATTCATGTATATCATAAGTCCTTCTTGAGAAGGCAAAGTCTCTAATAACTCATAGATATGTGCAACTTGATTCCATTTTCCTTCTAGTGAGCACTTCCCCCCTATTCCTACCTGAACACATTTATTTAGCCAAGGAGGTTATAGTACCCACAAGTGTCTTATGAATAAATACTTGTTTCCTGGGGGGCTCAAATTTGACACCAAGTTGAAGTGCTATGATGATTTAGCCATTAAATATATGGTTAAAAAAATAGGAGCCTTAGTTGAATATGGTTTCATAGCTAACAGTGTAGCCATCATAACTGCTATACCATTGACATGGGCCTTAGAAATTGTGTCTCTTCTCATATAGTGCTTCTTTGTTATCAGTCTTGGGTGGGAAAGTGGGCAGGTGGAGAAACCCAGGGTGAACTTATCCTTGTCACTAATACACTGGCCACTTGCTAGTCCAGACCCTGTTTATTCCAAATGGAGTATACCTTTGGGAAACTTATTTGGAGGGCTAGAAGGAGCAGAGGAGAGAGAGGAAAAAGTGCTTTAAAGTTTTCATTTCTTCCTTTGAAAAAAAATCATACTGATTAAAAGCTCTTGCATAGTTGGTGATAATGACAAATATCTTTGCAATTGTATTTTTACTGACCTTTGAACGCCATCTTATTATGCTTAAGTTTACCAAATGTGCAGACATTTATCAAATGGACCATCAGTAGCCGGAGAAATGCAGTAGTACATCCAAGTTAAAATTTTTGCTTTGATTATTACAAATCCATGGAGCCCTTGGGTCCAGAGCTTCTACTGCAGTGTAGCTATTTGCAAATAGATTTTTATAGCACATTAGTGCTGGAGGAGATTCCAAAGAAAATAGTCCTTTTCAATATTAGAACCAGCTGTGACTTTCTTGTGCTGATGACTCATTCTCTCTCTTTCTTTCTCTCTCTCTCTCTCACACTCTCTTTTTTTTTATTGGGTGGGAGAATGAGGCAAAAGACACACAGAGACTTATTCAAAATGTTGTTTGTTTTGCAAAGGGTATCCTAGCCACAAGCCAACTTGGTCGTACCAATATGCAACTCATGTTTATTTAACTTTTTTTTTCTCTTTTAACAGTTCCAATTATAAAAACAGAACCCACTGATGACTATGAGCCTGCTCAAACCTGTGGACCAATGAACCAAGGATTAAACCCTCTCTCTAAGCCGTACTACAGCCAGCAGATCATGATGCCTCCCGATCCTGGTTCTTGCCTTGTGGCTGGCTTCACTTCCTGCCAGCAGAGAAACACTGTGATGTCATCCTCTCCCAACTCAAGCCCCAAGCTTCATGACCTTTCCTCTTCCACTTACAACAAGTGCATCACGAATCCAGGCCACAGCCACCTAGGACTTCAACAGCCCGCTGGAGGTGTCCCCACCATTCAGGAAGTGCCAAGGTCTATAGTTGTACACCCAAGCTCTCCCGATCAATCATCTCACATCATGCTGCAGCCGCAGGTGAGTCAACATCTGAGCAGTAGCTGTTCCCTTGGTTACCAACAAACACTCTATCCCAACAGTCCCTCTTCTCCAGTTCCATCCGTTACCCAAGAGTCAACCTATTTGCAGTCCTGCAGTCCAACTCACTCATCCATAATGGGTCAACATCAGCACCAACTGTCGAAAGTTCAAAGAAATGAATCTCCAACCAATCAGCCACTGTCATTGCCAGAGTTGCATGAGGACAGTAATCATAATTTGGCCCCTATTCCCGTAACGATCAAGCGAGAACCTGAGGAATTGGACCAGTTGTACCTGGACGATGGTAAGTCCTCCACAGCTGTAGAGGCTTGCATTCAACCCTGTTGCAGTATCAGTGAGTTCTTTTAACCATACCAGAATTCTGGAAGGAGGAGTGTGTCCATTAACCGACTTATGGAACCATGCACCAAGTTGCTCTGATAGTTTCCGAATGAAAACTAGTTATTTTAGTTTCATTTGCAGTAACAAAAAGATATTTTTTTTCTGTTGTGAGTCACCGTGGAGCTAGCCGCATGACCAGCAATTACCCTGCAGTGAGCTTAACCACTTAGTCTTGGCTTCTGCCTTTGCCAGTAACCTGCACACCTGTCTAGCTGCTGGACCATTGTCCCAGTGGTAACGCATTAAAACTTAGATTGGCCAAATCTGCTGGCTGAAACAAAATAATAACTGCTGAACTTTAGCTAGGCGAGTTCCAATTAGAGTTGAGACCTCTCCGTAAGCATGGCTTTTGGCCCAGCTATTTAGCCCCTTGGCATTTAAAAAAACGACTTTTTCATTTAGTGACTATATAAAACAAAACCAAAAAAAAAAAATCCACAACATTAAAATGCTGTGGTGAACTTGTCAGGACTTGGCTACCAAAGATTTATTACATGAACAAAATGAAGGCATAAGAAGAAATATGATTATACAACCTTTCTGAGCTATGATTTAGTACTCACCATTGAGTATCCCCATAGTACTCTTAACCATCCCCTCAATTCGACATGTAAGATTCTTCAGAAAAGAAAGCTAATTGAATGTCACGTATTAAAGGTTATTTTAAAAGGGAGAGGTTTTGTAACATCTGTAGACAAACTAATTGGTGCCCAAGAACATCTGAATTCGATTGTCTTTCAGGGAGAAATTACAACAGACAACTAATTCATTGTGCCTCATTTTATTTTATTCTTTTTAGAAAGATTTTTTTTCTTTCTATTTGAAACAACAGTGACACTTAACCGAATTTGAATGAAAACAGAGGCATTATTGACTTGTAATAACAGCATTCTCCTATTTGGTTCTGGGAAAACTCTAATTGAGGTACTAATCAGTCACATGACCAAAAAGCCTGAGGTGTTTTGCTCATTAAGAGTCCAATTCATTAATGCTTTTATGTGACTTGCACAACTCAGCTGCGGGTTGCTTGTGTGGGAGTCAGGGGGTTATTCATAAAGGAATAATTCCAGTTTATCTAGATGCAAATTGTTTCACCAACCAAAAACTAGTCACATCTGGAAAATGTAAACTGAGGTCTTTCTCCACCCTCCCATGGCTCCCTTTACCTTTCTCCCTCCTGCAAAACCCACCATCAACTACACCATTGTTTTTTTTTTATTGTTTAAAGAGGGCATTTGTCAGGTGCTTCTTGAATTATTTTTCTATTAATGGTGACAATCACACCGATCCATTAACACTCTCTCCTCTCATCTACATTTTGTCCAGCGCTCTTCATTTTGGAGAGGCCATGACTGGGGAGTGGGGCAAGGTGCAATCTGACCTGGGAGTAGAGTGAAGCTGGCCATCTTTTATCAGAATTGCATCCAAGACAATGATTTAATTCAATTCAGCAAATATTTATTGAACACCAGCACTATGCAGACCGCTAGGGATACAAAGATACGTAACCACATAGTGACTGATTTCAAGGAATTTATATTCTAGTTATTTTAACACATACACAGATAAGTAGACGTAAATAAATTCAGGTGGGAGAGATATCCACAACTCAGGGGATCAGGAAAGGCTTTGAAGTGGAAGTGACACCTGTACTGGGTCTTGTAAATGATTATTAAGAGCTAGTATTTATTTAGTGCTTTAAGGTTTGCACAGGGTTTTACAGTGATTTTTATTTTATCTTCACAACAATCCTGGAGACAGGTGCTATTATACTCATTTTAATGATGAGGAAACTCAGGCAAACAGAGCTTTAAGTGACTTGCCTAAGATCACACAACTACTAAGTGCGTGAGTGGGGATTTGAACTCAGGTTTTCCTCACTCCAAATCCAGCACTCTATTCACTTTGCTACCTAGCAGCCTCTATTATAAAAGATTTTGTGGTGCTTGATTTTGGCCAGCTGAGTAAATAGGCCACAGCAGATAATGCATGTTGCTAGTAAAAGAGAAAATGACAAAACTACCTGACTATTTGCTCACTCAGGTGAAAAAAAAGAGCCCTACTGGACTTAGTTGCCCTACTAACTCCTAACTCCATAAGGTCAGCTTCATGGTTACATTATCAAATTAAAATATTTTGCCCCAAATCATATATAATTTGGTCCCAAAAGATCTAGTCAGATGATCTGTTTATCTATCTATACCATGTGAATTAGTCATGGGTAAAAAATTTCTAATCAGCATTTCTAGAATATCAGAGTCATATTCCAACCCATCCTAAGAAATTCTTTATAGAAGAGAAGTGATCATACCTTGAAGAGGAAGCCACAGGAAAGATTAACACCCTCCCTCTTCTCCACGTTCCTTCCTTTGCATCAGCTATAATTTTTGGGAGTATATTATTACCTACAAATTGGTACATTTAAAAATGTTTTGCCTATATGTGAATATTCCATTTTGGATTTATTTTTCATTCTACTTATCCTACAGTACTCTCATCAGGCCCCACAAAGGTGATCAGGGTACAAAATGGCCATGTCCATCATGACCATCCCTGAAGCAGACAATTTCCTTCTTCCTTACACTGATTATCTGATCAGTAGTAAATGTGACTATATCTGACATCCCAGCAAAACTGAGCTTTGCCATAGGCAAGAGACCCTGGCTTTTATCCTAAACTTATTCTGCTCATCTTTTCCCCTAGGGCTTGATTTTTATGAAATGCTGGATTTGCAACTTGATGCTAGCCAGATTTGTGCTACAAAGCATGTGGGCACAAATTTCCTGTCCAAATTCCAGAAAAGATAGCCATGGCTTTTCTGGTGACTTCCAGATTCTTTCCTGCAGGATATCAGTCTCTCTGGTCACTAAGAAACAAATGTGACTTTCCTGGAACACTTTTGAGAAATGGCCTAGGAAAGCTGTCTTCAGGGAAGTGGAGTGAAAGCCACCATTCAACTATTCTCTCGTACTGGAGCATTCATTTATTTGTTCCCAAAATATTTATACAGTGCTTGCTATGTCTAAAGAGCTGTGTAAGGCATTCCTGAGCCCTGCCGCACCCATGCAGCTCTGCCAGGGCATTGAGATACCTGAGATCTAGTGTCTGTTCTGATATGAAGCAGTTGTGTGCAGGTCAGCCTCAGTTTCCTCATCTGTAAAATGAAGAAGTTGAACAATGGAAAGAATATTGGACTTGGGGTCAGAGGACATAGGGTTGGATTCTGGCTTTGCTATTTTACTACTGGTATAACTTCAGGCAAATCAGATAACCTCTGTGGACCTCATTTTCCTCATCTGTAAAATCAAGGGAGTGGATAATTTGGCCTCTCTAAATCTGAGACATTAATAGCAATAGAGCTCTAAGCTTTAGCATGGGTCTTCTAGGTCTAGCATTCTCTGATTCTAATTCTTACCTCTTTTCAAGGCTACTCAGGTGCTTGTGAGCTTGTTGTGATCATAGCTAGGTAGAGAATTTCACCCTCTTTTTTTGTGTAAACACAGCATGATGGGAAGGAAAACATAATTAGGTTGAAAAACTTCCATGAAATTTTAGTGACCTCTGTACTTCTGCTTCATTCCTCCATATGTCTTTTGGGGCTGATTGCAGTAAAAGATCTTGTATACTTTATTTGCAACATTGAGTTGAAGATCTAGAAATAGCATTCAGCTTGTTCCTAATTAAAAAAGGGAACCAGTTAAATTTCATCAATTTTTCCAATGTTTGAATTACCATATTGGCCCAACTGCTAGTTGTGCCCCTAAAATAAGAGCCCTCTTAAAGGAAAAATGTATAAAACCTTTTTTTGTGTGTCCTGGACCCATATGGCAGTCTGGTAAAGAAATCCCTCTCAGAAAAATACTTTTCAATGGCATAAAGTAAAATACAAAAGAACAATAGAGAATATTCTCTAGCTTTTAAGTAATCCTGGACCTAATTATAAATATAAGAATTTGTTTTTTATTTTTCAATTTCAGCCTGTAAGATAGATCAAAGTGCTGTCATTCTTTTTTGTTGTGGATTAGGTTCCAGATGAGGCTAAATATTTTAATGACTCCCTAAAAAACAACTAATGGAGTTATGTAAATATCCCATATGTGAAATAAATCTACATATACATGTATACTCTATATTTGATACTTCACCAGTGTGTCACAGGTAGTTTAGCTAAAGCCTCAAAAGTCAAAATTTTAACAAGATGAAAAGTAAATGTTTGATTTAAGCATTTTCTTTGCAAAATAAGCAGTATTTCTCGTCTTTCTATGTAGACGGTCTATTCCAATATATATATATTTATATTTTCAAACTTTGGAATTATATATATATATATAAATATATATATATATATATATATATATATAATGTGAAAATGTCCTTTATGAGCTGAAGATAACTCTAATAACCCTCCCTTGGACACTGAACTTCATCAGCTGGGGGCTGATTGGCAAACAATGTTTCTAGATGACAAAATCATGAGTTCAAGTTGCCCACTGGATCAAGGTCACCCAGCTAAGGGACTTATATAGGAGGGGAAAGAATAATGTGAATAATCATTATTTAGATCCCTTTTTAATGATTGCAAAGTTCTTTATAGATAGGTTCTCGTTTTATCCTCACACAACAACCTTGTGAATTTAATGCTATTATTATCCCATTTTATAGATGAAAAAATTGAGGCTTAGAGAGATTAAGATATTTGTCCAGGTCACATAGCATGTTAAAGTGGCCCAAGGTTACGTAGCAAAGTATGGATTCAAACCCAGTTTTTTTGACTCCAAATTCAATGCACTTTCCTTTGTACCAGTGAACCTTTTAAAAGTTACCTTTTCCATTTATGTTTAGAGAATATAGGCTGTACATACCATGCCAGCCTTCCTGCCTCTTGAGTTTAATACTTTGTTCTCTACACCACAATAGTGCAAAGAAATAGTATCCTTTTTCTGAAGAGTTAAATAAGGATTCCCAACCATCCTGAGTGGCAATCCAGGTGAAAGTGAAGAACTTCACCCATCTTTTCTAAGTGATTGTACTATATAAATTGCCCATTCCCAGTAAAAACATCCTTTTAGTTTCTCATCAGGAAAGCAGATTATAATGCTCATTTCTCTCCCTGAGCCATTATCAAGTGGCTAATGGCTTCACCATTTGCTTAGGCATTTAGTATATTAGACTTGTCTAACAGCATCTAAAGCATCTTGAGATATAGTAAATGCCATAGGGGCCCTTAGAAAAGCATCTCTCCTTCTAATGAGTGTTGAAAAGGGCAACCTGTTACTTTATCAACTGAGTATTTTCAATACAGGGACATTAAGCTAGTGGAAGAACTTACTGTCAAAACCTTTCAGGGTTCATGCTTGCAGGTAGCCCCCGACTTATGAATGCTTTGGGTTCCATATATTTGTTTATAGATGGTGGACTCAAACTCAATTTATTTTTTCATATGAAAGGAATTAAATTATGTTCCTAAGGTAAATTCATAAGAAAATAATAAATTGTGTTTCCCCCAAACTTCCTTAAAAAGGAATAAAGTGAAATAGAACTAGTTGAGATCTAGAGTCCTGAGATCCCCTGAATTCTGTGCCTCTTTCAATCCCACAAACCCCAGGAGAGTAGGGAGAGACTCAGAGCCAGGGAAGCTTTTATAGAAGAATGGAGAGGATACCAACCTGAGAGATTGGGAAAAGGAAAGAAGGATAAAGGAAGAGAGAGCAGAGGGACAAATAAAGGAAGGGAGGTGGCAGAATTTATATATACAATCATTTCCCTTATGATTACAGGTCAGGGACTACATGTTTTAAGAGTTTACTAGTCTTTGCTTACTTGTCCTCCTAAGAGTCCTTCCCACTACCCACATGTACACATGCATCCTAGATCTCAGAGAAGGTGTAGGTATACCATACATCCTGCAATTCTAAAAGGCAAGTCAGCCCCGAGAGCAAAGGTATTTAAAATAAAATTCTGAAGATAAAAGAGAAACAATTCTGATGAGAAAAGAGGCAAGAATAATGAGGACACATAGGGAACTTACCAACCAATTAGCTTTTTTTAAACTTAAAAAAGATGAAAGTAGGGCCAAGTAACAGATGGTTAATACAATAAGACATTCTCTATAAGAATATTGTCAGGAGTGCCAAACCTCAGAATGAACTGAGGTTTCACAAAGAGAAAAGAAAAAGTAGTTTTTCATTTATTAATTCAGTGAAGTATCAGGGAAGGGTAGGAACTACTACGCAAGGTTGTGGTATAACAAGAACAACATGTAAAAGAGGAAAGGCAGAGCTCAATTCTAATTTTTCTTCTTCTTCCCAGCCAAGGATAATGACCTTTAGAGTAGAAATGACAGAGTAAAAGGACTAATAGCAAGTCAAAACTTAAGATAAGAAGCACCAATGAGTGCAAGTCTCCTCACAAAGTTGAACTATTAAAGAATTAAAAGATGTGATTGTTGTCCCATTATTGCTAATTCTGAAAGACAAAGGAGAAATAACCATAATTATATAAAGGAAGACAACATTGAAAGACTTCAAAATTTGGATCAATTCAATGACCAGTTATGATTTCAGCAACTTGATGATAAAGTAAATCTCTCACCTAATAGATATAAAATGAGTATACGTTTCTAACATGGCCAATTGCTGATTTGTTTTGCTTAATTGTACTTATTTCTTACAAGATTGAGCTCTATTTGGAAAAGGGTAGGGAACATGGGGAAAAGATGATAATGTTCCAAAAGGGAGAATATACCATGAATAAAACAGTTTTCAAAAGAGTAGTTGTGGAGAAGAGGAGTTACTTTAGAAATGAAAAAAGACATGTAATTTTCAAAAAAGGAAAAAGAGTAGTGTTTGCCACTGTAGGCTAGTGTGCTTAACTTTGATTCTTGTCAAAATTCTAGAATGTATCATTAAAGGGATAATACGTGAATATCTAGAAAAGGAAGCAGTGATTACAGAAAGTTAGTATGGCTTCAAACACAAATCAAATCAGATTAGCTTCAAATTAATACTTTTTCAAATAAAGCTTTTTTGAAATGATTACTAGTCTGGTAGAACAAGAAAATTCTGGAGATTCAGTTTTGCTAGCATTCAGCAAGACATTTGACAAATTCTCTCAGACTATCCTGGTAGACAAGATGGAGAAATAGAACTGGTAGAATGGTCACACTTAAGAATAGTCATATAGAGCTCATGGTGAGCTTGGAAAGGGGTCTCCAGTGGAGGGCCTCACTCATCTCTGTTTGGTTTTGTGAATTTTTATCAATGACTTAGGTAATGACATTGATTGCCTGCTTATCAGAGTTGTAGATAGTACAAATCCAAGATGGATAGCTAAAAAATTGGATGATTAAGTCGATTCAGAAAGATTTTGTTATATTAGAATTGGATGAAATCCATTAATATGAAAGTTAATAAGGATAAATCTGAAAACTTACATTTGGGTTCTAAAAATCAATTTTACAAATACAAAATAATGAAAAGCATAGCTAGATGGCTGTCAGAAATAGGATCTGAGAGTTTCAGTAGACTGCAAGCTCAAGATGAGTCAATAGGAGCATAAAGTAGCCAAAAATAAAAGCTCATATTATCTAAAGCTTCATTAACGGGGACATACTCTACAAGTCTAAGGCTGTATCTGATGTTATATATTCAGTTCTGGGTATGATGTTTTAGAAAGAACATTAATGACCTGGAAAACATCCAGAAGAAGGAGGAGTTATCAACCAGGTGGGTTAAAAATCTTGAGATCTTGACACCTGAAGATCAGTTAAAAGAAGTGGGAATGTTTACCAGAGAAAAGAGACACAGACAGAGACAGAGAAAGAAAAAGGAGGCATCTCTATGAGCAGTGGATGCAATTTGCGAGGGGACACAATTTAAACTTAAAGTAAGGAAAACATTCTTTAAAATTAGAGTAATGTGAAAGTGAAATGAGCTGCCTCAGGAGTAAGTATGTTTTCTTGAAGACCAGTGGAGGTCTTTAAGCAAAAACTAAATAACTTGTCAGGTATGTTTTAGAGGGAATTCTTGGTCAGGTATGGATTAAGCTAGATCCTGAAATTTTTTCTTTCTCTGGGGTTCTGTGGTCCTATGATTCTGTAATGAGAGGTTCTTGCACATTGCTGTTTATTAGTATGTGTCCAGAGGCTGCACCTCTTTTCACTGTAAACCTGATAAGGAAATTCAACCATTCCAAAGTGCAGAAAAGCTTGACTAATACTTGCATATGAAAGTTGAGTCTTACAGGAGATATAAATTCCTGTCAGTTTAAGAAGAAGCAGTGCCTGAAGATTTGGAGACAAATAAGCTTGTAGTGTCTCTGGCCCAACCAGAAATGCCTCAGGTAAAACTGATCTCATCATATGTTCAGCACTTTTTAGTTGGTGAAAGAGGATTAGTTGGGCAAATTAAACTTTGGGAGTGACAGGGTTATCTGAATGGAATCTCCAACTTGGGGAGGTTTTACCTTCCCCATTGACTCTTTCAAATCCATCTAGAACATTCTCTAGATAGAACAGATTGCCAAACTTTGGGAGTTGCAACATCCTATTGTTATTTGTTTGATTTCTCAACACCTTCATCCCCCGCCACCCATCCTTCCCCAACCAAAATAAAAAATGAATTCTATCACTACTGTACTATATGGCCCAGATTTTCCAGGACGATCATGATTTCAAGAAAGTAATATGTGTTTTTAACAGGGACTGTCCTTTGTCAGATAATGTGTTCCAGTTTGAATTGTGAAAACTTGATTGCTCTATGTAAGACTTTTTGTTTGGTTTTATTTTATTTCTAATTAGAAATAGAATTAATTTTGTCCTCAGATTTTTAAAGTTTCACATTCATCTCTTAACTTAGTTGGGAATACGGTGGAGCATTCTAAAACTAGAGTTAAGTATTTGATATCTAGAAAAAGCTTTTGGTAGGTGGGGAAAAGGTTGTCAACTTGCATATATTGTGGAAAGATGTGCTCACATGTGTTTTGTCTACTTTATTTCAACTTAAATCTACAATCTACCTAAAAAGGATATTCTTACAAAAAGCCCAGTATAGCAAATCTTTTTAAAATTAAGACTGTAGTCTTCCTATTTTTATGTAAGCCTGTATGTTAAAAATTGAAATAAACATTTCATCTTTATGAGCTTTCAATTTAGAATTGGACTTAAATTACAAAGTTTAAATGGAAAGTAAGGAACCATATGATAAAGATTATGACACAAGAGGAATCAAGACTATATCTGATAATGGTGGAAGGGAAGGTATGAATGACCCTGAGAAATTCACTTCATTTTTGTGGACCTCAATCTCCATATCTTTGAAAAAGGGTATTTTGGAAGAATGAAAGATAACTTGCATAGGTTTACAAATTCATAACTTACAGAGAGGTTGGAAAGGTCAGGGTGAGAGAATTGTCCAGTTTATTTGAAATATAGATTGTAGGAAAACTGCCAGAATAAAGGTATGGAAAAGTAGTTTGGAGTCTTAGATACCAGGCTAACAAGAATGTATTTTATCCTTTGATCATGGGAGCAACATTGTTGTTTTTTGTTTGGAGAAGGACATAGGATTTTTCAAATGTATAAGTTTAACTATTTTGTAGTAGCAAGAATAACAGATTGGAGAGGAAAGAGACCAGTCAAGAAGATGAATTAGGAAGCTATTACAATAATCTAGGAGGCCATTACAATGACTAGATGAGAGGTAAGGAGGGACTGAACTCAAGTAGTAGCTATGTGGAGAGAGAAGAAAGACATGTGCAAAAAATATAGATGTAGAATTGATTTGGCAATGATATGGATATGGGAAGGATTGAAAGAAAGGAAATAGTAAAAAAATATTCAGAGGTTTCAAGTCTCATATACATATATATTATATATGTGCTATATACACATACAGATATCTCTATATATGCGCACACACACATATAGTACATCAAGGTGCTAATTGGAAACATGGAAATAAATTAATGCCAGTGGAAACAGTATTAAAGAGGAGAGTATAAAGACAGAGGTTTGGGGAGAACACAATTGAGCACTGGAATGAAGATGAACTAGAGAAGGAGAATGAGAAGAAATCATTACATAAAAAGGAGAACTAGATAATAATAACATTGCAGAAGTCAAAGAAGTTGTTAAGATAGAAGGTTCAAGGAAAGATTTTTTAAGGATGAGGAGACCCAAGGATGTTTATAGTCAAATAGAAAACAGCTAAAAGAAAAGAAGAGATTGAAGATATATTTTAAGGGCATAGAGGGAATGCTTGATTAAGCAAGGTTCTGGAGCAGATGAAAGAGCATGGGATTAAGGGTCCAAATGAAGTGGCATTAGCAAGTAAGAAGACTACTTTTTCAAAACTCTGAGACCTGGAGGAAGGAAAAACAAAGATAAATGAAGACATAAAGGAGTTTTGGGGTGTATAGGAGAGATGAAGAATTTCACATTGAAAAGTCTTATCACTTTTCAGCAAAATATGAGGTGAGTTCTTCTGTGAAAAGAGAGGTAAGCAGGGATGCAGTCTTGAGGAGAGATTCATTTTTCTGTAGATTGTGATACAAAGAGAGGTAGTTGTAATGAAGTGAGGACCTAGTTGAGCTTTGTTTGGATGGCTTTGTAATGGGCCCAGCCATTATGGTTTCATGACTTCCTCTTGGGATGCTTGCTGGCTCAGGAGGAGAAGAGAATGTAGATAGTAGGGATAAACCAGGTTATGGATCAGTATCCTAATAATGTGGCATGGCATTCAAGGGCAAAAGATAATGGTTAAATATATGGTCAAAACTGTGAAGGGAGAGAAGTAAAACTAAAACTTGGGTATTGGGCTCTAAGAATTGGGTGAAACTAAAAAAACTGAGGTTAATGCAGGATCACATGAAAGAATTTGAAAAATATTAAAAGTAAATTTTTATTTTTTAATTAATTAATCAATAGAATTTTTCCACAAGTCCCAAACCCCTTCCCATTCTCCCTACATCACAGAAGGTATTGTCCAGGAGACAGACATGTTCAAACTAATTAAGTCTTTCATGTTTTCACCTTTTAGTTTACTCTCTAAAGGTAACATTCACTATTTATTCTTCCAATATAAATTCTGTGGCTGCTGTGTATAACGTTCTCTTCATTTTACTCATTTCACTGTTCATTATCTTATGTAGTTCTTTCCAGATTTAAAAAAAATTAGTGTTTCTTATGGTGCAGTGGTATTCATATCCTGAAATTTGTTTAGCCAGGATTTTTTTTAATGTTAGAATGGACTGAACATGTTTTTAGATTAAGAATAAGGAGCTGATCAATATAAACAAAAGATTAGAATTGAATAAGCAAGGAAATGATGGAGAAGGGTGACAAAAAAGCCAAGAGGAGATGGCATCAAATATATATAAGTTAAGGGGTCTGTCTTGGCAAGGCAAGGATGATATTTTCTGAACCAAAGGGAAATAAAAATGGGTTATGATGAGGAAAAAGTGCAGATTTAGAAGGTTAGGTAGCATTTTAGCTTGGGACATTGTGATTAGAGAAAATAACTTCAGAAGTAAGGATATTAGAAATGGAGGATTTTTAAATGATGATGGATTCTAAGTTGTGATGATTCATATGAATAATTAGAGTAGAACAAATACAGATTTCAAGGGAACTGAGGAAGTTGAAGATTGAAGAAGCCAGGTTATTAAAACGATCATCAGTGTCTCTGAAGATGTCAGGGCTTGGGAAGGAAAGAAAGACTGTAGGTCAGAGGATGAACTCACTGAGGAAAGTGTCAGATTGTCTAGAAGATCAACAGATGGCCCTAACAAGTATCTGGACAAGTTAATATTATCTCTAGGGAGGAGAGTTTGTTGAGTGATGGTATGAGATGAAGGGTATGGAAGTGAGAATTGGAAGCAAGTAGTATACTCCGCCACCCTTTCCTAGAACAAGAAACAGAGCAGCTAGCATTGGAGACAATGGCGAGGGAAATACTATTTAACAAGTGAATGCCAGATTTTACTTAGTGTCAGGAAGTAGAAAGAATATAAAAGGAAGAGATTAAAGATGGAAGGTAACTGTGTAACAGAAGAGCTAAGATTTCAGAGAAAATATCTATCATGATACATCAGATACGTCAGAGACATATCTATCAAGGATAGATACTATGGAAGAATAAGCTGAAAGAATAGAGATAACAATGGAAAGGTATGTTGACCTACATAGGTGACTGTTCTTACTGATATGGATTAAGGAAAGAAGAGCCTTTAGGGCCACTATAGACATCCTCCTGGTGCTGAAGCTTCTATATGATTTTTAATTCTACAAAGAGATTTCATTTTTATTTTTATTTTCCAAAAAGTTAGCCTGAACAAGGAATACCATTGGTTATTATTTGCAGTACTCAAAAATCTGTTTTTTAAAAATTTTATTTGTATTTTAGACTTTTAAAATTAAATTAAATTTTATTTGTATTTTAGGCTTTTTTTACTTGTATTATATAGTACTTTATTGTAATATTTTGATCTTTAAGGATTTATCTAAAATGATTTCTGCCCATAGCAGCAGAGTACAGGTACCTGAAAGAGTTTATAACATACTTTCCAAAAAAGTTACTCAGTTCCAGGGAAAATCTTGGGCAATGAGGGAACCTATTATGTAGACTTGCATTTCTACCTTATTTAGGATTGTAAAAAAATGTAATCATTTCTTCTAGAGGTATCGATTTCCAAAGAGCTTATAAACACATAAAAATGCTCATTTCAGTTGATATTTTATTATTTTCAAAGAGCTTCATAAGCCTCAAACTCCTGGTTTAGAATTCTCAATGAATCCCAAAAATATGGGAAAACCACAGGAATTACATTATTAAAAAAGATTGGTTATACTGATTACTTTAAATGAATATTTCAAAAATTATGCCTTAAAAGGCAACAATTCATAGAACATGAACCCTTTTGCTAATGTTTTGCATGTTAATGTTCTAGCCTAGTATCTTAGCCATATGGTAACACTAATCTCCAGTATATAGACTGTCTTGCACATTGTAAGTATTATTAAAATGTTTCTTGAATTGAACTTAAGTTTAGATATGGGTAGCTCATGTGTCTATGAGCATCTATGTTTATTGAGATAATAATTTTTAAACCATTTGGCAAAAATCTATATTGTGCTGTATCTTTGAAGTTGTTTGGGGTTTAGCTCTAGAGTTTATTTGAATGGAGATGATAGCAGACAGAATTCTCGTTTTGCTGAAATGGATTCCCTTACATATAACTTAGTTTTATGATTAAGGTGAATGGCTCTCAAGGCAGTCAGCCTATTCTGCTATCCCTCTCCCTACTTCTCACCTCCCTCCACAACCCCCCACTCTCAGACTTTGACAATGAAGTCTTTGAATTCTTCTCAGTGAGCTCTCTGATTTCCAGGGGGTCCAGATGCCATTAGAACAACTTTCAGGTAGACCAGGAAGGGGGCAGGAACACTGTTTGCCCCTTATTCTGGTTGGTGAATTTTCCTTTCCTTTTCACTCTCTATCTTCTCTTAGATTGAGCAGCTCTGGGAAAAAACAAAAAGCTTTCCTCATGGAAAGTTTTTCTAATGTGGCCATGTGCCCATTTCTAGCACCTTCCACCTTTCTAACAATGATTGAGAAAATAATCATTACTGTGATCAAACATGCTGAATTGTTAATGTTAGGTTGTAGGTTTTTAGTGATGGGTAGAAAAAAAGAATTCAAGAATGCAAATAATTCATTAGGGTCAGTCCTTTAATAGACCCGAAGGTCTATTTGGATTATTATTTTCAAGATCATCTAGAGTCATGTATGGGAATGCTTATTGAAATGAATCAAATTAAAATCATGTACAGAGAGCTAAAATATTAACCAACAAATTATCAGACCTAGCTGCATTGTACTCTCATCGTAAGCAGGCTAATTGAAAGTACAAAATTAGTTTCCAGTTCTATTAGCTGCAATGTCTACATTGACTCAGTATCCATAGCAGCCTTTTTCTCCAGTAGTAGATGAATTTGCCAGCACATTCATTTGTCATGAATTAAAAAGGTTGTCTCTTTCATTAAAAGAATGAAGTTCAGAAAACTATGGAACAACTGAAGATGTCATCCGAGTTGGGTTCACTGTAGAAGGTTTTCTTTGGTCACTGTATATAACTGCTGAAGACACTCAGGGATTTCACTTTTGTAACACTTTAGTTAGGCTTTAACTTCCGGTTTCTTTTCCCCCCTCTATAAGATAGAGAATGAGAAAAGAAGGTAATTGTAAGGATGTAATTTGCTATTTTATTGGGGCAACAGGTTTGGAGAAGAGGTTCTGTAAATTTTGTCAACTGGCATCATAAGATGAGTTCTCTTAAACACTATAAGCTTTCAACTATAGAAATAAAATATACTCATACTTGCTTTTGACTTTTGATAGAAATGTCAGCCACAAATCCTATAGCTGGGATACGTTTGAATGGGAGGGAAAATCAGTGGTTTTGCTAACATATTTTATTAGGTTTCTCCCTTTACTTTTCAAATTGAAAGTTGTTTAGAATCACTTATTTTTGGTTAGGGATGGGGAGCACGAAGGATAAAGAATTAGAAAGAAGTTTTTGATTGAGTTTGGGTGATTCAGTACCATTTAAGTCCATTCATAATCCTGGGTTTGTGCCAAAGAAAACTTGTGACCAGCAAAAGCAAAGACAGACCTAAGAAATATTGTTCAGAAATGACTCCTCATCTAAGCAATGTGAGATTTGTCTGAAATATTTTTGACATTTGTCATGGGCAAACCGGGTAATGATAGTCATTGGTCAAGCATTCATGTATGAGGTCCTTGACCTCACATTATTGTAATGCCTTTGAAACTACAACAGTTGAATTTTCTCTTCTTTAAAGGCAATTTTAAAAGGGCATTATCTTCATTGCAAAACAGCATTTACACTATTTGCCAAAAGCTCCATGTGCTTTAATTTTCTCTAGTCTTTATACTTTTCAAAGAGCTCTCTGCACTAAGATTGCTCTCTGCAGATGCATTCAACATTTAGTATTATTTAGTAGCAAGCAACTGTGCTGTGTCATTTGAGCAAAAGGCAATAAAGCAAAGCATTGAAATAAATAATAATGGCATTCAGGAAAATTTTGCTGTTGATAGACAATCAAAGAATGGAGTCCGTTTGGGGAGAATGGTGTCCAGGGCAGTTGACTGTTCCGTGTACATCAGTTTGAAATAGCATTTCTGCAACAGAAAGCACAGCTAGCCATTGTAATATAAGCTAGGTGCTCTTCATCCCACTCCCAGGAGGGTTAGGTTGAAAAACAGCCAGGCCTCCAAGGCACAGGTGATCCCTTCAATAGGGAAGCATATCCTTTCTTATGAACTCCTCTGGGAAAGTTAATGACTTGCTCATGGAAATCCACTAAGGTTCCTGGACAGTATGTTGGTAAGTAGAAGCTGTAAGGTATGGACTGTTCTTGACCTTATTGGTAGTTGAGAAAAAGGGACACATCCCATTTTTCAAAGGCATTACCAACAAGTAATAAATTGGGATAACATCACCTCCCATCATTGCCATGCGACACTCATGTTTTACACTTTTCAGGCTGCTTTCACTTTCCTTTTCTATTATTTGGCCCTCACAGCCCTCTGAGGGGGGGCAAGTATTATTATCATCATTTTTTAGGCAAGAAAACCGAGAGATGAAAGTGACTTCCCCTGTGGTCACGCAACTAATTATGCCACAAAGTTGGCATCTCCTGAATCCCAGTCCACTGTGTTTCTCCTATACCAGGAGCCATCTTCGCCCATGGTTAATTCTTTCTCACCAGTGAGAGCAATTGAACAAAGATAGAGGCTCCCTGTGTCTCACTTTTAATGACAAATTTTGCATTTCAAGCCAGGGAGTAGGGAGTAATGGACCAGTGAAGCTTTTCACCTTATTGCAGTGTGCTTATGCTTATTAAAATTCAAAGAACTGGATGTCTTGGTGATTTAAGAAAGGTGATAGAAGTACAGGCACACAAGGGTTGGTTTCAGTGCAGTTAGCTGATATTGTTTTCTTGGAACCAGAAGGGAAACTTGAATTCATCAGCTTATTTATGTTGCATCCAAAGATTACATTTTTTGGAAACACCTCAGAGGTGGAAAAAGTGTCCAAAAGCAAAAGCTTCACATCTGAAATGTTTTTAATCCATAACTAGCCTCCAACCTAAATGACTTTCATGTATTTGTAAACTTGGATAATCTTTCTCTTGTCACATGAAATTAGCTTTGAGCCCTTTCTTACTGCAAAAACAAATTTACAAAGAACTTTTGTAAACCACACATTCATGCTTACAAAGAATAATAATGTTTATATTTCTTCATCAGTCATCACCTACCATGACAATGGAGAACATAAATAAGTCCTAGAGGCAGTGAACCTGATGTCTGCCGCTTTTCCATTTGATAACCATTTGGTAATAATTGTCCCATTTTAAGGCTTCCTAATAGTAGTGGCATTTGGGATTAAAAGCAGGTGTACTCGATATGCCATATCCTTTGCTGGTCTTGTTCATTAATGAGGCAGACTTTGTTTAGTGAAAGCTGAAGATGGAGGAGAACAGAAGAAAACAAGTTAGTAGCTTATAGAAGGAATCCTGAGAGCTGCATAATGACTTAGAAAACCACATGTTAACATTATCTATGTTCTATTCTGTTTTTATTCATTTTGTTAAATATTTCCTAATTATATTACCTGCAATATATTTGACATCATTGCTCCAGTTTACATAGGGTGGTTCTGAGGAACGTGCTTTTTTTCAATTTAGGAGAGTTTAATTCTGAGGATAAACAGGCATTTTATCCTGTTGCCTGTTCAAGGTCTTGCTGAACTACCGAAGAAGTAAGCATCATTTGCTAACTGTAACATGCTTGCATCATATCACAGGCAATTTTATAACTACATTTTGTTCATTTTGCTATGGCCTATGAATTTTGGATTTCCTTCTTATTAGGGGAGAGGGGACAACACAGGGAAGAGATAGCAAAGGAGTCAGAGATAGTCTCTTTTATGAAATATTAACTTTATAGATTTATATAAGAAATACTCATGGTCAGAAAACAATCACCTTTAAGTTAGTTTTAGGGATTATAAGTATTAACTCTTAATTTGAAAGCAAAGCCAAGGGTTCAAACCTCTGATCATGAGAATGACATAATTTCGGTGGGAATGTCTGACTTGAATTTTCTGGCCTTCGTTGAGGTCATTTCTTTACTATATCAATGGAAGATTTTGTCCTTGATTCAAAGGATTTCTTTCCTTTCCCCGCCCCCTAATTGTCTAATGCTTTTAACATCTTAGACCCAAAACCGTGGTCCCACATGCAGCTAAATCACACTGTGAGGCTTCTCCCACGCAAGAAAGGACAAAGAAAATGAATTCCAGATAATAATAACCCAGAACACTTCTCCTTATCAGGTCCTGGGAGACTCTAGCTAATCAAAGTCTGATATTCATACAATAGGACAAATTCAGTCAAGCGCCTGCTTTTATCCCAACACAAGCACTGAGAATTATCTTTTCCATAAGCATATTGCAATATTTTGTTTTGTTCTGAAAGTGGGGCCTCCAGTACCCCACGCTATCATCAATGACAGTGAATCAAGGCCACATAGTATGCAAGTAGGTGTTATCAGCTTCTAATAACTGTCCTCTTTTCCCAGACCCCTTTTTTTTTTGCAAGTCTTTGCCCTGGAGCTCCCCTCTATCAGGCCCAAGCAGCTGCTGTTGTTTTAGATATGGCAGGAAGTAGGTACCGGAAAACAGCGAGAGCTCAGCCCTTAGAAAAATCGAGAGATGCCTGTGATTTACCCAAGGCTCTGGCTCCAATCAAAGCCAGTTGCAGGGAGGAAGGCAAAAGGCAAGCAGACAACTGTGTCTGGGCAGCTGCATATGTCAGGCCTGAGGTTTTAGCCATCACCTTGCGCAGGGTCCTCGGGAGTTATTTGATACGGCTGTATAAATCATGAAGTACTTGGCTCCGAGAAAAGTTCCACTTCACTTGTCCTGCAGAGGTGGAACTGACACGTGTGCAGTCTGTTCAAGCAGAGAATTCGTCTTGCACAGTTTCTAGCCATGCTGAGAAAACCCCCTTTTGTGTCTCCAGGGACAAACCGTTCCGAAAGCTCACCCATTTCTGCAATAACCCCTCTCTCCTGTCCAGTGTACATGTAAAACGGATTGGTTTACAGGTTTGTCTATCTCCAGAAATATTTTTAGCTGGGCTCGGGAGTATAGCCCCATCAAAATATTATTGTCAGAAAATATATGACAGGATTACCAAAGCTGAAATTTTTATGTGTCACTTTTTTGAATTTCAGAATAGTATGTATTGCTCAAATTCTTCTGCGCGTAGAGATTTGCAACAACATCTAATACATTCAGACTACAATGAAACTGTCTCTAGAAGGTGTCTGAAATGATAACACACACTATTCTGTCTTCTGAGCACTTTCTCATTTTACTGATAAGTGAAAAAAAGAAAATTCTTGCAAGAAGTAAAAGCCACTGGAAAAAACCAATGCTCCTCTTCCTACTCCCCCTCTCACTAAAGTTGGTTTTCAAGAGAAGTCTTCATTTTTGACACACTAGATAAGAAGGAAGAAGTCCGCCCACGGACATTTTACACCATTAACGATCTAGTTAACATCTGTAAATGTTTTAGGGAGAGAAATTGCATTTTAAGACATTTCTTTTTAATTACAGTCTCCAGATGAGATTTGTTAGAGCAGGGAAATGTATCCCATAGTGACTGATGTCAATAGCGATCAGTCCCTAAAGTCAGCCAGGCTGGGGAAAGCCATGCTGTTTGCTGCTCTTGGCACGGCTCCCTGCTTTCACAATGTCAAACTTAGAATCGCCTTTATATGCACTTTCCATTTTTTTTTCCACAGTAGCTGTTGCCAGCAAGCCGTAAACTACCGTATATCACTCAGATTTAAGAACCTAAACTTTAAAACAAATTAAACTCTTGTTGACATTGTAATAAAAATCAGAATCGAACTGAACAGCTCAGTAAACGTGCACTTCAATTATTTTATGGATTTAAGATTGTTTTCTAGGATTCCCAGACTCCCAATACAGCAAAGTTATTTCCTCTTGGCAGATGGCTGAAGAAAAAAAAAGATTGTTGAATGGATAAAATGATGTGGCAGACACCGCGTTGAAGTCTGGAGGGAGGAAATGGTGTCTCCCCATCACCTGTAAATATTTGCACTTTGTCTTGACCAAGAGTCTGTCATCCACACTTTATTTTTTTTAAAAAGGCAGCAAAACTAAAGCTATTTATTTTTTTTCAAGATGTGTACGTATGAGTTTTGGTTGTGTGTGTGTGTGTGTGTGTGTGTGTGTGTGTGTGTGTGTGTGTTTTAGTTTAAGAAATGAGCTGAAAAATGTTCATCTGTCATAAAACCTGACTCTTAATTAGGTGTTTACATGGTATTGAAAGAAAATTGCAAGTCTGACCCAGTCTTCAGAATTTTGTCCCAATACAGGTAAATGCACGCAGTATTTTGTCTACATTTCTCATCTTTACCTATCTTTCATCTTCATATTAATAGCAATGTTTGATACTCTTTTTTTTCTTTTTTCTTTTTCTTTTTTTTAAAAATCCTTTTCACTCATTGAAATGGAACCGGTGGTTTCCATTGGATTAAATGCCAAATTTCCATCCTTTTTTAATGTTTCCTCCCATGATAATGTAGATTCAAAGTCTTTCAGAAATATGTGTAGATGGAAACTAGATAATAATTTATAAAGTTAAAAAGCATTTTACCAAAGGTGTGGTTGGTTTCACCAACTAACTGGGCTGCCATTATAAAGAGATGAGTTTGGAATTTAGATTTGACAGGCTTTGATCAAAGTCATTTTGGCAGGAGCTTTTAAAATTATACTATAAAGTGTTCCGTTTCCTTTTCTATTCAGTTTCCTGTTCTCTTCTACTTCCTGTTCTCTTCTGCTTTCAAGGCCAAGTTGGCAGCTGAGTTCATGACCTTTGGAGAACAAATATGCTTATGTCCACCATAAATGCATTCGAAACCATTGTGGTATCATTACCATTGCCAAAATGGCTCATATCAGACCATGCTTGTCCACGTAACTGGAAAATAGTTTTAAAATCTAATTTTTAATCAAAGAGATTAGCAAAATCTATCTGTGTAGCAACAATACAATCCATGGAAGCCCCAAAGCATAAGTTGTTCTGATCCTGTTGCTATTTAACCAAACCATATGGATTACTTTGACCAAAAGTTCTTCTCAAAAGTGTTCTGTTGATATTTAAATAAATGTGGTTTTTCAGTATGGACTTCATACCTAGAATTTGGCCCATGCAAAAGCTGTTTATGTGGATAAAGAGGTCAGAATACAAACTTAGAATTTAGTTTGTCATACAACTAACAAAGCATTCCATTTAATTGCCGTATTGCTACATTTATTAAATGGCAGGCAGTATAGAAAAAGAACATAGTTGTTCTTTGCTCAATGTCTCCACACAGAATCCTTACTTTTACTTTAAACATAATATATCTAAAATTGAATTCAAGATATTTCCCTCCAAAACCTGCCCTTATTCTTACCTTCCCTTTCCTGGTGATCATCCTATCAAACTTCTAGTTATTCAGGCTCAAAAAACCAAAACAAAACGTAGCAGCAAAAGTGCTGGATTTGAAGTTAGATGGCCTTGCTTCAATCCCTGGCTCTATTATTTACTACTTCTTTGACCCTAAATAAGCCATTTTTAACTCTTTGGGCCTTCATTTCTTCATCTATAAAATGAGAGAGTTTTATAAGATGACCACAAAGGTTTACTTCCCTGCTCTAAATCTATAATCCTGTGATTTGGAGTTATCTTTGACTTCCCTGTCCATCACTCTCCAATTAATTGGCAAAGGCTATGGATTTTGCCTCCATAGTATTACATGAGATTTTTATATTGTGCTCCTACCACCCCATCCTGGTTCCAACCTAACCTACTAATAGCCCAAGAATTGCTCCTGAATCTAGTCTTGACACTATCCAATATATTCTCACACCTCCGCCAAAGTAATCTTTCTGATGTACAGGTCTGATCTTGCCACTCCTGATCAGAGACTTTCAATGGTTCTACATTGTTTGCCAAATAAGACAAGCTTCTTAGTCTATAATTCAAAACTTTTCCTTCAACCTCTCTTTTCAATCTCATTCTATACTTCTCTTCTTCCCTTTATGAACTCTATGGTCCATCCAAATGTCTAAGCAGAATATTCCCTGTTATCATCCTACCCTCTCCTACAGTGGAGAGCCTTCGCTCATTCTATTCCTTTATCCTAGATGTTTTTACCTCATATCTCTGCCTATTGAAATCCTTTTCTTCAAGGCTTCTGCTCTCATGTCATTCCATAAAGCTTTGCTTGACTTCCTCTATTTGTCCCTTCTCTCCCCCAATTTCCAGCTACAAGTAATCTCTACCTCAGTTTCTGTCATTCATTTGACTTTTCCAATAGACCCTATACAACTTGTATGTAGTTATCTGTGTACTTATTCTGCCTCTCCTCCCATCATAAACTCTTGAATTGAGGGACTGTGTTCTTAGCATAGCATTGTACATAATATGCACTTAACAAACGTTACCTACATGAGTTCAGGAAATGCTGAGCTTTCAGTTTCTGATTTAAACTTTTTTCAAGTATTTGTATTCTTATGTCAATGCAATGCAGAGTGATTATACTGATATTTGTTCACTTAGAGCACACAGTAGGGGCAGGATTTTATTGTCATTTGCCAGTAAAAACAAAAAAAGCAGTAAGAGTTTGACTACCATGATAATCTTTCAGTTGGCTACAGAACTTGTTTCATTCTCAGCAACATTTTTTATATTGTCAGATTAGAATATTTTCCCATGGTAAAACTGTAATTTCCCACATATTAATATTTTTAAATATTCAGAGTGTTTAAAGGTTCTTTAGTAACAGCAGGAAAAATCATGTACAATATAGAGGAGACAAATTTAACATGGAAGGGCAAAATGTGGATTCTGGCATTTGGAAACATCTGGCATGTTGCTATTCACAACCAAACTGCATAATGATGACGACCAGGCATTAGGTATACCACTGATCACCTCCTATTGGAGATAAACCTCTATTCACTCAGCAGGAGCATGTATCAGACTGGTGTGTGACCCCTATGTAAATCTAGCTGATTTCTTCTTTTTTTAAATTAGCCTCTCATAATAATAATAATGCTTAATTTTTTTTAGCCATGGTTGGCATTTTCTGTGGATTGGTATCTCTAAACAATCTTTCCACTGCATATGAGGTCTGCTATAGAGGTCAGATTTCATTGAACAGATAAAGATGCTTGAATCTTTGAAATGACACCCCAGTCCCAGTCTGAGAGGAGGAAATAAACCAAAGTTTGAGTACAGTAAAACTTTTAGGAAGCCGCTAGTTTAAAAGGTTAGACTGATCTCAGGTACTTGACAAGAGTGAGACTCATGAAAAGAATAAATCTAACTCTCACATCTAGAAATATGTTTTGAACAATTCCTTTGGTACATGCTTTGAGGGTACAAGTGTGAGTCTCGGTTCCTGACCTTAAGGAGTTGAGTCTAATAAAGGGGAATGAATGAATGAATGAATGAAAAAGTACTTATTAAATGATGTGGATACAAATTCAAAAACAAGACAATCCCTGGCCTTGAGAAGCTTACATTCTAATCTAGAGAAGACTCCACAAAGAAGGGAAGTGTGTTTTGGTTTAGCAAGTCATAGCGATGGCAAGTAGAACCATAGAGAGGTAGACTGATACACCTTTTTCAGTACTGATTTAATTATGGTACTGGGCAGTAGAGAATAAAATGGAGGGAGTTTAAAAGTGAAGCATAGCTAGGATTGGAACTCTATGTCTATGTATATATATATATGTGTGTGTGTGTGTGTGTGTGTGTGTGTATGTATGTATATATATGAATAGATATTATATGTAGATCTATATATGTATACACACAGACGTACATATACACACACAATAAAAGATTTAAACCCTTGAAAAAGAAGAAAGGGAAAAGTGAAAAAATTATAGATTTGGAGTCAGCAGACCTACATTCAAGTCCTACTCTGCCACTTATTATGTGACTTTGGACAATTCGCTTCACTTTTCTCAGCTTCATTTTCCTCATCTGAAGAATGGGGGGATTTAACTAGATGGTCCCTGAGGCCCTTTTCAGCTGAGTCTATGATATATGATCTTATAGCTCAAGGTACTTGAATATAAGGAGAATCTGTTATTTCATCATCTTGGGGAACTCCAGGTATAGAAACTTATCTGTGACTTAAATGCCTAATACCCAAGAATTCCTAGAGGCAACTAGAGATTAAAGGTTAAATGACTCATCCAAGATCATACAGTAAATGTCAGAGGTGAAAAGGTAGGTCTTCGTGATTCCAAGCCCATCATGCTAGCCACTAAATTACCCTGCCTTCCACTGGAAGATAAGTAATTAATCATCAAATGAGTTGTGCAGATAGTCAATCCTATCATATGAGAAAGGTATCCTTTTAGATTGAAGAGGCCAGGGGAAAGAGTCATTCTGGAAAAGGTGAGCTTTCATTTGATGGTATTCCCCAACATTGGCTTCCCAGGAAAACAACAAAGTCCCAGATTTAGTTTCCATATAAATAGAATTTGGGAAAGGATGATAATACAAAAACTTTTCCCAATAACACTTCATAAATAGGTGATAATTATAGCTCATATTTACACAACTCCTTAAGTTTTGCAAAGCACTTTAAATATATTATTTCATTTGATCATCACAATAACCCTTGCTAATAATGTTATATTCATCCCCACTTTACAAATGAAGAAACTGATACTAAGAGAAGTTAAAGGACAAGCCCAGGGTCACATTGCTAGTAAGTCTCCATACTTCTTCCTTCAAGTTCAACACTCTAGCCACTGGTCCCTTTTGTTTTGGCTTGATATATAAATTTTGTATGTTCTTTTTCTTCCTCATTTCACTTTACTGTCAGGGTTAATCTTTAATTGGGGTTTGGAATAGAGCTCACTTGGCATATGCTCACCCATGAACCTTTTTCATTTTCATTAAGAAAACACAGGTGATTTCGTCTTACCTTCTCCCTTGGTTATTGTTGGAAATGACCTGCTCCACAGCATGGACTGGGAAATAGTCTCTAAAATCCCTGGCAATTTGCTTCAACAAGACTGCTCATTTTGAAGTATCCCTCGTAATCACCGAGGGCACACTGTTATTACATAAAGTCAATTAGAGCGCATACGTGCACGTCCTGCTGATTTGATTTAGAACTAACTAAAGCTCTAGTAATGTGCAATTACAAGAAACTTAATGACCCCTTTATATCGAATGCAACGTCCATGGCACCTAATATACTGTGATGAATTGCTCATTATGTGCAATGTTGGAAAAGCTTCTATAAAGATGAATAATTGTATAATCAATATAGAAATTCAATCTTGGGTTTTTCCATTTTGAAATCAATAAGTCATAAAGATTATGGAACCCATCTTATTTGCCTGTACTTTTCTAACTCCTCCCTCTCCCTTTCCCCCCTCAATGTATTTTCTAAGGGTAGCCTACCAGCTTGATTGATACACACATTTTTCTTCATGACTTCTCACAGCATTCCAGACCCAACATGTTTTCATATTCCGAATTAAATTGCTCTAGGCTTTCCAGGTTTTTGTTTTTGTTTCTTATATATACACCTAATGAAAACTGTGAGTTTGTGACTATATGACAGTTTAACCAACAGAGCTATCTTTTGCCTGGGATTTGAAGGAACCCAAGTCATTCCAGATCTTAGATTCAGAATTTACCCCCCTATGGGTAGTATGAGCTTTGATAGTGGAAATGAAAAAGAGAAGATACAGAGTAAATGTTCTGTTATACCCAGTTCTTTTAGTCTCTTGATAATATCAAGAGTTTTTCTAATAAAAGCTCAACTTTTCCCACCTTTAACTCCACTAACATCCTTTCCATAAAAAAGTAGACCTGGGTTTGTGGTCACACTCTGGGGTACAGTATCATTGGCCTTTCCCCTGAGAGAATGAGGAAAGTTCACTGGTCATGTTTGCTGCATGCTCTGCTGGCACACAGTAACCATGCTCTATGCATTTCTATTTTCATACTTTGATACTTCATGTTGGCATGGAATGATTTTGGGTTCTAGAAAGCTTTGACAATAGAGTAAAACATCTGATAGGTCTCATCAAGTCAGAATGGCTTTTGTTACAGGTTTAGGAAATGGGTATCTATCATTCAAGAACCAGTCTAGCTAAGTTCAGAGTTTATTACGAGACTGTTGGTCACTAGATAACTAATTATTTGAGGAGCTATAGGAACCCTGCCTCTGAAGGTGAGAGGGAGGTACAATTTGTATTAGTAGAAAGTGAACCTTGTGATGAACTCACAAACCTTTTGAAATACCTAGCTGTAATTTAAAATGGTATAGTGTGTTGAATCATATGCCCTGCTTTAAAAATATTTATTTTCCAAATATTTAGTGCTTTATTCCATATAACTCACCTTTTGGATAGCTCTAAACATCACAGTAGCTATAGACTAGGCATGGTTTGTTAGACTAAAGAAATGAAACAGATTGGGATAGAGGAGGGTGAAGGAAACTACTTGAGGTATTCCTTGAGATGTCATTAAGAATGAAAGAAAAAAAGTGTCTCTTCATTTTAGGTGCCTTTTAACTCTGCTGGAAGTCATCATTTCACTGAAAGGGTATGACTGAGAGAGAGAGAGAGAGAAAGAGAGAGAGAGAGAGAGAGATAAGGAGAGAGAGAGAGAAAGAGAGAGAATTGTCATTCCAGATTTCATTGATTCTTTTTATTTTTCTTTTAAATGAAAATAACCTAAACATATTATATTGTAAACATATGCATGCATATATATATTTCCTTCTACTTGTAGTTAATATCTAGATTTTTCTGCATAGAATAAATAATTTGTCCTGGAATTGCAAAGCTATTAGTAAAGAAGTCTGAGTTCTCATCTCAGTTTTGCGACTAACCAACTGCTCATTTTGGAGCATCCTTAGTAATCACTAGAGTTGGGTGGGAGGGAGGCATACTGTTATCATGTAAAGGTAATTTGAGGATATGTAAACACATCCTGCTGATTTGATTCAAAGCTAGGTAAAACTCCAATTATATGTGATTAAAGAGAAACTTATATAAGTATATATGTATGAGATTATAAATGTATAGATAGATATCTCATAGTTATCAAAGTATATTAGGACATTGTTATTAAATATAAAGGAATCATTAAGTTTCTTGAAATTATATGATACTAGAGTTTTAGTATGTTTGGAAAGTCAGGAAAGAGTAAATTTCTCAGTAAGAGGTGTGTCTTTGGGCATGTTATTCAGCCTTTCTGGCCACGAGGTTCATCAGCACAGTCAGGATATCTTGATAGATGACCTCCAAGGTTATGTTCTAGCTCCAGGTTCAAAGAATAAATAGCTCAACCACTCACTGCCATGAATTCTTTTTTCCCTTTTGAGGAATTGGCATTTGATTAGATCAGTATATGAGAAAGAGGGGAAAAGTGAAAAGTTTCTGGCACCTAGCTGATTTGATCACATCTTCATTTGGGTTCTCTGGAATTGGCCAAAGCCTTAGGAAATGCCAAAGAAAAACCCACCAGTTCTCATGAGAATAAAGTATCTGTATCTTCTTCTGTGCCCTTGTCTTGGACTCAAGAAGGATTAGAGGTGGTACTTGATACTTATAAAATTAAAGATAGGGTTCAACTCAATTAATAAACAAAAGAATAAAAAAAAATCCCTAATACATACATATATATACATGTCATACATGTGTATATATATATATATATACTATATATGTGTGTGTGTGTGTGTGTGTGTGTATTTGTAGGTCTACATGAATTCAGGGATCCTGAGAATGCTAGTTCCAATCTCAACTTTTACACTTTGATGCTACCATTCCCTGGCTTCGTTTCTCCTCTATAAGTTCTCCATGCCCCATCGGTAAAATGGCCTCTGGATGAAGGGACAGCATCACAGGGATTTAACTCATCTACACAGACAATTCTTGTAAAAGACCGACTGGTGGTTAAATAGCACTTTAGGATATATAGACCTGGTGAAGTGGGTATTAAATCTCCAATGATTCCCATTTCAAAGCGTACAAGATCGAAACAAGTTATGCCTATGAGCACACAGCGATAATGGATGTCTGAGTTGAGATTCAAAGTCAGGCTTCTTTGGATTCCGGATCCAGCACTCGAATATTTTGAAAAGCTTGGAAAGCACTGCATGAAAACGTCACTTCGCAAATGCTGAAAACTCATACAAATCAAATAGTCTCAGAGTTATTTTAATCCACTCTCTTCATCAGAGCATTTTATATCAGAACCATCACTGAAGCCAGCACACTTTCCAAGAGCATTGCTTCATGCATGCATTGTAGACAAACTGGTGCCTGCAGGCAGGTGTTTGCTGGCCATAGCTTCCCGGTGTTTTCTTACAGAGGAGTCACTGGCAGCCCATGCAAATCGCGACTTTCCCCCAAGCAGCCAGGTGAGGAGCTAGAGCAGAGGATTAGTGCTGGGACAATCCCTGCTCTTCCCTGTGTCTAGAGATTAATGTTTGTTTGTGAGCTGGGTGATTTCAGAAGCCAAGGTAATTTAGCAAAGCTTTCTAATGAATTTTCCTTAGTAAATTCCTCCCAACCCCCCACTCCTTGTTTTCCTTTTCCTACTCGCCCTGGGAACGCCACACCCACTTAGGAACAGATTCTCCCCAGGGTCTGAGCCATTCTCTACCCAGAGCTCTTGGAAACTTTGGCTAGTTCAAGAACTTCAAGCCTAATACAATCTATGGTTTTCAGAGGTGTTTGTCGAAGGTTCAAATAAATGCAAGTTAGAAACCTCTAATAGTGAGTAAGAAGGTATATCTTCCTGCCTCTAGAAAAATGGAAATTGATTTTAGTGATACTAAGAAACACTAGTCCAGGGACTCTTAACCTGGGGTGCAAGGACCATCAAAAGGTCCTAGAATAAGTTTTAGGAGGTTCGTGAATTTATGTGGGGAAAAAAATTACATCTTTATTTTCATTAACTTTTCAAACTTTTGCATTTCCTTCAATTATGAATATAGAGGAGCAATTAGGTGGCTCAGTGGATAGAGAGCCACGCCTGGAGATGGGAGGTCCTGGGTTCAAATGGGACCTGAGATACTTCTTAGATGTATGACTCTGGGCAAGTCACTTAACCCCAACTGCCTAGCCCTTACCTTTCTTTTGCCTTGGTACCAATACTTAGTATTGATTCTAAGATGGAAGGGAAGGGTTTAAAAATATCATGAAATAAAAAAATATCATGAAGGTAGGCAACAATGTAGGCTTCACCAGACTGCTGAAGGGTTCCATGTCACAAAAAAATGAAGAAATCCTATTATAGCAGGCATATATGCACACACATATATTATACATATATGTAAATACATGTATACACATTTACCTTTTGTGTCATACATAGAGATAGCACACGTACATGTTGCATATATTTGATATGTATGAATATTATAGATCTTTCAGGATTGGGTTATAAATATATCATACATGTATTTGCATATGTGTGTGTGCATGTGTGTGCATGTGTGTGTGCGTGCGAAGCATTTATTAAGCATCTATTACATGCCAGGTGCTGAAAACTCTTAAAGCATGAATTTTTTTTTGTCTCTTCTATAATCCACAGTGTTCAGTACAATTTCTGGCACATATTAGGAGCATAATAAATGCTTATTGACTGATTGGAGATACAAAGCCAAAAATAAAACAGTCTCTGTACCAAAGGAGCTTATATTCTTTATGTGTACATATCTAAGTATACACAGAATACTCAAAATAGATCCAAGGTCATTTGGGGAGGGAAGTTACTAGCAACTGATAAATATAGAGATAGATAGAATATATAGAATATAAATAGGTTTAAACATTATGTAACGAATATATGGGTAAATTCAATATAGGAAAATAAAATATTAAAAAATTAATATTGTATATATTTAGATATATTAGATAACATTACTTAGCCGTATGATGCTTAAAGAAATAAGGCCTGACAATGTCAGGTGGCTTTATGGATTTGAGGACTTGAATATCTTAAATGACTTCGAGTCCAAAACTCACTCATTTTTTTTTAAACTTTTACTTCTGTCTTGGATTCTGTACTAAGTATCAGTTTCAAGGCAGAAGAGCTGAAGTGAGTAGGTGATTGGGTTTAAGTGACTTGTCCAGGGGGTACCCAGTTAGAAAGTGTCTGAGGCTACATTTGAACCCAGGACCACCGGTCTCCAGGTCTGACTTTCTATTCATGGAGCCACCCAGCTGCCCCTAAAGCCAATTCATTTTACAGATAGGAGAAACTGAGACCCAGAGAGATTAAGGAATGTGTCACAGTTACACTGATGTTGTTAACAGAGTCAAGATTCAAACCTGTCTTCCAACATCATACTCTACTTTTTTTTTCCTGCACCATATTATGTCTAGTCTAACCTTTGGAGTAACAAAGTTTTAAGAGGCAACTAGTTGGTACAGTGGATAAAGTGCCAGATCTCGAGTCAAAAAGACTCATCTTCCTGAGTTCAAGTCCAGCTTCAGACACTTTACTAGCTTTGCTACCCTGGGCAAGTCATTAAACCCTCTTTGCTTTAGTTTCTTCATCTGTAAAAGAAGCTGGAGAAGAAAATGGCGAACGACTCTAGTATCTTTGCCAAGAAAATCCCAAATGGGCTCACAAAGAATAAGACATGACTGAAAAATGACTGAACAAAGTTTTCATGTCACCTTACATTAGACTATGGATAAATCAATTAATTCTTTTACTCATTTTGTCAAGGACAATGATGGATCATGTTCGTGGAGTGGAAAGAGCCCTGGACTAGGGGGAGGGCATGAAAGCCAAAGCTCGAAGCAGAGATTTGATGCTAATTAGCTGTGTTAAGTCATTTGTAATATGAGGGGTTCCAGAATGGGAGGCCCTGAATCAATTTGCTCTCTGGTTGTGTAACGTGGTCCAACAGAGCCCAGTACAGTCCTAGATATCTAGTAGATGATCAAAATAATACTTAGTGATTGATTTCCCAACTACTCGATGACAAGGGCTGAGCTATCCCCTATCATCTGCTAAAATTAGCCAGAGGAGCTTCTCTCCTCACCCTGCCCCCAGAGATGGATGCTCTGAGCGACTGATTCAAATGTGAAGGCTTGGGACTCCAACTGTCTTTGCCTTTCCTTGGTGGTCACTTGGTTAGGCTTATAATTCCTTTCCTTTCTCACTGTCCTTGAAAATAGGATTCAGCAGTCCGAAAAAAGAGTTTAGCATCTAGGTGGTACAGAAATCACTGGAGGCTTCATTTAGAAGTCAATAGCAATAGCAACAATAATAACTGACATGTATAGAGTACTTCAAAGTTTGCAAAGTACTTTACATACTCATTGAGCTTGTGTCCATCAGGATTTTCTTATGCACTATAAAAATTTCATGGGTGATTCAAGAAAGAACTTTAGAGTTTAAGGAAAAAATGTGTTCATGGTGAACCAATAACCCTTTAGAAAATACCTGCTTATTAATTGATTGGTTGGTTGATTCATAGTTACATAGAAGAAGAATGGACTTTTGGTGAGAATGAACAATTCTCCTATATTGTAAATGTGAAAACAGACCAGGCACGGAAAACATAAACCTACTTGTCACATGTGATTTGATGGGTTCAGGGACCCAATCTACCAGGGAGATTGGGCATCCTGGGACAGATTTTCCCACAGCATACTGTTGTCTTCCCACTTGGCTAGAGGACCTTCATTCTCATCTTTTTCCCAGTTAGCCCTCCAAAATGTTTCTAACGATGTGATTTTTGCATTATTTGGAGTTGTCAGGCTAAATAAGGAAATGGGCATTGAAGGTAGGAAAATTATTCTGTCCTAATGGCTGATACTCACGTATAACAATACTATTCATCAGTGCCAAAAATGCAGATGGGAAGATCATGTTTTATTAAAAATCCGATACTTGTTGTCATTCAGTTGCTCCACTGTCCTGCTCTCTTTCCAAAAATAGCAAGCCCTACGGCTGTGGCTTATTGTGATTAAAAAGATAAAAATAAGTAGGTTTCCAATAGATCCAGGACACTCAAGGTAATACAAGATCTGATTTTTAAATGAAACTTGTGAAAGTGCATTTTCCATTTGCTTCATAAAACTTTTTTTTTCTTTTTTCCGATCTGCATTGAGCTCCTCTTTCATGTCTGAACTATATATTTCCAGAATACCAGCACGGTTCATATACTCGGGGCCAATTGGCCCTTACTTTTTCACAAGAGTACTTCAAGCCCCCAGCACCTGGCCTGTGTCATCCATATATATAATAAGTGTTGGAGAGATATTTGCTGAATGAATTGATTGAATGAAAGAAATGATGCTAATGTTGCTATATAATATTGTGAGTGATGTTACCTCTTACATATTTAAAATTGACCTTGTTAATTTGGTGGAGAATTTGTAAGGTAAGCTTTCCATAAGAATTAGGAAAGATTTTTGAGAGGAGTGGGGAAGAATTCCCACTAGCAGATTCCTTTGTATTAAAAACCAAATGGGTGCTCACAACAAAGAGAAAACATTTTTCTTTTTCTATTTTCTTCATTGTCATTTATAATTTTGATTTCTTCATAAAGATATATAAATATGCTTACTGTCCTTTTACAGTAATCTCTTAAATAAGGTCCCGGCTAATCTAAATATATAGCCTCAAATGGAAAAATTCAAAGCCAAATAGTCAATAATATGTTAGGGGAAGGGCAACCGGAAAAGGTACATTTGTCAAAATATAGATCAAGTCTTATGACAGAAAATATATTTGCGGTGAAAAGGTACCTTTAACAAAATTATTTTTCAGCCACCATCCACTGTCCCCTTTATTCCAAGAATGATATACAATAACATTCTAGTTCAAAAAATAATTTGAAGACTGTCTTAGATTCATTGTATGGAATTTGACCTATACTCATAAATCAAAAATAAAATAAAAAATGGACTTCTGGTTCTGCTTTTACTTTTTCCTATCTACTTTAAAAAATAGGTCATAGGTCAAACCCTTCATTTTACTGTTAAGGAAATTGAGAGCTAGAAAAACGAAGTGACTAGACCACGGTCACACATGTAGAAAAGAACAGACTCGGGAATCAAACCCTGATCCTTTGTCTGTAAATCTAGCATTCTTTCCCCATAAACCTATGTCACCTGGTCACCTAATTATTCCTTCCCTTTGAATTATAGCATTGACTTACCTGGAGGTCAGCTTTTTTTTTTTAAAAGACAAAATAAATCTGTTTATAATTATATTTTGATCGTGGAAGTGAAGAAAAATGACCCTTTCTTCTCTGATGCATTCTTTTAAAAGTTGTTTTCTTTTTTTTAAGCTTACCTTAAGATTCAAAACTCTTTCTATGCCAGGCTTTCTATACAGAATATACATTTTTCTGATTGAAAAGAAAATGGAGAAAACATTTTTGAATTTTCTTTTGTGCTTGCATGCCTTTTTGTACAGTGTTTAAATACACCCCAGACATTGCCAGAATAAAATTCTTCAGGATACGACACAACACTCCCCAGTATTTGGAATCTGTGTGCCACAATGGAGTAGCTTAGAGTAAGAACATTTAAGTTTGGACCCTGTGGTGTCATAATTAGAAAATGTGCTGTTTCCTGCTTGGTGCTTTTATTTAAAGAACAAAGAGGATTTGCTTTATTTTTCTAAAAGCTTGTAGAATGCTAGAATAGAAAACAAAATCTTGGAAAGCCAAGAATAGAAGGAGGGGAGAAATGCAAAGACACCTATCATTTTAACTCCTCATCTTTAAAATCAGATGACTAGATAAGAACAATCTCAAAGGCACTCATCAACTTTCACAATATAAGATCCTAGGATTTAGAGTAGGAAAGCACCTTAATCTAGTAAAACCCCCGTGATTATACAGAAAAGGAAAGTGAGGTTGAGAGAGAGAGAGAAAATGGCTTTTATAGATTACATTGTAGGAGTCTTGCTGACCATGACCATGTTAAAGATAATAGTTTGAGTTTTTGTTTTACCATAATTTAAAAGATAACATTTTAGTGATTGTTTCTTAAGAAAACAACAACATATTGCTATTATTTCTTCCTAATATTTCTCCACCTCCAAAACTTTCCCTTGTAACAAGTTTCTTCGTGTGTATGAAGTTGTGAAGTTAGACTAAATTATCTCTAGGTCTTTTTCCCTTTCGCATGTCCGGTGAAAACCTTTGAATATAGAGTATAACTGGACTAATATTTCTGAACCAAATGAATTATTCTGATGCTTTTAAGCCCCCGTATTTCCATTTCCCATGTAATTCTGTGTCCTTAACCAAGATTAACTCACAGAAATAAGGGTTCTAACTCATATTTGCCTACTCTCTATTATAACCTTCTATCTCGTTAGGTTTTTGTGTTTTTTGTTGATTATGGCTTGGGAGTGGGGAGTGTGTGTGTGTGTGTGTGTGTGTGTGTGTGTGTGTGTGTGTGTTTGGAAAAGGTTGTTTTGCTCTGAGTGTGAAGCAGGCTGAATCATGTTCCTTTCTGACACAAAAGCAACTCCCACTCCCTCTCATGTAAGCTGCCGCCAATTAAACCTGGACTGAATGTACCACTTGTACATACAGTTGCGTGTGTAACAATATAAGCACAAACCACACGAACTCAACTGATTTGTTATTTTGTTAATCTGTCAGCAAGCATTTATTAAGCATATACTATGTATTTAGTCTCTGTGCTGAGTTCTGGGGATACATCAAATAGTCCTTGCCTTCAAGGTGCTCACAGTCTAATGGGGAAGCTTATATTCTACAGCCACACATTTAACGTTGCCAGGAAATATCTACAGGAAGGCCAGGCTGATTTTTTTTTAAAAAATGTCTTTTAACAGAAATGAACAGTAACTATAACTAAACTTGCATCATCCCTTTCACTGAACAACATATTTCTTTTTGACTTGTGTTTTCTTCCCCCACCAGTCATGCTGGTGCATGAATCTCTGTCTTTTTTGAAAAGCAAAGTTGTCAGAACATTCATGCTTTTTGATAGCCTGAGCATTCTTCCATGCTTTCCCGACGTGTTATGTTGGGGAAAAAAAGAGGTGGAAAGATTTCAAACTACCCTCCGCCCCTTATCAGTCAACACTGTGCTGATACTGTCCCTGTAAGCATCTTCCTGACACATATTCACCACTGAAAGTTGTAGAATTATGAGCATATGCACCCACATATTAGGGACTCTGATTAGGCAGGAAATTGTACATTTCAGAGGACTCAGAGTTCACTTTTCCTTGCTTGTAGACCTGGAGATTTTAATGCAATTGAGAAAAGGTAGGCATTCCTTGACTTCAACATTTAATGCTGACTTCCTGCCTTTTGCCTTTGGAACTCTAGATCCAGCTAGATCAGATTTCCCAAAATGAGATCCCAGGATCTCTGGGGTCTCCTAGGTTTTTCTCTATTGCAGAATTTGTTTCTTTTTAGCCTCCACTTGGGGAAAATTTAGGTGAACTGACAGAGGAGTACTTGAAGAGGGGAGGTCGATAGATAGAAGATAAAATTATGGTACCATAGACTTAGTGTTATGTAGGTTGCTATGTTCTCAGGGTAAGTCTGGCCCTTGCTATAATTCAGAAAATATATTTTATAAAAGTATATATTTAATGTTATAGCTTCTTTCCTAGTGGTTACTGTTTCTTATACCTTTCAAATAATTTTGTTATGGTAGTTAATGTAACATCCTGTTTCTTAATAATGTATGTGAGATATAATTTAATCTAGGTTGGGTGTTTTTTTTTAATGGCAATTCTTTCCCATCTCAATTGAAGGCAATAATAACCCTTAGCATCATCTCTTAACATAAAATCATAAACTATCCTCTTATTGACTTAGAGTAGTAAGTAGAGTAGTAGGTGATAACGTTTTACTTGAACCTGGAAAATCAAGTTATGTATAATAAAAAGCACAGTAAACTGGGTCCAGAAATCATAACAGAGTGATTCTTTACATATCATTTCGTCCATGAATAGCACCAAAGATGTTGCTTCAGAATCTTATTTTTCAATTAAAATCAAATGCATTGGGAGAAAGTATGGCCTGGGAGGTCCATTGTAGTGCTGGAGCTGAACTAGCCACATAGGCTAACTTCCTCATTTTGTTGGGGAGGAAACAAAGCCTGAAGAAGGTTAAACGACTTGCCCCAGGCCACATATGTATAAAATAAGATTTGAACCTTGGTCCTCATCACTTGGGACCAGTATCCTTTCTGATGTAGTATACAGGTCAGAAGTATTTCCTTTAGAAATATTACTGTCCCTTCTCACCTTCCCTGCTACCATCCAAACTTCCTCATACAAAATCATTACAATGACCTCAAAGTCCTTGAGACTTCTGAATGAAATGACCAAATTGAAAAGTATTGGCTTCTAATAGAACCCAATGTCTAGGGTTTGAAATCTGTCTCTGGTGCTTACTACCTGTGACACCTTCTGGCAAATTATTTAAGGTCCATGAGTCTCAGTTTGCTCATCTATAAGGTGAGGGGTTTGGATTAGATGATCTCAGAGGCACCTACTAGTTCTCCATGATTCTCTAGCTGAAAAAGGAAAAAAAAAAAGCTGGCTTTGTGTGGGAACAGCTGACCTACCTTGTCAGCAGTTCTCTAGCATCGCTATCTGTAGTGATATCTTTGACGAGCTCACAACTCATTTCACTATTTTTAAAGCAAAAGAAATGCTGACATTTCTTGTCCACTCTGCTGTGTGTGTGTGTGTGTGTGTGTGTGTGTGTGTGTGTGTGTGTGTGTGTAAAATGGAAAATGAATTATCAGTACATGGGTTTGTGTGGTTTCTTTGGTTGTTTGTCCTTTTCCTCTCTCTCTCTCTCTCTCTCTCTCTCTCTCTCTCTCTCTCTGTCTCTCTCTCTGTTTCTCTGTCTCTCTCTGTGTATGTGTGTGTGTATCTCTCTCTCTCTGTCTATCTCTCTCTGTATCTGTTTCTCTCTCTGACTCTCTAGCCTTATAAAGGAGTCTTCTACACATACAGCAAACTCATGCAGGTGAATTGACTGGCAGGAGCCCGAGGATACCATATTTTTTTGTTTTAATGAAAGAAGTGGTGTGTGTGTGTGTGTGTGTGTGTGTGCGCGCGCAATAGGAGAGGAATGTAACAATAAATATAACCATACAACCCCCCTTTTTTTTCACTTCAGAGACACCAAACTCCCAGTGCTGTCTGAATGACCTATAGGTGAAAATAACAGGGACCAAGGAGACAAAGGAACTTTTGGAGGCTGAATGTGGGGAGGTGATGGATGTGATTAGGGTGAGATGGGACAAGGAAGCACCAAATGCTGTGTGTAGGAGTAAACAGTGTTATTCACATTTCTCCTTCATAACACCATCTATTAATATATCATTATTTACTGTTAAAGAGATCAGGTCTGGCTACGCATCACAACTTATGATTATTATTATTATTATGTAAAAATATTTAACATCTCTAATACAATATAATGATTAGATTTGCTAGAGGACTTCCTTTAAACTATGGATCCTTAACCTTTATTTGTGTCGTGGACCCTTTTGGCAGTCTGGTGAACCCTATGGATTCCTTCTCAGAATAAAGTTTTTAAATGCATAAAATAAAGAAAAAACATAAAATTATAAAGGAAATAAATATTGCGCTTATTTTTTAAAACCCTTACTTTCTGTCTTAGAATTGTTATGAGTATTGGTTCTGAGGCAGAAGAGTTGTAAGGGCTAAGCAAATGGGGTGAAGTAACTTGCCCAGTGTGACACAGATTTGCACCCAGGACCCCTAGTCCTCAGGCCAGGCTTGCTATCCATTGAGCCACTTAGCTGACCTTTGATTTTTTTAAAAGAACAAGTCCAAAGACTCCAGGTTAAGAATGGTTGTTTTAAAGATACTTAGAACAGCAAGTGCTAATTGAGACCGATGGTAATATGATGTCAGAGACAAAACACTGGAGCAGGAGGCAGGTGACTTGGGTTCTAGACCTAATTTTCACTTCTTAACTGTGTAACTCTGGGGAGCCACTTAATGTCCTTGAAGTCAGTTTCATCATTATCTACATCAGTGATGGGCAACCTTTTGAGCTTGGTGTGTCAAAATTAGCCAAAAAAACAAGCATAACTCAGGTGGCGTGTCACTTTGAGAAAAAACACATAATTTCATGATATTTATAGTTTAAATAACAAAAATGTATAATTGTAATATATGACTATTTAATAAACCAAAATAGGTAAATTAATATAGGTAGAATTGTCATCTATAGTGCACAGAGTGTCTACACTACACTACAGTAAATTTTCATCCTTGGCATGCGGCTCCATACTTCTCTGTATAAGGATGCATGTCATTGAAAATGGCTACATGTGTCATAGGTTTGCCATCACTGATCTACATACTGGGAAGAGTTGCAATGTTGATTTTACAGAGCTGCTGTAAAAATCTGAAGAGAGATCATTGAAATCATTTTGAAAAAGGTGAAGGGGAGAAAATGTAGAATAGGGTGGAAGACTTGGAATCAGGAGGATTTAAAGCTTGCTTCTAAGAGCTATGAGCGATGTGACCATGGCAGTTACCAAGCTTATCCTCATTTTCCACCTTTGTAAGATGAGGATAATAATTCTTATACCACCTCACTCCCAAGGTTGTATTAAAGCTCAAGTGATATAATGCACATAAGGTACTTTATTGTATACCTTAAAGCGCGATGTAAATGGCAGCTATTATTACCACTAATAAAAAGATTTGTAAATGTTAATAGATAAATGTGTAGTCACACCTTAGTTGAATAAATAAAATGAAAACCATTAAATTGTTTTCATACTATAGGGTCTAGAAAAATAAGAGAGGCTTTGTGGACAAGGTAAGCATGACAGACACATTAGTCAGCAAAATATTTCTAATGAATGTTGGACTCTAAGGCTGCCTTTGGATTCCTCTTGCTCCCTCAGTATGGCGATTGGAAAAGATGGCTCAGTAAAAATCCACAGGATGACTTACAGATGTTTCATTAAAATACATGGTTGTAACAAGACCTTTTCAAAATGGCAATCACTTTGAAGGAAAAGCAGTCAATTAAAAATGAGGATTCTGTAGGAGGAGAGAGGGATTAGTTCATAATCAACTAATTGATAGACTCGGACAGCACATTTTTCTGAATGACTAAAAGATCTCTATGTCTAATGAAGGGGAAAAAGGGGACATTTAAATGAATCTCTCTGATGAGTACAAAGATGTAGCAAAGAGAGGAAAATTAAGAAAAAGGTAGGATTCTGCTTTTTTTCCCTCTCAAGCTATTAAAAGAAATGACCAAAATGCCTCCCAAAGTCCATATCCTCATAGGTTTAAAAATTGTGCATGTATATGGTCTCTGTGTGCCTGTAACGTCTCAGTTTAAAGTGGGAATTCAAACCACCACATACAGTGACCTTAGTTTTTGGGAAGAAAAAAAAAGCAGTTTCCATTGCAAGGGCATTTTAGAGAAAAGTTAAATATAAGGGAAAAAACCCTCCTTATTAAATTAAATTGTGGTATAACAGCTCACCACATCCTGTTGCAGTGGCATCTGATGTTGAGCAAAAGAAAGGTTCCTCTTTCAGACTTCTGACAGGTACAGAGGGTCACATGTTACCTGCAATTCTCAGTACTATGTATTTTTATTTTGTGTCAGTGGAAAGGCTGAATAATAAGATGGAAAGTATCAGTAGATAGTAGGCATTGTGGGAAGCCGTAGGTGTCAACTACAAAAGCAACCATATCAAAAAAGAGAAAACCACCTCCTCCCCCACCACCCACCACCCCAGAAGATTCAACAAAACTAAGTAAGGAACACCCAGTGGCAATTATATGCATGGAGTCCAAAAGATCCTCGAACTGAAAGAAGAGAAACCCCCACCAGCTTCCAGAGCAAGAATTCAGTTATTATGGAAGTCATGGGCTTTCCTCTCAGTTTAGCAGTGGTCTCATCCTTCAGTTGTCTTCTGTCTTTATTCTGTCTGTGAAAGGCAACCATGATCATACTTTCCTTCATGTTAGCAGGCCTATCACTCCATCATCAATCAATCAGTCGACATGCATTTACTGAGGCTTATGGCTCTGGAGAAGATCGAAAGTCTGCTGAGGCCTTTCTCATCAAATGTGCTTGGCATATAGTTTGTAGGGATTGCTGCCAGCTCCAGATGTGCCTCTTGATCCCATGAAGTAAATTAGAAATAATGGTAAAGAGTATCAAGAGTAAATATGGTCTTATGGGTCTCCTATGGTCCTGTTGCTCAAACAGGTAGACCATGTCCAGGCTGACATTTTGACTCCAGGTTGTGATGGTCAGTAGATAAGCATCTCTGGACCCATCAGATTGCCAGTTGGGGCAAAAGTGGCTTTTGCCATTCTATCAGTATCAAAAGTCTTTGGAAATCATATGCCATTTTCTTTCTAAGGAGCCCTTGCCTTCCCAGGGTTCTCAGTGGGGCTACTAATGGACAGAGGTGGATGGTGAGAAAATGGGTTCATTCACCAGTCATAGAGGATCCCACATTGTGGCAAGTCACAGTCTCTGGTTCAGGGAGGACCTAGATTGCAAAGTGACATGCTGAATGATTTTTGCCCCACTCACACCCACTTAAGGGTATTCCCTTCTAGGTTCAGGTGCATCAGTGGGCAGCAAGGGGAAGCCCACTTCTGATGTTTCTTCCCCTTTCATCTTTTCAAGCAGGTGTTATTCCCCCCACCCCATCCCATCCCCCCACCGTAGATACGTCACTGCTTAGTTATTTAACAAGACAAAAATTTCAGCACCTGATTTGCCAACTTCTTTCCTTCCATCTCATGTATTATTCACTTTCAGCATGCTTTTCTCTTCCTTTTAACCTTTGACCTGACTAGAATAAGGTTCAAATTTGAAATTGAAATGTCTAAATCATAAAAGGGAAAGATGGCAGAGATTCCTAGAGTGCTGGGATTGGAAGAGACCTCAAAAGTTTGCTCCTGTACTTTCAGACAGTATTTCAATTTTGAAGCCACCTTCTCTTCTGTTGTTAGAGAATTTTCATTGAAAAACACTCTATGGATTAATAGCATCTCCATTTTCATAAATAGAGGCCTATTTATGATGAGGTAATTTCTCTCTTTGTAGTTCTGACACTTTTCTTTCTGACTTAGTTCCCCATCATCAAAAACCTAGCTTTTCTGCTGCTAAAGAATAGATCTTTGCCAGACCTGGCAAATATATTGCTGTTGATACACAACAATCCCATTTATATAATATTGCATCCCACTGAGAAAAAATACGTTAGATGTGATCTCCAGGGATTTGGGAATTGGACCCCAGAAATGATGCTCTTTGACAGTACAAATTACTTATCAAATGGAAAGAGGACACATTTGTAGGTAAATAGAAACGAGACAGAAGACGAGAAATGAAGTAACATTTCAAAAATGATCTCAAATTGTGCTTTTAGTATTACATTCCTGAATCATGTATCATACTATTAAAATAAGAACTTGGTGAACTTTATCAGAAGTAGGTAGTTAGTAAAGAAAATGATTGTGCAGGGGTGTAGTTTTCAAGTAAATACACACACATCATATGTACTGCGGGGGAGAATTGGGGGGGGGAGTTGTGGAGGGAGGTTTTTTTTGTTTGTTTTCACATGGATGTCTTGAACACTAACCTGTGAGTTCTTTGGCCTTCTCATTAGAGTATGGGAAGTGGCCCAGTATAGAGGTTGCGGGCCTGAACCATTTCTAGTGGATTATACACTGAAGAAGTTATCCTCACGTCATCTTTGGGGGGAATTTATGGTTTCGTTCACCTATCTACCTCTACATTTCTTTGTCACCTTTATTATTTCTGGAAATCACCCAGGTCTCTAGGATAGTTCTAGTGGTTAGAGAGAATGAGCAAATCAAAGAATGAATGAATGAAAGCGGAAGATGCTGGGATCCCTTGACTTGATCTGCTTCAATCCCTAGTCTATGAAACAGAGATCTACCCTCCTTCTTAATAAAACGGATTGTCATTCCAACATATTCTTGGAAACAGCAGCTTGCCCAGAATAAGCATTTAGGACAAGCAAGTTGCTAAGAAGGTTGGCTTCATTGATTCTTATCACCTTGTAAATGAATCAATAGAGTTTAAGCCTATTTCTAGCAGGGATTCAGAATTACAAAATGGTGCCAGTTAACTGCCAGAGGCTCATTTGATATAATTCCTGACTCTCTTGTGCACATTTTATTATTGTTATTCTTTTACAAGTGGCCTGGAGTTGAAAGAGATTGGGGAGGGAGTATTGGGGGTGGTGGTGATGAAGTATTCAGCAACTAATTGCTACAGGAAGTTGACTTTAGACAGCCCGGGGCCTCTGCAGAAAACACATGAGGTTTATCTGGATGGCCTGCACTCCAGCCCATGGGCAAAGGGAAATTTGGGCAGTTCCATGACGTACACATGGGCTCCCCACCCCCAAATAATGTTAGGAAAATGAGAGGCAGTGACAGTGGTACTGATGGCATTTTCCCTATCTTAGGGCAAATCGCCTGGCTGTGATGGTAGCTGGAGGTGGGGTGGAAAGAGAGGGGATGTTGTGCAGTTCACTGGATCTGGCCTTTGCCAGGTTCAGTCATTTCCTGTCCATCTGCCAAAAATCACAAGCTGATAAACGGACATCGTTTGAGTGTGGGAAACTGTGCAGCTTGACAATCTACAGGGAAATAAGAGAATGAAAGAAGAGGCGGGAGTAAAGAAAGCCGCTCAGTGTCAGTGCACCCATCACACTGCCTGATGCTGAGAAAGAGATGAATGTTTTCTTTCTCTTCTTCTCCTGACAAGATGGCTCTTTTGCGCCTTCCAACCTCAGTCTTCAAGAAAGAGGAAAGGGGCACAATGCACCTGGGCTACATGATGTGGCATGTGAGGAAGACAAGAGAGTACTTGTATGTAAATATAATTAATGGGCTGACAGACATAGCAAAGAAGCTGATAGCTTTAAACACACACACACACACACACACACACACACACACACACACATGCCACCACCATGCCTTATGAAATCTCTATATTGCACAGTGGAAAATCAACATGTGTGTTCCTGTCCTGGAGAAGCAACATTTCATTTTCCAAGCATCAAGCTTAGCACCTGGCACCTCCACTTTGTACATGCCATTGTAGTGTCAAAAGGGCCAATTAATAACTGAGTTATGGACTATTCAATTTCATAAACATTAACCGACTTACTGCAGAATGGGCGCTCTGCTACCTTCTGGGGCTAGGAAGAGAAAAACCGAAAGTATCCGCACCAGGCAAAGAGGCTCATGTTCTACTTGGGGTGGAGGGAATTGGGAAAACTGTATAAGTCTTTAAATTCTAGGATTAGTCTTCATTTTAAACTTTCATCTGCTGAGCTGAATCCTCAGTAAGTCGAATGTTTTGCATGTCCTGGCCAAAGATGGTAAATGGGCTTAAAAAAGTAAGACGTGTCAAAGAAAACGTTTTCATTAACTTTATGACACACATTTCACACACTGAGCATTTCCTAATGAAACCATGGGACAGGTATTCCTTTAACATTTCAACGCAACTGCTTCATCCTAATAATTCTCTCCGTTTTTTTTCTCTCGTAGTAAATGAAATAATAAGAAACGACCTCTCCAGCACCAACGTCCATGCATAGCTTGCTTTTTGCAATATTGGAACTCGTTCAGAAGCCACAAGGTTTCTCTGCAGCTGGCAGGTCAGCTTCTGCATCAAGCGACTTTTAACTGAATGAACTGAATACATTACCTGGTACCACTTGGATCTTCCAACTTACTGAATGCTGGGAGCTGAAGATTTCTAGCATGTATCAAAAGAAATAGCTCTTTGATTTCATCAGTGAAAGATCTTCTGGAGAAAAACAAAGTCATCTCAAGAAAAAAGGGGGAAGATGTATGTGGAGGAGACAAACTGTGTGGTGGCACCTTTTATGGGAGGAAATGGGGATGCAACCGAATGATAAGTTGGACCCAGGCTTAATCTCTTTGGCACAGCTGGAATTCGATACTGGAAGTGCCTTATTTTACCAGATCATGGCATCAGAGCATCTTAGTAAGCTTTGAATTTGCTACCATATGAGTATTTGTAGGAGTAGAAATTATCAAAGATTTCATTCTTATACTTAATCCTTTTCTAAATTTAAAAAATACTGCCCAGGAGGGGTGATAGAGGGAGAGCCTATGAAGTTTCCTAAATGTTCTTCAGCTTTTCCTCTGCTGTAATTGATGATTTCTTGCCTTATTCAGTGCATTTCAGAATCCTTCCAGTTTGTCATCTCAGCTTTTTCATCATAGCCTTTTTTTCCCCTCTCTGTGCTAGTAAACTGTAGGATTGTTAATCGTAGCATGCTAAGATTTTTTTTTTAATTTTAATCTAGCTTCAAACATAGCACAAGTAAGTTAAATAGCACAAAATAGATTGACGGACAAAAAATTGATTTCTGTCTATTACATGATAGATCTTGCATTTGCATGTACATACATATATAGGGCATATATTTATGTATAACAAATTATAATAGAGTTGGGGATTGTCAGCCTTCAGCCCAGCGAGGGCATCAAGTTTAGCAATAATCGAGTATCCTTTTTAAGAAATGCATTTCAGAGTCCAAATCTGACTTTTCAGCTACTTCTGTTCGGGGCCATCACCCCACCAACAGATAAGCATTTTTCTTGCCTCATGCAGTTAAACAAGCACTTTAGAAAGCCAGGAAAGATGCGTACCGAGAACATGTTCTTTACCAAATGGCAGAAGATGAAAATAAGTGTAAATACCATTACAAAGGAGTGTAAAATATTTGTTCAATTACGAGATTATTATTCCGCAGAAGCCTTATAACTCTCTGCTTCGTGAAAGAAAGATATTACCAAAAACAATGTTTTAATATGCAGCGCTGTATAGGATGTTTTCAAATTAGTTCATGTTAATGGAGCACCTAATACGTTAGCTTAGCTTTTATTATTACTGCATTTTGTACAATGGACAGCTTATTCCACATTATTACTAGCAGTGACCTATTATTTCATATAACAACAACAACGACAAAAGCATGGCTTAATTAACAAATGTTTAACCTTAATATTGTGCCTTAGGAATCAATGCCCCCTTATGGAACATGCCTGTATTACATCCTCAGGTAGAGGCTGTAAATTACTACTTAAATGCTGTGTCATGAAATGGAAGAGCTTTCTTGCAGAAAGAAGCAACTTTTCATATATTCTTCTGTATAATTATGTCTTATTTTTCCTGAAAAAAAAAACAACAACCAGAGAACCCAAAAGCCATATTTGTAACATTTGCACATTACTGTGAAGAGCTGAGAATAGAAATATGGCTGTATGTACATATTGGGCAATTACTGCTCCTGCTAGCAAGCTATGTTATTCCTTATCTGTTTATTCCCAGTTATTTACCAAGTACTTAGCATCATAGGAGTTGCATGAGACATGTCCTGTAGACCGTCATTTTAAAGTAAAAACTTGGATAGTTGTGTAAGCTACCTTTGTAGTTAGAAAATAGATCCAATAAAGCAATATATTATATATATATTATTATTTTTTTGCTGGACATTAGTCTGAGAGTGGTTTATTTCCTCATGAAAAACTTGACTTTTTTTCTTCCTTCTAGCCTTCTGCAAACTTAACTCTGTCTTGTAGGAAACATAGCGTCTGCATATCTATTTCGGAAGTCCTTGGGTTTTGAATCAATCTACAACCTGCATCTATGATTATTTTAGTATGGAATTGAGTATCTCTTGCCAAAAGATTCGGTACCTTTCTCTTCTCTCCATGTTGAGAAGAAACTGCTGCCAAGGAAAGAAATCTATGCATGAGATGGTTCTCAGATGTGATCCACTCAGGGCTTCAGAAACTTCAGTAAAGAAAGAGCAGAGCTTTAACTTGGGCCAACTATTTTTGCTTTCAGGAGTGTGCTGGGTGAGGCTTTGACCACACACATGCACACGAGCAATCCAGCGATACTTTTACAACATCACACTCGGCCTTAAAAATATCACATCTTCTTTGTTAGATATTTCTCTGTTTCTTCCCATCTCCCATATTTCCTCCAACTTGAAACTTTGGGTGGGCAGATATTACATGGCTGTTCCCAAGTAAAACACGAAATGTGGACTGCTCACCGGTAATGATCATTTCTAGTCATTAGCCAACTACACAATTTCACTTCTTCACACTCATTTTTTAATGAAAAGCAAGAGTCCCAGGAGCCAGTTACAAGAGAACGGCAATCTGAGGGTTCCAAATTGTAATGGGTAGGCAGTCTCTCCCCTTGTGTGGATCATACCCTGCACCTGATCCTGAGCTATTCCTGCCTGTATCTTTGTGTAAATTCTCCATAGAGGATGTACCCAAAGAACTAGTGGTTCTCCTCTGTTTCTTCTAGTATTTCAAGGACATTCACATCATTAAGACATGAAAGTCTTAAATGATGTCTTTGGCAGCCCTTCTTACTCCCTGCTCATTTATTTGGCCACGTGCAGCAGCCTACTTATGTCTGCCATTTGTCTCTTCCGTTGCCCCTTGGGCTACCTTCAATCTTGATTCTTCTGAGATGATGGTTGGCATTCCAAGACTCCAGGAGTATATTGCTGTTAGAAGAGATTCCGTGGCAACAACAGCCTAGGTTCATTTTTGGCCATAGTGATTCAATGATATCATACATTTTCACTGAGCTATCTCCTGTTTAGCAAAATAGCAACTCTCTGGAAGGCCTGGTCTTCAGCATGAGAAAAGAAAATCATTAACCGAGAAGTACAGAGGAGAGTATACACTGGAGGAGGGAGGCTGTAACACTGAGAGTATACACTGGAGGAGGGAGGCTGTAACACTGAGAGTATACACTGGAGGAGGGAGGCTGTAACACTGCATTTTCATGAGCTCTACTCTCATGGAACACCTAGTACTGCTAGACTTTATACCTCTGGAACTCTCAGAAGGAGACTGCCCAGACCCCAGTGCCTACCGAACCTAACAGAACCCTAGAATGCTAGATGCCAAATGGCCCAAAGGGCCTAAGTCCCAAAGGGAACAGCAGAAAAAGAGACTGAGATAGGCAATTTCAGGAAGTTTCCTACAATTCTTTGCTAAGACAAGCTCGTTCTCTTCTCATCTGATCGTGATATTGTGAGAACAGAGACCAAGAGCACTAATCCAAGTTCTAGACTTGGGTGAGGGAACTGTAGTTTCTTGTCTTATCAAAGAAGAACATGGTAGAAAGTGGGTTTAGTTGGAGAGAGGTCATTTGTTTCTTTTAAATCTTTTCCTTCAGAAAGATCAATATTTGCATTCTACATTCCTGAAAAATGTTTTTAAATTTAGAAGGTGAATTTTATATTCTACACCCTTGAAACCATATTATATTATCGATCATTAGAGCTGAAAGAGACCTGAGAAACCATAGGGTGTATGATGTTTATTTTATATTTGAGGAAAACTGAGACCCAGAGAGAAGAAATAAGTGATTTACCTAATGTTATGAAACTATTCCCAGGAGCAAAGCTGGGGACTAGAAACCAGTTCTCAATTACTCCAAGATCAGGCAACTTTCCAAGATGCCATTACAGCTCTTGCTATTTCTATGTGGTTTTGCTTTAACCTATTTTCTTAGTTTCATGTACCTTTTGGGTTTGTAAGTCATAGGATCATAGATCCAGAATTAGAAGGAATCTCAGAACATATCTAATCCAATTCCCCTATTTTTTAGATGGGAAAACTGAGACCCAGGGAGGTTAAATGAAGTACCCAGCTAATGTCAGAGATGATATCCAAAAACTTATTCTGTCTCCAAAGTCCTTACCTTGTTCTCTGTATCATATCAAGGAAGTGCCCACAAGCCTACTTAGAGCAGGATATGATTTTGTTTTGGTATTTTTGTTTTGAGTTTTTCTTTTTTCCTTCAGGGAAAAGAGGGTATCAGTTTAACCTAATCTGGCTAAAATTTTGGAATCTATAGGTCATTTCATATGCAATTGTGCTTGCCTGCAATTGTGCTTGCCTTCAATGGCTTGTTCCAAATGATCCTTTGGGAAACTTCAAAGATACAAGTTAAATTTTGTTAAACACCTGGAAGATTCCTTGTCACCAGGCTTTGGTAGGGCCCATTCTCATCCTCTCTTCCCACAAACCCAACAACTGTTGTCCTCTCCAAGGCATCTTTGTACTACTGGTAGCTTCCATTTTATCCAACGAGGTGGTATATCCTAAACAGTATTGAGGGACTGTCAGGTAAGGAGAATGTCTCTCTTCGTGTCTAATGAAAGATTTAAAAAGAGAAATTGTTCTCCTTTGGGATGAGAGGGCATAAAGTAGTGACAATTACAGTAAGCGGAAGAAGGTTATTGCCCAAAAGATGGAAGCAGGAAGTTAAGATGAGCATGGTAAGATGGCTGTTGGGTGGAATCTTTGGTGCATCTCAGAGTCCACCCCTAAAGCAACTTTGCTTTGTTGTCTGAATTTCAATGAATCTATAAGAAATACCTTTTGTTCAAAGATCTTCATGTCCAAGGAAAAGCAAATTAATTCTAGGATGATGTAATATTCACTCAAAACCAAAAACCAAAAGCAAATCTCCCATGTGCTATGGGCTCTCTGTCTCTCTGTCTCTCTGTCTCTGTCTCTCTCCATCTCTTTTCTCTGTCTCTGTCTCATCCCTCTCTGACTTTGTCTGTCTGTGTCCATGTCTCTGTCTGTCTGTTGTCTTTGTCCATGTCCCTCTATGGCTTTTTCTGCCTCTGTCTCACTGTCCTAGATTCCCTCATCCAGAAGAAACCTTTGAAGAAATCTGTGATTTAAGACATTTGGAAGATGCCATTGGAACTTCCAACTAACAGCCTATTGGGCTACTCTATATATCACAGTTGAATAACTGGGAAAAAATCGACAAATATAAGAAACCAAAATTCTCATTGGCTTCAAACAAGGGACACCAGGTTCACTAATGAAAACATTTCCCCCCACAAATGTCATTATGGGCCTTTTGCTAAGGGTGCTTTCTTAAATTCTGGGGAAGATCATCAGCTTGATATTTCCTCTACTCCCTTTTTTCCCCACATCCCCCACAAAGAGCTGAGAATTCCTTCCACCCATTATGGTCTTAGGGTCCTCTTTGTACACATGAGGAAACAGAGGCACAGAATAGTTATGTGATTTGCTCAAATTGAGAAAGCTAACTAGTTAGTGGTAGATAGAGACTAGAACCCTTGTCCCCAGACTTTAGTCATTGGGTCTTTTCATTGTGGTGCCTGACTGTGGCTGACTGTGGGGAACCCTTTAACACTTTTGCCTTGTCTCCCTGACAAATCTTTGGGACCAGAGCAATTTTCACATCTAAACTTTTTAAGGTCCTCTCCAAAAAGGTCTAATTCAGGCTTTGCTTTTTGTGGATAGCTAAGTGTGATATTGTACAGCACTGAATCATCATTGGCTGGAAGAGGCCATCTAGTCCAACCCCCTCATTTTATAGAAGAGAAACAGAAGCCTACATGATTTTCCCAAGATCACACAGATGGGAATTGAACCCATGTCTTATGATCCCAAATCAACTATAGCAGTGATGGCGAACCTTTTAGAGACCGAGTGCCCAAATTGCAACCCTCACACCACTTGTGAGCCCCTGCCTTACCCTAGAAAGGGGAGGGAGGAAGCATTCCCATTGGGCTGCTAGGCAGAAGGATGGGTGATTTGAGAAATGTCCTCAGGCCCACATGGAGAGGGGAAAGGGAGCAGCCTCCACCAGCATGGTCTGGCACATGTACCATAGTTTCACCAACATGGAGCTACACTCTAAGGTTAATGGATTTATTTATTAAATCACTCCAACAATAACCCTTCTTTTTTAAGAAAAGAGAGAAAAAATTGGGTAGGAGGACATAGTAAGATTATAGTTGGTGTTGTTTAAATAAGTAGATTTCACATCTGGATTTAGAACAAGACATGTCATTTCTCAGCTTCTGGTATTTTCTCTTACTGTAGCCCATGCCCAGAATACTCTCCATCCTCTGCTCTGACTACTGACCTCCCTGACTCCTTCCCTTTAACTTCCAACTAAAATTCAACCTTTCTACATGTAGGGAGCCTTACCCAATGTCTCTTAATTCTACTGCCTCACCTCAGTTAATTATTTCCTATTTATCCCATGTGTAGTTTGCATTGTATATATTTGTTTGCATTTGTTTCCCCATTAGATTGTAGAAACTGTCTTTTCTCTCTGCCCAATGCTTGGCATACAGTAGATGCATAATAAATGTCTATTGATTAATTGAATGAATGAAGATTCAAGATTTAAATCTTGTTTATGACAACTGCCAGTCCCATTTCTTGTCTCACAATTGAATGACAGTCCCTGACTTAATCACTTTAGAAAGACTTCATGTGGCCCCTTAGTATTCTTCATTTTCTGCCATTTCTATTGTTCCTTTGGTCAAGCCACTTGACCTCTTCTTTATCCCTCATTGGAGCTTATCAGGGCCACAAGAAATGGAACCTTGGCTTTTATTTAGGGAGGAGAAAGAAGAGGGGCTGAAGCCAAAACCTAAGTTGAACCACTAGACAACTGAGTAAAAACCTAGGAATTCCTGTTGAAGGAAAGGTGTAGTCTTACAGCATCTAGGAATAAGCAGGGCCTGTGTTCACCATCTAAGAGGATGGAAGAGAGCAAGGGCGGATCCAAGCACAAACCCCAATTCAAAGCTTTTGATAAAAATTCCACACTCATTTCTGTTAGAAATGAAACATTAAAATGAATGGGAATAAATGGATCTTCCCTTAATATAGTTCCAAGAGTATCTACCTAAACCAAGAACTTATATTGTATGTAATGGAGACAGGCTAGAGGCATTTCCAGTAAAATCGGGGTTATCGTGGACTGTTGGTTGAGCTGTGAATTGGTCCAGCCATTGTTGAAAGTAATTTGGAGCTATACATGAAAATGCAGTAAAATACTGTTTGACCCAGTAAAACTGCTACTAGATCTGTATCCCCAGAGAGATCAAAGAGAGAGGAAAAACACCAATATGTACAAAATACTTAGAGGGGTTCTTTTTATTGCAGCAATGAACTAGAAATGAAAGGGCTCTCTATTGGAAAATGTCTAGTCAACTTGTGGTTATATAAGCGAAATGGAATATTATTGTACTATAAAAAATGACAAAAGGGATGAGTTTAGAGAAAGCTGGGAGCACTTATGTGAATTAATACAGAGGGAACGGAGCAGAAATATTTGCTGAATATACAGCATTAATACCTCCTTAAAGAAAAAACCCATCAACACTGAAAGATTTGAGAACTTTAGTGGCAATGACCAGCCACAATTCCAGTGGACCAAAGATGAAGCAGGCTACCATACCCAACTCTTGGTAGAGAAGAATCAAGGTACAGATAGAAGCATACACTTTCACATGTGGCCAATGTGGGAATTTGTTTCCCCTGATTTTTCATAATTTATAATCAATTTGTAAGAAAATGTTCATGGGATTGTTAAATTTAGAATAATTCTTTTAAAAGAAATGGCATGGTGGGGGGGGGGGGGGAGCAACTGGGTGGCTCAGTGGAAAAAGAGCTAGGCCTGGAGATGAGATGTGCTGGGTTCAAATCTGACCTCAAATGCTACCTAGCTGTGTGACCCTAGACAACTCACTTAACCTCCATTTCCCAGGCCTTATCACTTGTCTGCCTGAGACAATAATATTGATTCTAAAGTGGAATATAAGGATTAAAAAAAGTGACATGATCATTCCCTGTTTTTCTCTATATATTTAGATATGAGAGGCAGCATGGCATAGACTCTAGACCTTGGTTCAAGTCCTACATCTACTATATTGATTATCTGACTCTGGCCAAGAAACCTAATGCCAAATTAGCTAAGGCAATTATTTAAGAATCTCATTTGTAGAATAGGTCTTGATCTGCATGGGTAGAGGAGTTTCTTCACTAAGAGTTCCTAATAATACAACCACAGGTCTTGTCATCTATCTATCTGTCCATCCAACTATCTATGGATATAATTCAGTTGTTTCAGCCATGTCTGACTCTTTGTGATCCCATTTGGAGTCTTCTTGACAAAGATATTGGAATGGTTTTCCATTTCCTTTTTTCAGCTCATTTTACAGATGAGGAAACTGAGGCAAACAGGATTAAGTGTCTTGCCAGGTTACATAGCTAGTAAGTGTCTGAAGTCAGATTTGAACTCAGGTCTTCTTGCCAGTGCTCTATCCACTGTGCTACTACCTACTGCCCTATAGGTAGACACAGACAGACAGATAGACAGACAGATAGATTAGACTAGATAGATAGATAGATAGATAGATAGATAGATAGACAGCGATAGATAGACAAGATAGATATGTTAGAAATAGATGGATAGATGGATACACAGTCAGATAGATTAGACTAGATAGATAGATAGATCACAAACACACACACACACATACACACACACACACACACACACACACACACACGGTCTTTCAAACTGCTTCCTCTCATATTCAATTCCATTCATTCCATTAGTAATTAGACTTCTCTATGTTCCATAGATAGCTAAATAAATCAGTCTAAAGACATAGATAGATATGGGATATATACATATTTTATATACGTATACACACATATATATGTATATTTTATGTATGTGCATATTCAGGTACCTAATAAATTCTTTGGGAATTCAAAGGTGACTCTATTTAATACTTCTGATAACAGAAACCTAAGTAAAAGTTATAGAACTGGGACACTGAGAATCTTATAACTCATTCAAACAATATGGCTATCATTTGGAGAAAACACATTTTTCAGAGGCCCTCAAAAAATCCTTTTTTTTTTTTAAATTTAAAAAGATTTCCTGACTCAGTCACAAGGGATGTGTATTTTGCTTCCTAAGGATCTCTATGCCCATGCAGAGACTCGTTTTTGACACCTCTCAATTTTTATCAGAAATGTAGCACACTCCAGGGTATGTAGGTTGGTTGTCACAAAATGCACCTTTCTCATTTCCTAGCTGAGGCAACTGAATTCTAACTGAAAACTTTGATAGCTGTCAAAATGTAACCACTTTGGGAAGCTATAGCATACAAACTATTATTAGTCATTCACACTTCAGTGTGAATAAATTCATCCTTTCTTGAAAGCCAACTTTAATAGTGTAGAGAAAGAAGAATACAATGTTTCCAAAAGGGAAAAAAGGGCAGGTAACAGGGAAGGTGTAAAGACAAAGGCAAATGTTAACATTTTGATTCCAATCAGCCCTGATAAGTTCTTTAACTAAGACAATGAAGTGGACTAGTCCAAAACTAGGCTCCAAGTCTTTGTTTTCATTGTTCTGGGGTGGGTGTGGATGACAGTAGCTACTGTCTGCCCTGACAAGAAATACACTAAGGGATTAGCTCACTTCTTGCTCCCTAGAATGGGGAGCACAGCTGGAGTTCTAGGTGATATTCCAAACACGGCATTTGAAGAGACAAAATTCTTGGCTGAGGTTTCCCCCTGGACAAGATGCAGTCTCTGATGTCACAGGACAGCTGATACACTGCACTCATCTCTTTTCTGGAAACTCTTGCCTCTCGGGCAGGAAGTCTGAGACCTGATTGGGTCTATAAGCATGGTCTTCTGTTTCTCACAGTGGCACCGAGGGATATGTACTACATGTGAAGAACAAAAGGAGGCCTTTTTGTTGGCTTCTGAGAGATCCAGAAGAGAATTCTGTGTGTCTGGCCAGTTGTAAAGTAGCCTGTGTTGCTATCTACAGTCCCAAAAGCCTCTGCTCTTTGCCACTAAGAAGAAACTTTCACAGTGTCATGGAATTATGGAATTCCAGGATGATTATCTAATTCAACTTCATTTTATAGAAGAAGAAACCGAGAGCCCAAAGGGTGAAGTCATTTATTTGAGGTCTCATGGGGACAAAATCTGGGACCATTCCCACATCTGCACATATTAAAAAAGTGGTTGCATACGTACGTACTCTTTCAAACTCTAACATAAAACAACCTCTCTCATTCAATTATGTTTAGTCCATTAGTAACCAGCCTTCTCGCTGTTCCTCATATGATGCTCCATCTTCCCTCTTTACACTAGGCTATCGCTGATGACTGGAATGCACTTCCACTCTCTTCTCTCCCCCACCTCACGGAATCCTTCTCTGCTTTCCCAATGTAGCTCAATCATTACCTTCTATTTTTTATTAATTCTGTAATTTATGTATATGCAATATATGTAAAAATATATGCATGTGTCTGTAAATATTTCAATTTGCATTTGGAGGCTATCACCTCTTTATGGGGAAGGGAGGAGAAATGGCATGTTCCATCGTGAGTCCTCTTGATCTGGGGTTGGTTCCACTGTGTTGACCAGAGTTCCTAAGCCTTTCACAGACAATTACTCACCAAAGATATATGGGACCTAAATTGAAGATTGGAGAGCAATGAAGAGCCTACAACTAGGGTACTTGGGGGGGTGAGAAGGGGAAGATTCTATATATGTGTAATCCAGTCTTGCAAACTGGTTCCCCCAAAGTCCCTCAGTGCACAGACCTTTAACAAATTGCCTTTTTCACGAGACCTTCCCACATTTCCTTACGTTATCTTGCTGCTCTTTAAGAAAATGCAAAGCCTATAGAAATGTACTGTCTACAATGGGAGTTGTAACTTGCCTTGTTCTTTACTAAAACTCCTAATTTGCTGATGCCAGATTTCTTCTTATGTTCTCCTTTTATTTTGGGCCCTGGACATGTAGACAGTGGCATGGTTAGAATAATCATGTAAACTTACATGTGAAGAGAATAGGAAATTCAGATCAACTCGCATTATGTCGGCATACGAGCTTTGACGGATCTGGGACTTTACTGATGTGGTCATGTCTTTCTCTGGAGTAGACTGAAACACTTCCATGTGGTCAAATTCTGTGATATTCTTATCCCTCTTCTTTCCCAAGAAAGGAACCTCCATAAAGATTTTTTCAATATACTTGGAGTCCTCTTTAGGGTCGTTAACATTTTTTTGCAGATGCAAATGAAATACTCATTGAATATTTTCCATTTCTCCAGGCCATATCGATTTCTCTAATATATTAATTTCTCTGTTCCATAAGTCTGACCCATATCCTTCTCTGGGCTTAAATGTCATGAACAATATCCTTTAGGCACTTTCCTGTATTCGGGTCATTGGAAATATACTCAACCTACTCTGCACCTTTCCATTGTCCTTTTTGAATGACATGCAGTTTTGTTTCTCCTCAGATCATGATAGTCCATGATGCATTGGTACATGGCATCTCTCTGGTGGAGCATTAGTGACTATACAGGGCTCCCGGCTCCTTTCTGCCTTTTCAATTCGAGGCTTAACTTGTCCTTTTGTACAACATTCATATGAGATAGAATTTAGCAGTGGATAACTCCAGTGAATTGCTCATCCCTGCATCATAATCTGGGTAATACTCATCATTCTTCTGCTTGACTTTTCCCATTTTTATTACCAGAGCGCTCTTTTGATAAGAACGCTTTTTTTAGGGGGCAGCTGGGTGGCTCAGTGGATTAAGAGCCAGGCCTAGAGATGGGAGGTCCTGGGTTCAAATCTGGCCTCAGACACTTCCCAGCGGTGTGACCCTGGACAATTCACTTAACCTCCTTGCCCAGCCCTTACTGCTCTTCTGCCTTGGAGCCAATACACAGTATTGACTCCAAGATGGAATGTAAGGGTTTAAAAAAATAATAATGTTTTTTTACATGGTAGAGCAGGCTTAAAGTAGTTCCTCCCACAAGTAGTCACCAGTTGCGTTATGATCATACAATATTCCTTGATGGATATAACAACAGAATTAACTTTTTTTCAATATCTTCTCTCAGTATTAAAAGCATGGCATAAAACAGTGAGAGTAGTCTTGCCAAAGGTATTTGCCACTATACCAGAAGAAACACTATGCAAGATCCAAATGGAAGGATTATCTGTAGAGGCCGAAGTTGTTCAGATATTCATTTGTGCATGATAAAATGGAACTTGTACTTGGTCTTGAGATACTATAGTAACATTCATGCCCAGTTAAGAGACTGGTCTTGTAATCCACACAGGAAGGGGAAAAAAACCCCAAGCATTCTTATACTATAACTAAAATTTTTTATTATTTTAATTTTAAATGTAAAAACCAAATTAGCAAGGGATAGTATTTATTCATGTAGAAAATGTTCTATACCCTCCCCTAGCATCCTCATCAGCTTTTTCTACTCATTGCATCAGGGTCATGGCATTGAAGATTTACACTGAAAGATCCATGAAGCAATTTGTAAAAAATGTAATCGTTTATTGTATTCTTTGAGATATTTTCATATTCATGGGACAGAAGTAACCAGACTATTCAGTGATGAATCTAATTATTTTGCCATCTTTTTTTCTTTTAAAATTTAGAATAGCTTGAATAATTTGTTATGAACTACTGTACTTCCTGCCATCTCCTCACCATGATTTCACTTTCTAACCATCACTCGCTCTTGGTTTCCATTTTTGCCTTATCTTGCCAGTAACTAGGACACCATATTGTTGCCATTACCTTGCCATGACCCTGCTCAGATACCGCTTATCCCCTACTTTTCCAGCACATCTTAATATGATTCCCCCTCAGAATGGAAGCTCCTTAAGGGCAGGGACTATTGTTTTCTTTTATTTCTCACCTCAACACTTAACACAGTGCCTGCCATATAATAAACATATAATAAATTATCTCTCTCTTCCTCCCTCCCTGCCAGGCTCTCTTTTACTCTCTGTCTCTCTTGTCTCTTCTCTGTGTCTCTCTGTTTCTCACACATGCACACACACACGCACTTTGGGGTGATTCATATTTCCTGGAAAAGTATAAGGCAACTATGAAAAAAGACAGAATTGAATATTTAACTCCTAGGAAATAAGAGCAGAGACAATTTTGCAACAACCTACACAGAATAATACATGCTATGTGTGTTTCTGCCACAGTGAAGTATATTTTATTTATGTTCAAAGTTCAAACTGTTCTCCTTCCTAGAAGAGAAGGTAAATGTTCTCAAAGAGCACCTTTTTATTTATTTGCAAGGAAAAATGAAATGTTTCTTTAAAAGAAGAAAAGGAAGAATTCAAGGGGGGAAATGGAAGAAGGTCTTCAATGTAAAAAAAAAAAACAAACAAAACAAAACCCAACCCACACCATAAATTGAAAACAGAAGCAAAGGTCCAAAAGTCCTAAAGAAGAAGAAAGGAAAAATCTTGACTTGTGTCAGTAGGTAAAGACATAGAATAATGTAACAAAGGGGAAAGATGGGAAAGACCACAAAATATCTGTTCCAAAGTAATAGGTAAAACATTCTTCCTGAAGAGGGGGAAATTGGTCCCTCTAAAGAAGAAGGCCACACTTTTGCTCCCAGAAATGACGATGTAGATCCTCATGCACTACTGTCTTATCCAGTAAGGATACGAGGTAAAAGAGACAAAGTAGTTGCTGGCATCTCCCTGCTGAGGGGGTTCCAAAGTATCTGACTTACTAATAATGCAAAATAGGACAGAGAACCTCCTGGTCAAAGCCAAAGAATACAATGCACTTTGGGTGCTTCATGTAGGTACAAATGATGCTTCTAAAAAAGAATCAGAATCCATTGCTAAAGACTAAGGAGATTTGGATAAGAGATTGAAGACTTTAGGGTCATAGATAGCATTCCATCTTTGCCACTACATTGATGGCAAGGGCTACCGAAGAGAAAAGTGCATCTGGAAATGTGAACAAGTGGTTAAAGAAGTATCTGAGACGAGGATCTTGATTTCTTAGTTACAGCTTAAAATATAGAAAGAATGAGATGCTAGTTAGGGATTGAATGCAATGAACACGAACTGTTAATAATGTCTTGCCTTAATGGTAATTTCTTTTTTTCAAAAGATAAAGGAGAAAATGAGGGGGAAAAGAAGGGGACAGCTAGGTAGCAGAGTGGATAGAGTGCTGGGGCTAGAATCAGAAAGAGCCGGGTTCAAATTTGACTTGAAACTTCCTAGCTGTGTAACCCTGAGTAAGTCACAAATTCAATTGTCTAGTCCTTGCGACATTTCTCTCTTAGAATGGATACTTAGACAGAACATAAGAGTTTTTTTTTAAAAGAAAGAAAATGAGAGGAAACTGCCATTGTTGACCTGTTTCTCAGTAATGAGGAAAAACTTTAATTTGTAATAGGGAAGGTTCATTTGTTCAGAGCCTGGTGTGATTTTTAGAGAACAGATTCCAGAGCCTTTGCTGAAATCCCAGGGCCTAAAATTCTCCTAAAGAACTATGTCCAGGTGCCAATGGGTGTTTCAAAATGAAATTCTGAAGCCACAAAGAGAAAATATTTTAGCAAGGGCATAAAAAAAGAAGTCGTGTAAAGGTCTGGGTATTTATCGGCCAACCTTTTTCTTGGCATTAAGTTACTATGAAGAGTTTCATGGGATCATAGCTTTAGAGCAGGAAGGGGACTTAGAGACCATGAAGTCTGTCTCACTTTATAGATAAGGAGCTTAAAGACCAGAGAGTTTAAAGTCATTTAATGAAACTAGGTTTTCTGACTCTAGTACTACATGAGGATTGTCCAATGGTTATCCTTCACTCTCAGCAGCCCACCCAGTCATTCATCTCACTAAAGACTTTTCTTACTCTGCTTCCATAATTTTTGGTTGGTTACGTGGTGGAACCTACTCAGGGCTACTGTATTCTTCTATATCAGAGGTGCCACAGGAGACCAATAGGCTGCATGTGGCCCACGACATTCCCAAGTGCAGCCTGAGCCAAATTAAAGTATAATTGGGGCATATTTTGCAAAATAACGAAAACTATAATAAAACAAAGATGATATTAATACAGGGCTTTTATGTTAATACACAGGGATCCTTATGTAAGGCTTAATGGCCCCGTATCTATTAGAGTTTATCCCTAGAAGTTTGTAATATTCCATGACTGTTAGCATATAGCATAATTGAAAGAATATTGTTATTTAAAAGCTTGATCTTTGTTCCGGGAAAAGCTCTCGTGCAATTTTTCAAAAGTATTCAATCTCTTTTTCTTCTCCTGTTTAATTCTGAAACCAACTCATGTTCAGGGAATGCCCAAGATGTATGTATTAATGAATGACCTCTCTGTGCTTGTCTATCCAACTACATTGCCTGGTTGGGGCAATGATCATTCTTCCTCTACTTGGTTTTTCTTATGTGGTTAGTTAGAATGGGACAGTGAGTCATTGGTAATGGATGAAGGAGCAATGACAGGGTTACTCAATGCATACTTCGCTGGAGCTTTTTTCTACAAATAAAGATGGGCTTTGGATTGGAAAGGAAAGAAAAATGGCTAATGAGAGTTAAAATGAAAAAAGTAGAGGAATCACAAAAGAGTATCTACCTGCCCTTTCTGAGCCCAAGTCACCTGGTCTAGATGCTGTGCATTTTATGGCTTTGAAAGAAATGACAAATGAGATTTCTGAGCCAATGTCGAATGAGCTTGAAAGAGATGAGAATGGGCCTAGCAAACTGTGGACCAGAGAACTGATACTTGGCTGATTTCTGGAACACATTTTATTTTACTTTTAAAATAAAATACTAATAAAGAAACCATTATTAGAGAAAACATCTTCTTAGTGAACATCTGGAAAAAGTAGTGATTTCCCCCTCACTATAGAGATCTTCAGGCAAAGAGTAGATGGATGCCTACTTGTCAGGTGCCTAGTAGGGAGGGGTTTTATTCAGGTGTGGGTTGGACTAGATGGGGTTGTTAGGTGGAACAATGGAGAGAGTACTGGGCTTGGAAACAGAAAGACTCATCTTCATGAGTTCAAATTTGGCCTTGGACATAGTAAGCTACCCGTGCAATCCTCAGCAAGTCACTTAATCCTGCTTGCCTCAGTTCTTCTTCTGTAAAATTATCTGGAGATCAAAATGCCTACCATCTCCAAGAGACGGACCGAAAGGGAGGGAGAGAGACAATTTGGATCTTATAATTTTGGAAAATATATGTTGAAAGTTGCTATTATAAGTAATTGGGAAAAGAAAATATCACTGGATTTTAAAAAAAGTGATCTGGAGAAAAAAATTGGCAAACCTCTCCAAGAAAGAGAAAGCCCCAAAATGGGGTCACAAAGAGTTGGACAAGACTGAAATGACTCAACAGCAACTGGACTGGATGGGTGAATCCCTTCCACCTCAGAGATACTGTGATTCTGTGAAATTCCAGGCAGCACCACATTTATGCTACATTTTGTTGATATTTATATGCTGTAAGCTGGCTGATAACCACACTCAAATGAAAATGTACCTGTCTAGCCACCAGGGCAGTCCCTGATCACCTGGCATAGCCTTGAGGCTCTATACAATTTTAGTCGGAAAGGGAAATGTCAAACAGAGGCTGAAAAACAGTTCTAGCTGCCAAGACTTCTTTTTACCTGGAGGAATAACAAAGGAATTCTGGTAAAGAGCCAGGATTTTTCATGGTTTTTGCAAAAGCATCAAAAACAGTTAAAAAGTATCAGTTTTCACGTGCTGTGCAAATCTTCCCCCCTCAGCTCTGGTGTCACTGTCGTCATCCTGACAGGAAATCTGTGCTGATTGCTTTATTGTGTTGTCCTCGATGTTTTGTCCTGCTGTACAGACAGGAGCCCTCATTGGGATAAGGCCTTCAGGAATCTCCCAACAATTAGTCAAGCTTCCAGCCTGTTGCCTTTCAAACATAACAGCCGGAGGAAACTGAGATATTCATCTCATTCCAAATGACAGGGAGCAAGAGACCGGCCTGGAATCCAGGGCCAGTCCTGAGTGTGTGACTAAGGACATGCTTGGTTTTCCATCTAGTATTCAGGCCAGCAAAGGGCAGAATTTATCATCAAGGCTTCTGATATCTGTGCTTTCCAGGACAGTAAGATCTTCTTAACTTGATTGCCCCAAGTATGGAACTGAGGGGGACTTCTTTGTGATGAACTGAAGAAAAGATCTGCAGAACAAATTCATACTGTGTGACTCTTTCCTGGCAAGACAGACAGGCACATTTGGAGGATTTTCTCATTCTCTTGACTCCTATGTCCCACTAGGAAAACTGGGATGGTGTATGTATGCATGGTACCTCCAGGACACTGAGACTGACAATCCATTTGCAAGCAAAGCAGTTCATAATAGAGTAGAACGAGGTTTTATTTTTAAAGAAAACAATAATAACAAAAAAACCCAACCACAAATCAATCCTTGAGTAAGCAATCGAGTTCCAAAATTACTTATGGTCCTAAGTATAAGGATCTGTGTATGAATAAGTATGAGGAAGTTGTGTGATCCTGGCCAAGGCATCCCTGTTTCCCTCAGTTTCCTCACCTGTAAGATGAGCTGGAGAAGGAAATGGCAAAGCATTCCAGGATCTTCGGAAAAAAAAAACAAAAACAAAAACAAAACAAAACAAAAAAAACCTCCAAATGGGATCACAAAGAACCAGACAACTGAAACAACTGAAAAACAAGTACAAGGACCTTTGTTTGTTTGTTTGTTTCCAAAAAAGCAGCTTTTATGGTTACAAATTATGACAATAAAACTTTGTAAAATAACATTTAGATCTGAAGAATAAAATAATTTATTTTAAAATGTATAACATAATGTAATATATAATTATTATAATACATATACATTGCTATAAATATGTAATAAAGTATACTAAATATGCTTATCCAAGAGAAACAAATTCTTAATTAGCTATGTCTAAAAATCTATTCTGCCATCTTGGGGAGGGGGAAGAGGCAGAGAGGGAGGGGAAAAATGAGAACCTTTCTTGAAGACACTCTTCCCTGAAAATCTGATTTTATATTGCCTTTTCCCCCTCTCCCATTCAGTCTCTCTTTCTTCTTGCTCTCTCTCTTTCACTACAAGATGGTGAGCTATGTATGACTCCACCACTGAACACACACAGTCAGATACATTCGTTTCTCTCATGAGCTCCATTGCCATTCTGTCTTCTGTATTTCCTCTCAGTTACCCAGTCCCATCAGGCAAATAACTCAGAATGAATCCAATTCATTTCCTCCACTCATTGAAAAGGCAAAGAGAAGGATGAAAGCAAAAATCCCAGTAATCATATACAGGGGACATGTTTAACCTACTTGGAAACACAAATTGTTTATAAAGACACATCGTTCACATGCAAATGGAGCCTGCTAATCAAAAATGATTCATACCCACTCTTCATTATTAGCAGGCACAGTTTGACCTGTACTTAGCTGGTTTCAATAACTTCCTGTTCTTTAAAGTAATAAACCCAGGAGAATTGTTTTTTAACCCAAGGTTTTAACTAATTTAGATTCACCTTCCCTCCACTTAGTGCGTCAGTGAGTAGTTTTATTGTACAATGAAACCCATCTGTATCATTGCTGCTGGATGTCAGGACCAACTTAGCTTCACTTACCTTGGCTTCAGCCAAGCTCAATGGTTTACTAGTCCCTCAGCCTGTCCTTGCTTTCCCACTTCCATGTCTTTCCTCAGATCCTTCCCTATTGCTAGGGAAATCCTACTGATTTTTCAGCGCCCTACCGAAGATCACTTCATTCAACAGGATCTTCACCCTGACTTCCTATACACATCTCGCTATGAAGCCTGTACGGCCATTTCTTGGTTTGTGTCTCCCTGGTGTACTTTTATTTTCCCACATTCCTGTCGTTGCTTCGTAACAAACCTCATCAATCATACAGGTTGACTCGAAAACCCCTCTACATTTGATCATTGATAGTAGAAATTGTTTAAAATGAAGTTATCTCTCTTCTCTCACCCCAAAGTGATCTCTCTCTTCTCTCTCTTTTTTGTCTCCATCTTGTCTTTCCATTTCCATTTTATCCCTCTATTTCCATCTTGTCTCTCTGTTTCTCTGTTTGTTTCTGTGTCTTAAGGGTTTAAAAGCTGGCAATGGCCCAAGAAGTCATCTAGTTCAGGCCTCATCTGGACCCTTATGGAGGTTTTTCTTAGTCAATCATTCTATATCCCTCCTACTAGATTGGAAGTTCCTGGAGGACAAGAACTGTATTTTATTCCCTTTTATGCCCTTTCCAAATGCCAAAACATGAGTGTCCAGCACATAATGGGCATTTGGTATATGTTTTGTGGACACAGAACTGGTGCATGTTTTGTGGATGTAGAATGTCCACTAATGTTGGTACCCTTTGAATTGAATGGATAAGTTTCAGTTTTATAAACTTTTTTATAGGTTTATTAAATATAGACTACAAAGTTGATTGTAGGCATGATTCTAGCTCCCGTGGAGCTCATACACTAAGATGATGTGATTAGTAAAAGATACATGTATTGTCAAAAACAAAGAAATAAGGAGAAGGCAGACTCGAACAAAATAAGATCCAAGGAACTACGCTGGGTCTGAGGATGGAATAATAAATATAGCACTTTAGAGCTTATACAGCACTTTATATAAATTACCTCATTTTATCCTTAAAACAGACTTTTTGGGGTGGCTACTACAGGTATTAATATGATTTTAAAGATGAGAAAATTGATCCCCTAAAAGGTTGAGGGACTTGCTTATGAGTGCAAGGATTCTGACAACTCTGGAAACTGTTTTCTATTTGCTATTTGTTTGTTTATTTGTAATTCACTGTTTCTGTTGGTCTTTTGTATAACTCAGGGAAGGAGACAAACTTGTGATTGTAAGCTAAGGTCTAGCAACCAAGTGATCAGAGTTTTGTTCTACACCTACACCTAAATAACTCCCCTAAACTGTCAATATTTAGGGGAAGCAGACAGATAGAATTCTAATCTAGTAGCCTTCTCAGGAACTGGAAGCATCGCTAACTTTCTGGTTCTTCTGCTCCTGGGTAGCATGGTAGAATGCCAGCCTTAGTGTCCAGAAGCCTCATCTTCCTGAATTCAAATCTGGCTTTAAACATGCTAGCTGTGTGACCCTGGGCAAGTCACTTAACTCTGTTTTGTTCATCTGTAAAATAAGCTAGAGAAAGAAATGGCAAACCACTCCAAGAAAACCCCATGTGGGGTCACAAAGAGGCAGACACGACTGAAAATGATTCAACAACAAAATTCTGCTTCCCATCAAAGCAAGAAATCTGGTTTTCTTTGGAGAGTAATGATCAAGGTATCAGAAACATCCACATGCCCCAGCATCATTTAGACAAGCCCTGTGGATATGTCCCTCTTATGTGGACATACAAATACATTTTACACTGTGAAAGCTGGAAGGAGAGTATTCAGGGTATTCCTTGCAGCCTCATTGGGATTCAGATAATTACTCTGGGTTGTTTTAGAAGTGAACTCCAACAGAGGAGACTGGCCCAAAGGGGAAACGATTTGAACGATTTGTCCAAGATCATACGTAATTTCCACATCCAATTCTCTTTCCGTTATAAAACGATTCCACGTCTTTGGCCACACATTACTATTATTTTCAACAACTGGAGACCTTAACTCTAATGTCTAAGGTACCTCCACGTACCAATTCTGTCATCAGCTCTAGAAACCAGGGTAACTGGACTATAGTCCAGTAAAAGAAGTGAGATGTGTATAAATAAAACAAATGCAAAAGAGACAATGAAGGCAAGGTAGGAATGTAAATGACTATAGAACACTTGGGTAGAACTAAGGAAAAGTTCTGAGGGCCTACTGTACCTTGGGATTCTTCCTAAGATTAGGGGAAAGTCTGGGGCCTCAATTCCATTCCATTCCAGGTTCCCCTTCAGACACACCTGGCCAACCCTGATGGGCCCCAGAGGAAAAAGCTGCTCCCCACAGTAGCGGAGGGGAGCCAGCAGCTGGATGGGCTCTCAGACAGGAAACTCATCAATCAAGGACCCTGAGCCCTGATCTGTTCTGCTCAGTGTGACAGGCACGCTGTGGCACTTTTACACCCCTTTAGGGGACCACACTGCATGTTAATCTCAATTAGCAGATGCCAAAGAGGTCCCTCCCCCGACCTGGGGGGAAACCCACCTGCTCTGTAAAGCATTCCAGCTCCTCCCCACCCCAGGCACCAGGTGGGAGCTCCTTTCTCTGCTCCTAATGCCTTGGGTGTTTAAACCAGAGGACAGAGGGAAGGAGGAAAAGAGAGATGAATGGGGCAGCAGGAGGAAAAGTAAATGGGGACGGAGAAGAAAGAAAAGAGGAAGAGAAGAGGGGAAGGGTTAAGAGGGGAAGGAAGAAAGAGTTGGGGCAAGCCTTGCCCATCCTGGATTTTGGTCCTGAAATTTCAAGGCAAGATTCAGTGACATTTCCTCCAGGGTGCGGTGGGAGAGAGGTCATCTTGAATGTAAAGCTTCTCGTGCTTTGAGGCAGGACTTATAGGTCTCTTTTTTTTTTTTTTTTAAACCCTTACCTTCCGTCTTGGAGTCAATACTGTGTATTGGCTCTAAGGCAGAAGAGTGGTAAGGGTAGGCAATGGGGGTCAAGTGACTTGCCCAGGGTCACACAGCTGGGAAGTGTCTGAGGTCAGATTTGAACCTAGGACCTCCCGTCTCTAGGTCTGGCTCTCAATCCACTGAGCTACCCAGCTGCCCCCTTGTAGGTCTCTTTTTAATCCTTCTCTCCTTCTTTCTCTCCCCCATTTTCTCATTCTCCATTTTCTCTGTTTCCAAAGGCCACCCTCCACCTCCACTTCAGTGAGTGTTCAGCCTGACTTCCCAAGTCCTATATCATCGGAGTCCAACCTGCCTGTCTGGCCTTATCTCTCGCTGCTCCCATTCTTGCACTCCACAGTCTTGCCAAGCTGGACTAGAGGCGAGCCCCACCCAGTACCACTAATTGCTTCGATGAAAACTCTGCATCAGGCAGAACAGCATTATAGGGGAAGGTAGCTGCTGCTCCACAGGAAAACACACCTTCAGCTGCTAATGCTCAGAGTCGTTCTCACAGCTGGCTCAGGGAGGCCATCCCCACATCTACAGCTTGGCCCATCCCCACAAGGGCAGCACTGGCCAGGTTCATGCAACTTAGGTGGGGCCGGCAATAGTGGATTAATGGTGGTAGTGAGAAATGTCCTTGGTCTAGGCAATGTCTACACTAGCTACAACTCATCCTTTGCTTTCCTGTCTAGGTGAATTTGCTCCTACCCATCCCGATACCTGGAATGTCATCCCTTCCCATCTTAACCAGGTGAAATCTAACCCATCCTTCAAAGCCCTACCCAATTGCTACCTTCTCTGAGAAGTATTTTCTGATCCTCCCAGTTAGTAGTGACCGCTCCCTCTTCGGAACTCACAGCTGGCCCTGTTTACACTACCTTTCTTATACCCATAACAGATTCCCCTTTGTTTTATGTTTATTTGTATATAAGTATTCACTCCCTTTCTAGATTGCAGCGGCTGGGCAGGTCTTTTCTCATCTTTCTATCTCCCTGAATACCATGGGCAAGGCCTCCTTTGTAGGTGTTGCTCTGTGAAAATGGTTGTTGAATGAATATTTCAGTTATTTGATTAAACTCTTCTGACCCTGGAATGGGTTTCCCTTCTGCTTGTCCTTGCTTGTTTGAGGGCCATCCCTGGGCAGTCAGTCAATCAATAAATATTTATTAAGTGCCTCCTTTGTGCCAAGCCCTGTGCTAAGTAATAGGATACAAAGAAGGATGTGGGCAGCTAGGTGGTACAATAGATAGAAGGCCAGGCCTGGAGTCAGGAAGACCCGAGTTAAAATCTGGCCTCAGATACTTAATAGTTATGTGACCCTGGGCAAGTCGCTAACCCTGTTGGCCTCAGTTTCCTCTTCTGTAAAATGAGCTGGAGAAGGAAATGGCAAACCACTCCAACTCCTTTGCCAAGAAAACCCCAAATGGGGTCAGGAAAACTCAGACAAAACTGAAATAACCAAACAATACCACAAAGAAAGGGAAAAAGGCAAATCCTGCTCTCAAGGATCTCACAATTTAACGGGGAAGACAATCTATAGGCAGGATAAATTAGAAATGTAGCTAAAAAGGTTTTTTTAATAGTAAATTCTAGTTGAAAGAGGGACTCTTTGGGGGCACAGTTCTAGTTGTCTTCCATCTTCTTCCCTTATTCGATGGAGAGACCAAGTGTTTTCTGTCTGATTTCAGTTTCCTGATGGCTGTACATCCTGGCTGTGGGGCAGGCCATGTCCCATCTGTGCTTTTTCATCCGGGCATTCCAATTACTGACCGTTATTTCCTTCAACTATCATTCCTTTCATCAAGCTCACAGTTTCACCCCCTACCATCATTGCTATTTGTAATTGATTGCTCCTCTGTCCCCTGGAGATCTCAAAGTAGATTTATTTCACTCGCCACAGGGGCCAGAGCAAAGCAGAGGACTGAAGGAAAACTATCTGCATGCTCCAGATCAAAAACTACCTCCTGCCTGGAGGATTCTTGGCTTTTGGCTGAGTTCTCTGCCTCCTTCTGGCCACAGAGACTCCCATGAACGACAGCCAGTCCCTGTTTATATACTCTCATGCCAGACCTGTAAGATCTGGAAAATTAGGTCCCCAAATCACTAGCATTCACTTTTTGTCTGAATTGCCAATTAGTTTAGCATTCTACTGGTTTTCCAAAGTTACTTATCTCAGTGGATCTTTTTTTTTTTTTTAATCCTTGCCTTCTGTCTTAGAATCGATCAGTTCCAAAGTAGAATAGTAGTAAGGGCTAGGCAATGGGGGTTAAGTGACTTGCTCAGAGTCACACAGCTAGGAAGTGTCTGAGGTCAGATTTAAACCCAGGACCTCCTGTCTCAAGGCCTGATGCTCTATCCGCTGAACCATCTAACGGTCCCTATCTCAATAACTCTTCATGATGATTGCCCAGAAGATAGGTGGAGCAATTTGATACTTGGCTGGCATAAAGAAGTAGGCACTTATTAATAAATAACTGTTGGTTTAGTTTGCATTTTGTTTATTTCTATATTTGCCTTAAGTCCTTGACTAGAAAAGTATGTTTCATGAAGGCAGGGAATCTATCTGATTAAATTCTTCTTCATCTCCTCTGTAATTTTCTCCTTCATGGTGTCTGGTTCATCAGGAGTTTGGGGAAACAATTGTTGAACAAAATAAGAAACTGAAATTTCCCATCCAAGAAAACTGGGGCTCAGAGATAACTCTTAAGTGAATCACCTAAGATTACACCACTAGAGCAGAGCTGAAATTAGAACCCAGTCTGCTAATTCCTAGTCAGATATTCTTTCCCTACTTAGTCTAGGTAACTAAAGGTAGGAATTATTCTGAAATTATCCACATACTTTCTCAATCTCTCCATATTGTGTCTTGTTGATGTTCAGTCATGTCCAACTCTTCATGACTCCATTTGGGGTTTTCTTGACAAAGATGCTGGAGTGGTTAGCCCTTTCCTTCTCCAGCTCATTTTACAGATGAGAAGACTGAGGAAAACAGGATTAAATGGTTTGCACAGGGTCACACAACTAGTGAGTGTCTAAGGATGAATTGAATTCAGGAAGATGAGTCTTGGATGAGGTCAACCCAAGAACTGGGCGTGGAGTCAAGAGACCTGAATTCCAGGCTGCTCATGATAAGTTCTTTGACCTCAAAGAAATCATTTTGTGGAAATCAGCATTTAATGCAATGCCTGACATCATAAATGTGCTTATTGGCCAGTTTGCATTTCTGGACTTTCTTTGTGAAATGGAAGGGCTGGATAAGTGTTTCTTGAGATCTTCTCCTGAAGGATGGTCTTTGTCTCTTGTTAGGATTGTTTCCAGATTTTGAAACATTTAATTCAGTTTTGTCCTCTTTATGCTTTATTGATATTAGGAGAAATATACCAATTTGGACCCTTTTTTCCCCTTTTGCTCCCATCAATGGCAGCTCGCCTTCTAGAAAGACATCTTTCTCTGCCTTTCCATCCTGACTGCATTCACTGGCTCTGTCCAGTCTCCACCAGACACGTATAGTCCATAGGCGTCAAAAACCATTTGTCCAGTGTGTACTTTTGTAAGAAATCATATTGGTTGGTGAATGTCTGAACCCCAAAGAAGGTAACTGCTCCCCAAAGAGACCAATTGAAATTGCCACTCAAGCTAAGGGGGTGGGGAGTGTTTAGGGCTCAATACTCCCCTTGGTGAAGCAGTCATCCAGGGGTTAGCACAAATGCCTGCAATATCCTGCCAGGTCTCCATGTGTTCATGTGCCCCTGGGGTTGGGTTGCTTCCCCCTCCAAGGGCAGGGTCTGGAAACCACACACAGAAAGAGCAAGGCCAATCCTCCCTCCCCTGAGGGGATTATCTAAATACAAACAAACACTTGAGCTGTGTCTATACATGTAACAAGAAGTGGAGATTTGAGCTAATAGTCAGGATAAAAAGGATAAAACCCAAAAGGGCTTTGGCTCCCAGTGTACACATGGCTCTTTCTGAAGCTCCCAGATATTTGAGCCGACGTGAGTGGGTGGTAGGGGCCTGAATTAACCCACTGAGTACCAGCAGTTCCCATTTCAGCTGGTTATTTGGGGAAACAGTTTTGCTAAAGCTGCACAGTTTCCAAAGAAGTTGGGTTGTTGCTAAAGAGCGTTTTCTAAAGAATGGCTCCACAATGGAGCCAGGGTCCTTTTGGAAGCACTGAACAAAGTCCCCCATTGTCAAAGAGAGGCTCAATTGCACTCAGTCAGAGCTCAGAAGGTGACCTTCGCTGCTTTTAAGGAATTAAAAGGTGCCAAATGCTAAGCAGAGAGTGGGCTAAGACATCGCAGAAAGATTGTCAACAACAAGGGCTTAAGAAAACAACACTGTTCAATAAAGCAGTCATTCAGCAGAAGCTGCCATCTTCTCCCATTCAGGGAAGTTTTATTAGGTTCACTATAGCCAGTGCCTAAGCTGGTGCCCGTAGTAGGTACATCAGACACGTTCATTCATTCAAACAATCACTTGTTAAGCACAGACCAAAATAAAGCCACCTATCCTCTAAGGAAGGAAAGATACATTCAACTGAACATAGAAACTTAAATATGAAAGATATACAAAGTCATTTCTGAGGGAGGGCTTGGGTCTAAAATTAAGGACAATTGGTTAGCAATAGAATGGAATTGGGGGGGGCACAAGGAAAGAATGGGAAAGAAGGGGATAGATACTTGAAAAGGATGGGACGAATCCTTCCTCTGACACTTAGTACCCTTGTGACCTTGGACAAGTCACAATCTTACTCGGTTTGGATTTCCTCGTTTATAAAGTTAAGGATTTGGATGAGCTTGCTTTGGAATTCTCATTTAACTCTAGATCTGTGAGCCTAGGGCTGGGTGGTATGAGGGAGAGGGAACTTGGTTGGTGGGAGGGTTGGGAAGGAAGCTTTGTCCCAGGCAGCTGAACCAGAGTCACAATAAGTGGAAACAGGGGAGTAGATTCGAGTGAAACAATAATACTTTTGGTTCCCTTAGGAATCCCAGAACAAAGAAGTGGAAAAGCGATGGGATGGAGAGGGGAGAGCATATAAAGAAGGAAGTGGTGGTGGTGGTAGGGGGAAGAATCCCTACTCTCAAGGAGCTCACAGTCTAATGGGGGGGGGGCATACATACAACAAAAACTACTTCAGACAAGATCAAAGATGAATTGGGCATAATCTCAGAGGGAAGGCATTAAGATTAATGAGGATTCTGAAAGACTTCCTCCAGAAGGCGAGACATTAACTGACATTGGAAGGAAAGTAGGGTTGTTAGGAAGTGGAGATGAGGAGGAGGAGGAGGAGAGTTCCAGACAAGCGGGGCTGCCTGTGAAAAGACTCTATGTTAGGAGATGTCATCTTCCTTGAGGTACAGCAGCCAGTGTCACTGGATCACAGAATACAAGGAGGTGTAAAACGATTGGAAAGAAAGGATGAAGCCAGGTACAAAGGACCTCAATAGTCCTTTGTGAAAGCTTGTGAAAGCTCAATGGAGGATTTTATATTTAATCTTGGAGGTAATAGGGAGCCATTGGAGTTGATTGAATGGGGAAGGGGGTGAGATGATCAGACTTGTGTTTTGGGATGTTCATTTTGACAACTGGGTGAAGGATAGATTGGAGGGGTAGAGACCACCTAAAAGGCTATTGCAATAGTCCCAGAGGCAGACATGAGAGTCTATACCAGGCTATAGGAGGCGTTGTTTCCTCCATTCCTTTCTCATATTTGAATCGTTTTAGTTTATAATAATTTCTGTGGGGGAGGAGATAAATAGCCGTCCTCTATCTAATAACACATATATTTAGAAGGAATACTTTTAAAGGAAACTCTAGACATGAATCATACCTAAGTTGGTTTTAGAGATTTCTCTGGAATTACTATGGAGAAGGGGAATACAGTATGTGGAAGAGATAGAAGAGATAGACCCAAACTGCCAAAGAGTTTGAACCTAACTCCCCCTTTTGGAATGAGGCCTTCCTGGGATGAATCTAGGTTCAGGTGAGCCCAGCTCTTTCCCTTGCTGGGGGTCCCCCTGGTCTGCAGGGCACACTTTGAATCGAAAATGACTAGATTGTGCCTAGATTTGAATAGAGAGAAGCATCATGCAATGCTCTCCCCTGGAGTGGAAAGAGCTTGTTAATGAGGGGGCAAGAGATCCTGTGAAGCAATCTGAGCCCAACAAAAACAATATGAAACCATCTCCCTCTTCCACCTCTTAGCAGAAATGACTGTACTGGTTGGGGGGGACCACACCTCCTTTGTTTCCCCATTAGCTATGAAAAGATAAAGAAAAGTACTCCAGCCCATAATTAATTAGGACTGATTGAGTGCCCTGTCTTTGGCTCCAAAAAGCAGCAGTGTAGGATGAGATGGGGCATGTTGTCCCAGGGCTGCCTGGTGGTGTTCTCAGGGAGAAGCTGATTGGCAGCTGGGAGAGGTTTGTAACAGAATCCTGCTGCTGCTTGCTTTGAAGATCTAATCTGAGAGATGCCATTTGGGATCCCCAAACAGGATACCCTGTTCCTGCTGCATAAAAGTCCATAGCAAGCAGCAGGAATTGAATATAGTTTTACAGAATTTTTATGTAAACTTTACCTTCTATTTAGACATAGCAGATCTGTGCAGCGAAATCAGGAAATCAATTTATCTTGAATCTCTGAGAACCTGAGGAGAAAAATATTTAATTTTACTCAATTTTCAGAGAACTCCATTTGGTTTCCAGCTCACTCTTGTTCCCCTACAACCTCCTTCCACCCCCAAACCCCCTCTATTTAATAAGGAAATCATTGCCTTTGGGCTGAAAAAGGCATTCACAGGTGTGAGGGCTGGGAAGGTAGACCCATATTGGAGTTAAGGTATTAAAGAGAGCAGTAAATTCCCATCCAAGCCACAAAGCTCACATTTACCAATGTAAATTGGTACTCAAAACAAACCACGTGAATAGGACACACATTTTAGTAATATTACCTTACAAAAGTGGAAACTGAGGCATAGAGTGGTTAAGTAACTTATTAAGATCATATAGATAGTAAGTAGAAAAGATCTGATTTTAAATCTCCTGATTTTCTTAAATTTCTTTTTTTATTACAAATTTAACTATTACCAACCAACAGGAACATTTTGATATACAAAGAACAAAAGGGAGGATTGTTTAAGAAAATGTGAACTTCTGTTCAATATATTTTGGGAGAGTTTAAACATATATAAAATTTAATAAGGGAGTAACAAAATTTCTCTGTTTTCTTCTGCCCCTTTCTGAAGTTTTTGTTGCTTTCTGGAGATTTTTAATTCTCCTCTCTCCTCCTTCTTCTCCTCTTCCTTTTCTTCTTCTTCCTTCTTCTCTTTCTACCAACTTCTCCCCATCCCCAATAAAATTTTTTCCTTGTAGCAAATAAGTACACTATTTTATATAAGCATAGTATTTTATATAAATAAGCAGAGTATTTTTATATTTTATAGTATTTGTACAAATTTTATATTTTATAGTGCTTATACAAATAAGTATGTAGTATTTTATATTTTCCTTGTAGCAAATAAGTATAGTACCAAAAACCTGCTAAACATGGTCATATATGAACCCAGTCATTTTTTCCATTACTCTGTTCTACCTTTCATTCTATACTGGAGATCATCAGAAATATCTGTTAAGCCCTAGTCACATCATGAACACTGAATTAAAACATGCGAGAGTCAAAGTACAGATAATTAAGAAATAGAAAATAGAGCCTCTAAATATAAGGAGCCTACCAGATAATTCAAGATATGTCTTTAAAATTTCTGCATCTACAAAACAATATGCATATTCAACAAACCATTCCTAAGTGCCAACTTTATGCAGAACTCTGTGCTAGTGCTTATAGGGGTCCTACCTTTAGGGAGCTCGTTGGAATTGTTTTCATTTATTTTTTCAAAACTTTATTCTTGAGAGCTTTATATCCCTCTCTAACTGACTTTCTTTTGAATCATTCTAGGCAAACTATTTGAAAGTCTTCTTTCCAGATTTAGGGGATGTGCCAGGCTTTCCTCTCTCATGACTTCTACATCGATCACTTCCACTTCTCTCCTACTTCAATGACTAGCTTCTTTTGAGCAGACACAGGTTCAAAATAGTACTAGCTTTTTTCATTTTCCCACCCCTTAGAGGATGATATTATTATCTAGAAAAGAACATCTATGTTCCAAATTATTTATAGCAGCTCTCTTTGTGGTAGCAAAGAACTGGAAATTGAAGAGATGCCCATCAACTGAAGAATGGCTAAATAAATTATGGTCTAGGATTATGATGGAATACTACTGTGCCAAAAGAAATAATGAGCAGGTTAATTTTTTTAAAAACTTAGAATGACTTACATGAAAAGTGAAATGAGTAGAACCAAGAAAACCTTATATCCAGTTACAGAATCAATATTTGAAGAATAACTTGTGAATGTCTGCTTCCAGAGAAAAAATTAATAAATAGAAACACAAAAAGACATAATTTATATGTCAATATATTTTTGTTGGGTGATGCCTTCTATGGTGCAGGGAAGAGAGGAAGGGGTTAAGATACCTGGGAATAGATTCTATTTAAAAAGTAAAAAGTAAAAAAAACAAAACCAACAAAATAATTAAAGAGAAAGTAAAAAAAGAATAATATTATTATCATGAAAGCATTTCAATGATTTATTAACTGTTTTGCTTTTGGCAGAGATTGTGCTCCAGTAACGGCAAATTTTGTCTAATTGGGTGATATTGAGCATAGGTCAGCAACCAAATCAGAGAAAAGTAAAAAAAAACAAAAAAAAAGTCCCAACCCAAAGAATTTTTGAGTCACAGAATTATGGAATTGGAGAATTGGAAGGGATCTCAAGAAGCTGTCTAATTCACCTCATACCCTAAAGAAATATACATTATAATATACCCAAATGGTCATTCAACCTCTGCTTGAAGTCCTCCAATGAGAGCAAACCCTCTACTTCCTGAGGCAACTCATTCCATTTATCTTTGTTGTTGTTTTTGCTGTTTTAAAATTTTTAATGGTTTTTAAAATTGTACTTTCATTTCCAAATATATCCCTTTCTCCCATACCAGTGAACCATCCCTTGTAAAAAAATAATAAAAATGGGGCCAGCTGAGTAGCTCAGTAGATTGAGAGCCAGGCCTAGAGACGGGAGGTCCTAGGTTCAAATCAAGTGTCAGACACTTCCCAGCTGTGTGACCCTGGGCAAGTCACTTGATCCCAATTACCTAGCCCTTACCACTCTTCTGCCTTGGAGCCAATACACAGTATTGACTCCAAGACGGAAGGTAAGGGTCTAAAAAAAAAAAAAAGAATAAAAATATGAGGAAAATGGCTATATAAGTCTTGTTATTACTATTTTGGCATGTACTTTTATTTCTTTCTTTTACCTTCTTGGAGTCTATATATAGCAATGAGATCTCTAGCCCAAAGGGTATATACAATTTTCTGATTTTGGGGAAATAGTTCTAAATTGCTTTCCAGAATAATTGAACCATTTTAAAGCTCTACAACAGTGGAGCAATCCCAATACAAAAAGTGCGTCAACCTTTTGCAGTCCCTCTTAGCTTGAATAATTCTAGCTTTTGTTATCACTGAAAATGTTATGGGTGTAAAGTAAAACCTCACAGTTCTTTAAATGTGAACTTCTCTTATTTTTGGTGACTTGGATACAGCAATCTTTCCTATATCTATTAATAGTCTGTGTTTGTTGGCTTTTTCTAAATGTTTCCTGATGATATCTTTATTTATCTTTGTTAAAATTTTCCCCTAACTCAAAGTCTTGGTCATTAATCTATAGCTGTCTGAAGCCAAGTTTACTGGGGTACAGTGAGATGGCTCTTGGCCTTATGGCAAGATGAAGGGATATAGATACAAGATTTTTCTCCCAGACCTACATTGTCTCTGGCTAAGGGCCTGACACTTATCTCACAGTATGAACACCAATAGTTTTTATATAAATCCTTGAAGAAAAGAGTTGACCGAAGATAGGACTTCCATTTTTCTCTATATTCTGAAAAGCATCTCATTTCCACACAAGGGCAATGCTATTCTTTTAAATTTATTTTTATTTTTTTAAAGACTGTTTCCCTCTCTTGCCCAGACTGGAAGTATGGAGGGTACTCACAACTTTTGTTCCACTTTGATCAGTACAGAAAATGTGTCATACTCCATTTCGAACCTAGGCCAGTTTACTTAGATTTGGGCAAGTTGATGCCCTGCTACTCTGGGAGCCTCAATATATTAATGCCAAATTTAGTGTAGATGTCCAATTAATTTAAGCCATTGTAGCTCAGAAGTCACCAGCTCAAGAGATCAACCAGTCTCGTCTATCCTGTAGGTAGGATTGATTACATGTGTGTGCCGCCAGACCAAGTGGGCTATGAACTTCCTATCGGTTTTCCCTTTTCTCCTAATTCCAAGACTGTGAAGTTTGTGGAGTAAAAGGTCCACACTTTGATAATTCTGTAACCATCCTTGGACCCGTATCTATGAAGAGACATTCTCATCATCCCACAGGTTCTGAGAAAGAAGAGATTTTTCAGATGGTCACTCTATAAGCTCATAGATGGGGACAGGCAGAGAACAGATTAGTCATAAAAATTCAAGGTAAAGATGAACTGGAAATCAGGGAAGCATTTTATTTGAATAAAATCAGAAAATAAAACTTTCTTCAACCATCCCAAGTTTTAGTAATCTTAATACATAGTAACAATGAGTACTTATATAGTGCTTTAAGTGTTACAGAACATTTTACAAACCTTATCTCATTTGATCTTCACAACTCAGGGAGGTGCTATTATTATCCTCATTTTTCAGACAAGGAAATTGAGGCAGAGAGACTTGACTGACTTGCCCAGTGTTACAGAACTTGTCCTACAGACACTAGGGCACTACAGAACTAGTGCCCAGATTGGATTTGAATTCAGATCTTCCTGACTGAATCCTGAGAGTCAAAAAGAAGTCTATTCCTGTCTCTTGACATACAAGATGGGACCCTAGACAAGTCACATAAAGACTCAGTGTCTCCAAGGAAAGTTATAAATTAGTTGTAAGCCCATAAAATGTGAAATAAAGTGAATTGTTTAAGGCCACCTCACTAAGGAAAAGCAACAGAAAGAGTATATGGAGCATAAGAAACACTGGGCATGGAATCAGGAAGATCTGACTTTATGAATTCAAATCCAGCCTTAGACACTTGCTATCTATGTGACTCTGAGCAAGTCACTTAACCCTGTTGGCCTCCACTCCTCCTCTCTAAAATGATCTGGAGAAGGAAAGAACAAACCACTCCAAGATCTTTGCCAAGAAAACCCCAAATAGATGCAGACTCTAAATGATCACCCTAATGCAAATATTAATAATATGGAAATAGGTTTTGATCAGTGACGCATGTTGTGTAAATGGAATTAGCTCATCCTCATTCATTGTTAGACTCTAGCCATCAGAAATAATGTCACCCCACCCAACTTAGAATTAAGTGGGGAGGGGAAGATCAGTTACCCACATGTGACAATAAGTAACAAATCAAGAACAAGGGACTGCCCTTTGGGCGGTCCAAAACAGTTTTGAGGCTGCCATTTGTCCACTTGAAATTGAAGGTGGATGCAGGAAGTGACGAAAGATGCTATCTTTTAAATATGATGGTAACTTCCTGTGGAGGCAGTGGGTGCTTTGAACTTGGTGTAGAAGGATCTCTGGTGGGACCTCTGACTGCTTCCCTTTGAATTGTCATGTGGGTAAGTTAGGCTGACTCTCTTTCTCCTCCCTTGACGTTTCTGGAGGCTCTACCCTCAAGGAGGCTTCTCTTGCCCCTCTAATTGTAAAAGGCCTTGTGGCTGATAGCCTTGTTTAATTAACTTCTGTGCTCCTCTGCTGGGGCCTTTAAATTCTTATCTGGTCCGGAAGTCTGGTCCGGGCCAGAGTTTCTCTCTCTCAATTTCCCTACCTTCAACCTTCCTAATTGTAAATAAACTTCCATAAAAGTCATCCTGATTTGGGTCTATTTTAATTTGAAATTGGGTTAATTCTATTTCTGGTGACCATACCTTAGATATCTAGTTTCCCCTCTTACAATGTAAAGCCCAGTGGAATTGCTTGTTGGCTATGGGAGGGGGTGGGATGAAGGGAAGGAAAGAACATGAATCATGTAACCATGGAAAAATATTCTAAATTAATTAAATAAAAATTTTTAAGAAAAAATAATAAAAATAAAAAATAAAAACAAGAAAACCCAAAATAGGATCAGAACAAGTCATACGAATGAAAAATGAAACAAAAAAGTCAGAGGTTATAAAGAAGACAACTAGGATTCAAACATGGGTCTGATTCTGAGGTCAGCACTCTTTACTAGATCAGCGGTTCCCAAACTTTTTTGGCCTACCGCCCCCTTTCCAGAAAAAATATTACTTAGCGCCCCTGGAAATTATTTTTTTAAATTTTAATAGCAATTAATAGGAAAGATAAATGCACCCATGGCCATCACCACCGCTCCCTGGATCGCTGCAGCACCCACCAGGGGGTGGTAGCACCCACTTTGGGAATCACTGCACTAGATCAAGGTACCAACCTCACCAATGACTTTTTTTATCTCAGGATTTGAGATAAGAACAATGAGGACACTATTCAGAACTACCAAAGGAATTCAACATTTTGCTTGGTTTTTTTCCCCCCTAATACTACTAACTAACGTTTGTACAAGTTTACAAAGTGTTTTACATATATTATTTCATTCTGGACTCACCACAACCTTGTAGAAGCGATTATCCCCATTTTACAGATAAAAAACTGAAGATGATGGAATCTAAGTGACTTACCCAGAGTCACCTAACTAGGAAATGTCTGAGGCAGTAATTGAACTTATGTCCCCAATTTCAAGTCTGATATTCTCTCTACTTCACCAACTAATAATGTGACAGAGAGTAAGTGGCTTGCCTAGGGTAAAAAAGTACCTAAAGTGGTATTTGAACTTAGTCTTTTTGATTCAAAGACCCATTTGTAGATGTGCTACCTAATTGCCTGACTTCCCAATACCTTTTAGAGACAGGGTGAAATGATAGAAATAGTAATGGGCTAAGATGTATATTCTTTTACTCCAGCTAAATTTTGCATGGTGTTTCTCAATTTTATGCAGGATTGCCATGATTGCTCACAAGAATTTAGAAAGCTCACTTGAAGCATCTCACTAGTAGAGAGCTGCTTGAGCGCCACGGTATAAATCCAGGAGAAGCCAGACACCTCTCCCTACCTCCATTGGCATTTTGCCCTGTCGCCAGATGACACTTGCTGCTTCTCTCTTTCCCCTTCCCCCAATAGTAAAGGTCCACCCGAGTATTTTTACAAAGTGTGTGTGGGCCCTTGTCCAATTCACAGGTGACCAGCTGTGGATTTATTCAGCAAGGAAAACAATCTGGGCTCAGTAAAAGAAGATGGCGCCATTCCAACATTTAGGGGTATCCCTCCTCCCTCCTTCGTTACCCTTCACCTTTTCCCCTACCTTCTATAATCTTTTTTAATATTGTTGCTTTTGAATTCATTTGGCTCGTCTAGACTGGAGCCAAGAGTCTTGTCTGAATGTTAGACAACAAATACTGTGACGGACAAAAAATGATTCTGATCTTCCATAGAAGATTTCAGACGTCCACTGAACATACAGCTAACCAGTCCAATGTATTCCTTCATTTAAGTTAAATTTCATTTGCTACAACTGACAATTATTAAGCACCTTATATGTGCAAGGTAGAGACAGAACTAAGGAGGCAGCAACATAGGGTTCAATCTATAGAGATCAAATGAAATATGGAACTATTTTTAAGAAACTAACATTCATTTAGGGGGTGTCCATACCTGTGATTCTACTGGCATAGAGAATTCTCTAACAAGGAAACTCTCTTTTATCAACATGTGGCTATTTTGTAATAGTCTCTGTGAGTTACCTGGGTCTCTGGGAGACCAGAGGATTATAGATTTCAGGCTGGAAGGAGCTTCAGTGCCTACCTTTTCTAACCTTCTCATTTTGCATGATGAGTAAACCAAGGCACAGGAAGGGGAAGTCACATGCTCTAAGATCCCATATACAGGTATATTATAATCCTTGCTCATATGGCAGATCGTTGGCTCCTAAATCCCTCAATTCTTATTTTCCAAATTCTAAATTTTCTTGGTAAAGAGTTAAGATAACCTGAAGCTAAACAAGCAGCCTTAGCTGTATACTGAAGCTAAACTCATATTTATAGTATCTGAAACCCTGCCAGGTACAGAGAGGGGTCTCAGAATTTATTGGTCTGGACCTGTAATTTCATTGGGATAGGATACTCCCAGTGAGGTAACTTGCTCTACAGAACAACTGTTTTGCAGTTTATAATCTATGTTTTTGTTGTTCAGTTATTTCAGTCCTGTCTGACTCTTTGTGATCCCATTTGGGGTTTTCTTGGCAAAGATACCAGAGTGGTTTGCCATTTCCTTCTCCAGCTCATTTTACATATGAAGAAACTGAGGCAAACAGGGTTAAGTGACTTGCCCAGGGTCACACAGCTAATAAGTGTGAGCCCAAATTTGACCTCAAGAAGTTGAGTCCTCCTGATACCAGGTCCAGCACCCTATACACTACACCACCCGGCTGCCTAGTTTATTATCCAGAGAGTTGCCTAAAACAAGGAGAGAATAATTCACTTGCCTGAGGTCATATAGCCAGTGCAGTTCAAAAGTGGGATTTGAACCCAGTTCTTCCTGACATGGAGGCCAATTCTCTTTAGTACACCTTGCTGCTCCCTATGATAATTCTTATAATATTTTGCCTGGTGGGCTTAGTTTAAGAAAAATTGAAGTAATTTTATTAAATCCAAATTGCTTTGGTTTAGAAGCCACATGGGTGCTTTCTAGTCAAGAAGGATTGTCTTCATTAGCCGAGTTCTTTCTAGACAGAAGCTCTGCCATCTCAGTCAGCCAGCATTGACTCTTTTATTTATTCACTTAAACAAATATTTACCGAGTGCTTGTTGTACACAAGACAACGGAAAACTCAGAGCTGAAGGACCCGGTCCTGGCTCAGAAGAGAACTTATGAATGAGTGGGAGGAATCAGACTGTAGCTGTGGCTTATGGTGGGCCATGATTAATACTATAAAAGATGCAAATCTAAAATTCAGTGGGGCTCTGAGGAAGCAGGGATGGAGGGATGGGGATCAAGAAAGGCCCATCTTTTCTTTTTTTTTCCCCCTTTGTTTTCTCCAGTCACACTCTTTGATAATATCTTTCACGCTACCTGTGGTGTGTAATATTTCAAAATATGCTATGATCTGTTGTGCCTAGGATGAGTTATTAGTGGGGTAGCTGGTAGAGCAATGGATAGGGCCAGGAAGACTCATCTTCCTGAGTACAAATCTGACCTCAAACACTTACTTTGCTCTGTAATCCTGGACAAGTCACCTAATATTCTTTGCCTCAGTTTCCCCATCTATAAAATGAGATAGAGAAGAAAATGTCAGATCATTCCAGTATCTTTGCCAAGTAAACCCCAAATTCGGTCATAAAAAGTCAGACACCACTGAAGTGACAGAACACTAGTGCCTAACTATGCATTTCTCTTGAACTCTTCAGACATGATGACATTCTATGATTTTTCAGTCATGTAGAATCATCAGTAGAATAATGGTTGTTTCAAGGAGAAGCTTGGAGTTATTTCAAAGCACTGCACATTTTCCCATGTGTATCCAGTCCGTGTTCTTTCTCTTAAATAGTTAGGTGGGGTGGTGAGAAGACATGGAAGTCAGGAAGATCTGAGTTCAAATCCTGTTTCCGATGCTCCTGTGTGACTCTGGGCTAATGCCTTGACTTTCTTGGCTTCCATTTCCATACATGTAAAATTGAAATAATAATGGTACCCATTACAGAGTTGTGAGGAGCAAATGAAATAACACATGAAAAGCACTTTGCAGATTTTAAAGTATGCTATCAATATATGAAATTCTATTCATTTCTGGTTTGAGCTGCATCTGTGTGTCTATGAACTGATGGGAAAAAAGCCAGCAGAGAGCAGATCAATGACAGGAATTTAAAATAAAGGAATAATATTGCCACTGAGGTAATATCTATCCAATGCAGATCAATGCTCTCTACAGCCTGTCTCTTTAACTGCTCAGAATGATTTGGACCATGCACATTCTTCATCCACTGGTTTTTCCAGTGCAGATCTTCAGGTCAGACTTTTGAGTGATGATGGATCTCACTTTGGATTAAATGTTAATCTCTATTAATGTCCTGTGGCTAGATGAAATCAAACCCCCAAGTCACCTGCAGAAAGGAACATCTCTGACTGCTCCTTCTAAGACTCCTTTACGGATTCTTCATCCGTGTCATGCATGGCCACTAGCTGTGGGATCCCCCAGAACTCTATCTTTGCCCCTCTTCCCTTTTTGTTTGATGCTATCTCACTCAGTGATCTCATTGACTCCCGTGGATTTAATTATCATTGTTACAGAGATGATTTCAAGATGCAGTTAGTGACAGAGGCATATATTTCTCTATTTATCTATACATATTGTGAGGCTGGGAGTCTCATGTATAGAAAGAGTCACATATTTCTATCTGCTTCTTAAAATATCTCAGACTGGATTTCTACTGGCATATGAAACTCAGCAGGCCCAAAATAGAATTTGTTACCTTTCCCCCCAAGTTCTTCCCTCTTCTAAACTTCTTTATTTCTATCAAGGACAGCATCCTCCTTCCAGGTACCCCGGCCTGCACCCCCAGCAATGTCTTTAATTCTTGATTTGCATTTACCCTTAATATCAAATTAATAGTCCAAGCCCTCAACATTTTCTTCTGAATGACTGAAATAACCATTTAATTGTATTACTCCCTGTTTCAAGTCCCTCCCCACTCCAATCCATCATCCATCCCATTGTCAAGGGGATTTTTGTAAAATATAACTCTTAACTATATTGCCTTATGCTCAATGGGTTACTTTGGTCGAATCTTCAGGTTCAAATGGAAAATCCCCGGGGCAGCTAGGTAGCTCAGTGGATTGAGAGCCAGGCCTAGAGACGGGAAGTCCTAGGTTCAAATCCAGCCTCAGACACTTCCCAGCTGTGTGACCCTGGACAAGTCACTTGACCCCCATTGCCTACCCTTACCACTCTTCCACCTATAAGTCAATACACAGAAGTTAAGGGTTAAAAAAAAAGAAAATCCTCCAGGATCAAATATTATCTCCGAGATTAAATATAAAGCCTGCTATTTGGTTTTTAAAGCACCTCATAATCTGGATCTTGTTGTACTTTACTTCCTTCAGGTACTCTATGAAGCAAATGGTCTATTTACTCTTCCTTGATCATGACACCCATAATGTATATCTATGTCTTTTCAATGGCTACCTCTCATGTTTGGAATTCTATACCCCATCTCATCCTTCTTTGGATTTTTTTGGATTCCTTCAAGATTCAGCTCAAATTTCACTTTTTTTGCCTTTGACTTTCCCTGTTTCCCTTAGCTGCTAGTGCCTTCTCCTCTCAAATACCTTCTTTCTGCTTATTTATTATTATTTTTATTTATTTATGTGTTCCCTCATCCCTTAGAATATAAACTCCTTGAGGGCAGGGACTGTTTTGCCTTTCTTTTTATCCCCAGACCTGGGCACACTATAGGACCTTAATGAATGTTTGTTTAAGTCAGTTGTGATTAGAAAGCGCTGAACATATGTCCAACACTACATTGGACCAGATGGAGATATCAAAAGAATCAGCAACCCTCAGGATATTTATGTTGAAGCTGAGGGATTGAACACCTAACTCTGGAAGGACCAAAGGAAATATTTGCAAAGAAGTGGAAATACTATTCTTTGTACAAATCGAAAGTCTAATGCTGAGCAAATACCAAGTAAAGCAGTGGTTCTCAGCCTTTTTCAAGCCTCATATTCCTTGGTTTTTCATTAAACATTCCTATACCCACTATCCCATATAAAAGGAAAGAGATTTTGGAGTTTACCATTGTATACACTTCAGATATAAAACTAAAGAAATTAATTATTTTTTTCTCTAAGGTTAAACCAACAATTCTATGATTTCATTGGTTAAGACAATCTAGAGCAGTGGTTCCCAAACTTTTTTGGCCTACTGCCCCCTTTCCAGAAAAAAATATTACTTAGCCCCCTGGAAATTAATTTTTAAAAAAATTTTAATAGCAATTAATAGGAAAGGTAAATGTGGCCATCACCACCTCCCTGGTTCGCTGCAGCACCCACCAGGGGGCAATAGCGCCTACTTTGGGAATCACTGATCTAGAGTTTCTTGGATATTTCAATTGGATGTAATAATTATTTATCAAATATTCCTGCTACCATGTTAACCAATATCTCCTATTCCCTGGGAACATGAGAATCACAGATTGGGAACTTCTTTTTTTTTTAATGTTATTTAATTGATTAATTAAGAAAATTTTCCATGGTTACATGATTCATGTTCTTTTTCTTTTCTTCTCCCACCCCGCCTCCTGTAGCCAAAGTGCAATTCCACTGCGTTTTACATGTGTCATTGATCAAGACCTATTTCCATATTATTGATATTTGCACTAGGGTGATCATTTAAGATTGGGAACTTCTGAAAGAAAAGATGAAGAGTCAGGAGGGGTCACTGTATAAAGCTTTTGGGAGGAAGTGTTTTGGCTTGGGTTTTAAAGGTGATGTGACATATAATTTGGTTGGCATGACACTGTCTAGCCATCACCAGCCTTTTTTGTGATTTCATGTTGTTTCTCTAAATGCTCTCTTCTTTCCACTAAAACTGACACCTCTCTATACCTGGCAGGGATTCATAGTACTGTATTCCATTGCTTTTTATCTTTAATTGTGTTTAGCATAGTATTTTAGTTTTTTAAACCCTTGCCTTTTGTCTTAGAACTAATATTGATTCTAGAACAGAAGCCAATGATGGCGAATCTTTTAGAGCCCGAGTGCCCAAACTATATCCTTGCACTGCATTTGAGCCCCCCCCCCCCACCTTATCCCAGACAAGGGAGAGAGGAAGTAATCCTATTGTATTGCTGGGTAGAGGAGTAGGTGATGTGAGAAATGCCCTCAGAAGTGGTAGAGAGGGGAAGCAGAGCAGGCCCCTCTGCCAGGGTGCCATAGGTTCACCAACAGGACACTAGGCAATTGAGGTTAACTGATTTGCCCAGGATCACACGGTGAGGAAGTATCTGAGGCCAGATTTGAACCCAGGTCCTCTCAACTCCAGACCTGGAGCTCTATCCACTTAGCCACCTAGATGCCCCTTCAATTTAGTTTTTGAACCTCTACCTCCTTTAGCATAGTGACTTGCATACAGTAAGCATAATTGTTGTCGAATGTGCTGGGCAAGGCAAGCAAGGGGAATTGGCTGTAGGAGGAAAATAAGAAATCAGATGGTCCAATAATGGCTTCATTTATTGGAGAACCTTGACTTTTAGGCTCTGGCTTTCATTTACCATATCAAATTTGAAGAGAATTTTTATAGGTTCTTGAGAAAGGTAGTAACATGATAAAAAAAAATGGCATTTGATGAAGATTATTGTAGCAGCTGTGTGTCACTGGATTGGAAAGAGGAGATCCTGGAGGTAAAAAGACTTGCTGGAAGACTGTTGAAATAATCTAAGTGTAAGCTGATGAGGGCCTAATATGTTCAGAAATGGAAAGGATGAGGTATATCCAAGAAACCCTAAAATATAAATGATTCTTTAATGGCTTGGAGGTGGCACTACAAGAATTCAAGGAGTCCAAAATGACTGTGAAGTTTTTTGTCTGAGTGATCAGAATGATTCCATTAATTGTAAGAGATAATTGAAAGTAAAAATCATTAGATTTGGAGCCAAAAGGGACCTTGGAGGTCATCTAGTCCAACTTGTTTTATAGATGAAAAAATTGAGACTTTGAGAAGAAGCTAAACAATCTATACAAAGTTCATAGAGGTAGGAAGTGGCAAAAGGTAGTATTTGAACCAAGATCCTTTGACTCCAAAGGCACAGTTCTATCCACCACACCATTCTAAAAGAACTATAATGGATAGTCTGGTCTTCTCCCCTCACTTTCAACTCAGACTTCATCACACCATCCTCCTGCCACTCAGGGATTTGAAAAAAATGAAGAGAAAATGAAAAGAAAGACCAGAAATGTCATACCAAGGTTTCTATTGAGTCCTAAAGCTACCAGGGTAGTTAGACTGTGAAAGGAGTGTGACATCAATATATGATCAGGTATTTGAAAGTACCCTCTATCCATAAAAATTTCATCAGTGAAAAATTCCTTTCAGTCTTTTTTGATCTGCTACCTGGTGTTTTTCTTCCCTTCCTACTGTCTCTGATTCAATAATCTCATCTCTTTGGACCCCATGCCATAGGATATTAAAGATCTTTTGCATTTTTCCTTTCTCATATTCAATCTCTCCTTTTTTTCTTGGCTGATGACTAATCTACCTCCACCTACAGGGGAGTGTCCATGTCACTCCCCTACTCAAAAACCTTCACTGACTGTCTATTTCCTCCAGGGTAAAATTAAAACTCCTTAGCTTGGCATTTAAGACCCTCTACCATCTGGCTTCCTGGTTTTACTTTGTTTACATTACTTTTCTCCACATACTCTGTGCTCCAGTCAACCTGGATTACAAGCTGTTCCCAGACTTCCCATTCCATGTTTCACCTCACTGCATTCACAGAAACCAACCCTACCCTTGGCATGTATTTATTCCTCAGCTTAGCTTCTCAGAATCCTTCTCTCTTCCTTTAAGACTTACCTCAGAAGCTATTTCCTCCATGAAGCTTTTACTAATTCCCCTAATTGATAATGTTTTTTCCCTATTTACATGACCTTGTCCTTACTTTTCTCTTCTTCTGTTATGTCTCCATCCATTCTGAAAAAGCAAGATAATTAGGGCATTTTTCCCCTTGAATTTGACCTCTGTCTTTGAGGATACCAAGCACCTAGCATGTAGTTGGCACCGAGGATCATAAGATTGCAGATTTAAGGGCTAGAGGGGACATGGCAGGTCATTGAGCCCAAATCCCTCATTCCATAGATAAAGCAACTGGGACCCAAAGAGACTAAATGAATTGTCCAGGGTTAAATAGTTAACAATATTTTAAAAATTATATTGCAGGGGGCAGCTGGGTAGCTCAGTGGAGTGAGAGTCAGGCCTAGAGACAGGAGGTCCTAGGTTCAAACCCGGCCTCAGCCACTTCCCAGCTGTGTGACCCTGGGCAAGTCACTTGACCCCCATTGCCTACCCTTACCACTCTTCTACCTATGAGACAATACACCGAAGTACAAGGGTTAAAAAAATTATATTGCATTCAATCATGGAAAAAGGGAAAGAGCAAAGAAAGGAAAGCTGGGGGTACTAAAACCCCACCTCATTTATGTCCATCTCCACCTTCGAGTATGCATAGGGCCATACGTGAGTCATGGGATGACAGATTATAAAGCTCTTTAACTTTACCTCAAGTGAGCACAGAGAACTGATATAAGATGACATTCTACCCCCCCCCCCCTTATATCCATATATCTTGCCTCTATAGCTAGACTGGAGACTTCCTGAAGGCAAGGTCTTATGTTTCTTTGTATTCCTCAAAACGAGTTACTTGGTACCTGATAAATACATTCACTTTTCTTTCATTCATTCGTTTGACACTCAATGTATCTATTGGCTCATGGATTGGTAAAACATTAGCTGAATAATTAAGAATGTGGGGTGACCAAAATTAATGCCAGTAATTTTTATGATGTTATCGAAACTATAGATGAGCCTAGGTCAGATTGGGTCAGTCTTTAGGAAAGAGAGGACTTCTCTGGCCTCTGTAGGTGCAAAGGAAGGGATGACAATGATTCAGAAGGTGGGACCTTTTCGTATGAGTCACTTGGTAACCAACGCCCCAGGATGGCGTTAGTCTCTGCTGCCAAAAGGTACCTTCCTAGGGATGAGCTGTTGAAACCTGGTCCCACAAAACCGAGGCATTAAATTTTACACTTAGTCTACCTGGTTTTAAGTTTGTAAGACAGAGGAAAGACTTAAATAGCCTTTGGCAAAATTTATCATGTTTCCATGTGGATGTCTCTCTGTCTCTATTCTCACTTTTTTTTTTTCCCCACCCTTTCCCAGGGTGTTGCTGAAGTGTCTAGAAGAGCAACACCCAACACTAAACATTGGGAAACAAGTCCTGAGGGCTCAGGGATTCTGCTGGTCTCCCAGCCTATCAGTTGGGTATCCCAAGTCACAACCTCCCATCTTAGCTTCTCTCCACCCAGCCCACCCCAAGTCTTGCTTCATGTCAAAATGCTACCAGTGAGGGCACTGCATTGATTGAACTTTGAACGTGTGGAAGGAGAAGGCTTCAGCCTTCCAGCAGCTGATGCCAACTTCAGCCCCATGTTAGCCAATGCCAAAGCACACATACTTCTCCAATTAAGTCATGGACATTGCTTTGCAGAGCCTCATGATGTGTGGTGTGATGTGCCTTAGGGAGCTCTGTGGGCAAGAGCTCTCTGATCATAAAGGGGAAGCGTTAGCAGTCCTCTGATCCCCAGGCACCAGGGAATACTGTGGGAAGAGATAATTATCTTGGCGGATATCTATTGATCAGCATTTCATATTAGTCAGTTTAAGGTCGGCTGAGGTCTCGACTCTGGGAAATTCAGCAGAAAGGACAGAGAATCTATTCTCTCTGGCCTTTGGCTTAATGCAGAATAAATGAGCCAACCACCCTGATGGGTTTTGTAACAAGAATATGGGACTTGTCTGCTCTGGGAAGGTGAAGCTGCTTGACTTTTCAAGCCTCTGGAGCTCTGTTTTATCTATGGGGCATGAAGTGGGGAACCCCAGCTTGGTCACTGTGGTGAATTTCAAATGCAGCTGGTTTGCATGAACTCATTCTACTGCATCTTCCAAGGTTGAGCATCTCAAGATAAATGATAAAACTGAGAAATCATCATGTTTCTGCTGTTCAATCTAGCCCCAGGGGTTCAGATCGAGAAATCTCCATTTGTTTGCATTGAGGCGCCTAGAGGCCAGTCTGGTCAAAACAAGAGAGTTTGCCAGCAGTAATATCCTTGGATAGAGGAACAAAAAAAGTAAAAGTTCATTCATTTGGAGAAAAGGATAAGTTATCAAAGATAGAATGGTGGCCTAAAGGAATGGTGGCCAGAGGTAGAAAGCTTGTTGGAGAGATGGAAGATTCATGCAGAAGCATCAAGATCCAAATGGTAAATGTGATCCAAAGTCAATAATTCCAATCCAACCCCATCCGACAAGTATTTATTAAGTACCTACTATGTGTGAGGTACTAGATGAGAAGACAAAGACAAATCTGAAAAAGTTCTTTTTCCAAAGCACTTACATTCTATGGTAGGGATTATAGAATATACATATAATTTGAGTCTGGAGAGGACAAAACTAGTGTGATTAGCAATAGAGAGCCACCAGAGACTTTTGATCAGAGAAATGATATATTCAGATGTGTTTATTTTTGGCAGCTTTGAGGAAGAGAGAGAGAGAGAGTAGGAACCCAGGAATCTAATTAAGGGCATGGAGCAATAGCCTAGACAAGAGGTATTAAAGACCTGAACTAGAATCTGGAAGGATTTAAGGAATGTTATAGAGATAATATGGAAGAAGTTTCATATTTAAGAAGGAGTGATAGTTTTGGGGTTTTTTTTTTGACATGTTGAAGCTGAGAGACTGTTCTGTTTGGAGATGTTCTACAATCAATTGTTGATTTAAGACTGGAACTCAGCAGGCTGGAAAAAGAATGGGTATAGGAAGAGTAAGACAGAGACAGGAGACTAACGAAAGTAAAATTTCAAGATTATTGTAGAATAGTTTGGAGTATGTGATAAAATCTAAAGGGTGAGGGCTTCCTTGTGTGTTGGTGAAGCAGGATGGAGATAAAGATCTTGAGAATTGAGAAGGTCCATGACACGAGAGACCAGGGAGTTTGAGGTGATACTAACATGAAAATTAAGTGATGCCCTCTATTTTCCTCAGTGTTTTTTGCTTTCTTTTCCCTACTTTCCTATTAAAAATTGCCCTCAGATGCAATTAGCATTATGCCTTCCAAGGATGTTTCCATTTGAACAAAGATCACAACCTTAAAGTGAAGGGAGAAAATGTGGATGGTTTTGATGGAATTTCTAAAATCAACTGATGGAGTCTGGGAGCAAGTGTGAGGGCTAAAAGTCTTCTTTACAGTCCTAAAGCCATACCATATAGCACAGGTTATGCATAATTCTGACCCTGGTCTCATTCAAAAAAAAAAACACCTCTCTAATCTTTGAAGTTTGGGGGGATGGTGTTATCATTATATAGCCTTCAGATCAGCTGGTAAAATTCCTGAAGCTTTCCTTCCAGAAGATCATAACTGGCACAAAAGTTTGCTGGGGTACTGAGGAAGGCTCAGACCCTGGAGAATGTTAGAGTCATCCTCTTCATCCAAAGATGATTGAAAACAGAGTGAGGCCACTTCTTCCTGCATGGTCGTTAATCGGTTTCATGTGTCTGTACTGTTTGGATTAAAAGCATAAGTACTGAGCCAACCTGAATTCAAAAGCTGTGCATGGAGCTCTGGTGATGGGCCAGGTGGAAGTTAAAGCCTGCATGACATTTTTTTGAAAGGGATTGGGTTAACCCTGGTACTTTGGCCAACATTTTCTTCCCCATAAAAAGAGGCCTAGTGTCTGGCTCTGTTTTGCCAAGACTGCCTCTGCCCAAAGAGTTACTACCTGATGGTTCCAAACTGAAAACTTTGTGAAATTCTTTGGGGGTACTCTGGAGCATTAAAATGGCTGTTTAAACTAGATCCTGTTCATCTTCCTAAATGCTAAATAATAGAAGGAAAGTACATTTCAAAAGAACACTTGGTATTCATAAAAGCCATTTCTAACCTTCTAATCCAAGTTCTTGATTGATCAGGTTCCTTTGAAGTAGCCATGAGATGGAGATGTAGTTAGGAAACACCCATATAGCAAATCAGTCCATTTTGCTACCCAGATTTCTAGCTCTTGGCCTGGACCAGGTTCGACTTAGCTGAAGCAATATTTGTTCACATTTCTTTGCCAGTCTATATTTATGACCCATAGATCTTCGTTAACGCTTAAGTTCAGGGAGTCAAGCTTACTTAGAGATTTTGTTGTGTAGTAAAAGGATCCCTGTGGCAGATGAGGTATAAAGAGTTCTAGTATTTTCCCTATCAATCACTTTGCTATCTTCTAGGTAAATGATTTAAGTCCCTTTGGCCTTAATCTGTCCTTCAATAAGATGATCTGAAATTGCCTAAATGGACTAAAATTCTATGGTATCGGGTACTTTTGGAATATAAAAAAGACCTCTAAAGAGGGTTTTTTCCCTCACAATGCAAGAGATTGGATTCTTTAAGGAAGTAGAACTAATATTAATTATTTAAAAATTAAAAATTCACCCTGAATGTAAGTAAGCTAGTAAATGTACTAGCTGGGTGACTCTGGGAAAGTCATTTAACATTGTTTGTCTCAGTTTCTTCATCTGTAAAATGAGCTAGAGAAGAAAATGGCAAACTACTTCAGTATCTCTGCCAAGAAAACCAAAAATGAAGTTATGGGGAGTTAAACTTGACTGAAAAATGACTGATCAACAACAACAAAATTAATAATAATTAACATTAATGACAGCTCCCATTTTTACAGCAGTTCACACAGCTCTCAGTTCTCCCCACAAAAGCCTTTAGAAATTGTCTAGATCTTTTGGTTCTAAACCTGCTGTTCTTTCTACTGTTCCACAGCTGCCTCACTCTCCAGTGGTTTTTCTTACCTTGTTCTTTCCTAGTAATTGGCTAGAATTGTCTGGTAAGTCTAAGAATACAAGAGGAATTACAATAAAATCTTGATTAACTAGAATGCTCCGTGAGTGAGAGATTCTGGTTATTGGAAATAGAAGTTGACCAGAAAATTCTTTTTTTTCTTTCCTGTCAATATCTTTTTATCCAAAATTCCATTTCTTACCTTAGTTAATAGAATATAATGAACAGAATTTAATCTTTGCTTGATAATTGAGTATCCTTCAGAGCCCAAGTTAAATTCTCATTGTCCATGACTGTCAAAGGTGAAGGATAATCACCCAAACTAGATTGTAAGCTCCTTAGGGAAGGAATCAAGTTTTATCATTCCTTGTATACCCTCAGTGTCTTATGTAGTAGCTGAAGCTCAATAAATGTTAATCAAATGACTAATTATGGACTCCATTCTGTTTCCACAATGTTGCTTTTTTATTCTTCTTCTGCCCAGTGAAAGTTATTTACATAAAAAAATAAAGACTACTTTGTGTTCTATTGTACCAAACTTTTATGGAGATTTAAAAGATGCTCCATGCAGTTCAAGAACAGATGTTCCAGGTAGTCTCCGCCCAAGCACTCATGAGTAAGATAATTATCTCTTTTCTATGAGAATAAACCAGCAAGGAGAACTAGACCTGAAGTGACTGATGGACACAGGAAAAGTAGCTGTCATGTTAAGAATGTTTGTGTTGGTGCTCAATGCATGGGATGGATCCAGTGAATAGCTTGGGGCAAAGAAAACAGTAACAATAAGTGTGTGTTGGGGGATGAACTTTTAAATATGGGTTCCATGCTAGGTACTAAAACCTGACAGCCATTTCCCCAGATGCAGAGGGAACACTAGACTTTGGGTCAGAGACTCAGGTTTGATTTCCACTTTGACCACTCCGTATCTACGTAAACCAAGGCAAATGATTGACCGTAGCTGGTTCTCAGTTTCTTCTTCTGTAAATTAAAGATAATTTTACCTGTCATACCTACCTCATAGGACTGTCATGAGACTCAAACGAGAAAATGCAGAGCATTAGAGCCAGGGTTGTGGCAGCTTCCTGTGGCATTTATGTCTTGGAAATGGCAAATACTATAAATTGGGGCTTTATTTATTGTTTTGTTGATTGTCTAGACTTAAGATACTGATTGAAAAAAATGTTAATAATGCAAGTTAAACATAAAAGTGTTGTTGGGACATTTTTTTCTCCCACTGAGCCATTTTTAAAATAATTCTCAGCCTGTCACTAACTAGAACAACATATAAAGTGCATTGCAAACACAAGGCTGTAGCTACAAATTAGTTACTATTGTTCTTCGATTCTGGTTGTTCATTTCTTAATAATAAGGGCTAATAGTTATATTTAAATGACATTATATAATATATAAATAATAAATGTATCATGATATAATATTTGTAACGTAATATATATATATACACACCAAACCCTGAGCTAATTGCTTTACAATTGTGTTCTCATTTGATCCTTACTACAACCCTGGGAGGTAGGTACTGTTATTATCCCTACTTTGTAATTGAAGAAAATGGGCAAAAAAGAGCTTAAGTGACTTACCCAGGAAAACAACACAGCTAGTAAATGTCTGAGGCTTGGATCTGAACTCAGAACTTTTTGACTGCAGGTCCAAAATTCTGTTGATTGCACCCCCTAGCTGCCCAATTTCTTTTCTTCTTTTTTTCTTTTTTAAACCCTTTATAGGTATTGGTTTCAAGGCAGAAGAGTACTATGTGTTAGGCAACGGGGGTTAAGTAACTTGCCCAGGGTCACTCAGCTAGGAAGTGTCTTAGGCCAGTTATGACTACAGAACCTCCCCCTCCCATCTCCAGGCTTGGCTCTCTCTTATTGAGCCACCTAGCTGCACCCCCCACCCCAATTTCTTCAGAAATATAGAATGGAAATATTTCCAGTGATCACATCTGCTGGCTGGACCATATGTGGAACAATTTAGTTCTAGGTACCAGATCATAGAATGGACATTAACAAAGGAGAAATATTCCAAAGGATTGCAACCAGGATGGTGAGGGGCTTAGAGATAAAGTAATTTAATTAATATCCAAAAAAGTAAGGGAAGTTTTTAGTTTGAAGAAGCTGAAAACTAAGAACAGATAATTGCCAAGTGTGAAGTGCAGAATACTTAGGTATATCTTTTCTCTGGGGAAACCAGACATCTCAAGGCTTCTTCCTGAAACAAAGATCTGCCTTCTTTTGGGGCAATTAAGAAGTGTTCTTGGCATTATTTCAATCCCAAGTCTTAGCAAAGCTCCTTGGGGTTTGCCACTCAATGTAAGTTATATCCTATCTAAGGTGATGCAACAGATATAATTATTTTAATCATCTCACTATCTGTATTGCAAGAAAAAAAACAGGAATTAAAATAGGATCAATTATTCACTCTAAGGTCCTATCTTTAAATCTATGATCCTATGAACATTCAATGAACATCCAATATCTTCTTGCATCTGAGATGGAAAGCAGTAGAGGCTTTTTAGTTCTGATTTCTCTTACTCTACCCTATCCAGCATCCAGATCAATACAATTCAGCAACATTTAAAAAATGCCTCCTATGTGCAAGGCTCCCCCAAGATTTCCCCTCAGTTTGAAAGGGATTTACAAAGGTTCTGTCAAATATGATAAGCTAGAAGAATATGGGCCCAGGATTTTACTCTGTCTGCTGTCTGAACAGCAGTCTTGCTAAGGATGGAAAGGTTCATCAACAGTAGAATGACCATGATACATGTGTAACTTAGTGGAATTGCTCGTCAGCTCTGGGAGGAGGAAGGGAAAATCATAAATCACGTAACCATGGGGGAAAAATTCTTAATTAATTACTTAATTAAATTAAAATAAAATAAAATGATAAACAGGAAAAAAAGCAGAATGGCCAGAAGGTAATGAATTCATTGACTATAGTAACTTACAAAACAAAGTAATAGAAAAAATGATATTCTGTCTAATTTAGTCCCCTTCCATATCTGTTGGGATAGTGGCAGAATAGCAGAAAAAAAGAGAAGGAATGCAAAGAAATCAATTTTAGACAAGCTAGGTAGATTACTCTGTTGGCAGCTTGAGAAATTTGCTCAGTTACAACAAAATGACATATGACTAGAAGAATAGAATGATATCAATACAGACATTCTTTCAATAAATGAAACTAGAAGATCTAAGGAAAGTGTAGCTAACTAAAAGGATGGCTCACAGGATCTTTTGGAGAAGCAAATAAAAGTGTTTATGGTGTATTAGTTTCATCGTGTATCTAAAGGCAACCAGAAGCATTAGTTAGTGGATACTTGACCATTTCATATCATACATAGCACACATGATTATTATATACAATAAGAGCACCATGAGAAAATGACATCTAATGTGCCAACTTCCTTTGCAAAGAATGAGGAGAAATTCTAAGAAAAGGTTTGCAAGATTCCCCCAGTGGAATCACCCTATACTTTAACACAATGACTATAATGCAAAGGTTGTCATTGTCATCATCATTGTTGTAGGCACAGGAGTAGCAGTAGCAGCAATCAACATTTTTTTAAAAAGTATTTATTTTTTACATTTATTTTAACATTTTTATTTCCAAATTCTTTTTCTCCCTCATTATATCGATGAGAGTAACTTTGTAATTTCTTATTTCACAATATTATTCTATCAAAAGTATATGCCACAAGTTGTTCAGCCATTCCCCATTCAAGAGACAACCCTTGAATTTCCAGTTTGCCGCCACAAAGAGTGCAGCTATGAATACTTTTGTACAAGTATTTTTCCTTGTTATTCTTTGGGGTATATATATATATATATACATATATATATATATTTGTACATATAGGTCCTTTTCTCTTTGGGATATAGACCTAGTAATTGTAAGCAATTGCCATTTTTCTAGGACTTTAAAGTTTGCAAATAACTTTACATAATTCCTTTATTTGAGATAATATATAAATGTGAGAGGATGAAAAAGATGATAGAAAAGATGGTTGACTATAAAGAAACTAAAGAAAATAAAGACTTGAGGTTTTATAGAAAATTCATGTCCACATATGAATACTTTCTTCAAGAAGACAGTCAGAAGATTTAGAACATGTTAGGGAACAAATAACAGAGAGAGAGAGAGAGAGAGAGAGAGAGAGAGAGAGAGAGAGAGACAGAGAGACAGAGAGACAGAGAGACAGAGAGACAGAGAGAGAGAGAGAGACAGAGACAGAGAGACAGAGAGAGACAGAGAGACAGAGAGACAGAGACAGAGACAGAGACAGAGACATAGAGACAGAGACAGAGAGACAGAGAGAGAGACACACACACAGAGACAGAGAGACAGACAGAAAGACAGAGACAGAGACACAGAGACACAGAGACACAGAGAGAGAGAGAGATTGTATATTAATTGGCAGGAAATTACTTATTCCCAATGTAAGAGTTATTTCTGAATCAGCATTCTATGTATAGTCAGGACATTGATTTGTTAGAGAAAAGATCAAGATCAAACAAAATTAAAAGAAAACATGAACATGGGAAAATATAGTGTGTGATTTAACTGGCTCTCCAATCTAGTCAAATAAGCTATTTATGTCAAAAATAGATAAAATAGATAAAAATAGAAAATAGATAAAAGAACAGACATTAACATCTATAATCACAGTTTCATAGGATCTTAATTAAAAAATTTATTTTTAAATATTTTTCCATGTTTACATGATTCATTTTCTAACCCTCCCCTCTTCCCTCCCCACTCCCAGAGCTGACAAGCAATTCCACTGGGTTGTACAAATGTTACCACTTGACACTATTTCCATATTATTCATTTTTGCTATAGAGTGATTTTTTAAAGCCCAAATCCCAAATCATATACCCATATATATGTGTGATAAGTGAGGTCATATATTTTGCTTTTGCATTTCTACTCCCATAGTTCTTTCTCTTGTTGTGAATGGCATTCTTTCACATCAGCCCTTCAGGAGTGTCCTGGCTTGTTGCATTGCTACTAGTGGCAAAGTCCATTACATTGGATTGTCCACAATGTTTTACTTTCTCTATACAATTTTCTCCTGGTTCTGCTCATTTCACTCTGCATCAGTTCCCTGAGATTCTCCCAGTTCAGAAGTATTCCATCACCATCAGATACCACAATTTGTTCAGTCATTCCCCATTTGAGGGACAACCCTTCATTTTCCAGTTTGCCACCACAAAGATTATAGCTACGAATACTTTTGTACAAGTATTTTTTCTTATTATTTTTTGGGGTACAAACCCTCATAGGATCTTAGATTTAGTCCTAGAAGATTAAAGGACACCTTTAAGGTTATCTAGACCCTTACTTTACAGATGAGAAAATTATGGCCCAGAAAGTGGAATGTCTTGCTCAAATTTTTTACAAGTTTAACTGACAGAAAGGAATTGTGACAGTGCTATAATGCTATAATAAAAAGATAAGAGATATACCAGCTCATCTAATAATCCTTTAACTTCATCCACATGTCAGTAGCAAAATCAGGTTAAAATAAAACTTCATTTGCAAAATATTATAAAGATGGTGGCAGACTGAGGCAATTGCTACAGTATAAGAAGTCTGAAGTTGGAGTCACAGGACCTGAGTATAAGTCCCAGCTCTACCCCTTACTATCTGGTTTGATGTTGGGCTAGTCTAATCTCTCTGAACCTCAGTTTTCTTATTGGTAGGATGAGAAAATTGGATAAATTGCCCTTCAAGTTGTAGTCCTAGATCTAGGATCCTGTGATTTAAGATCCAAAAATCATGAGCATTGTTGCCTCAAAAAACAGTAACAAAGGATAAAATGAATTTGCAGAAAGCCTGATGAGAGAGCCAATTAAGTGCTAACTTAAAGAGGAAATTGAAGGGATGACAACTAACAGATGAGAAATGGAAAAATCTTGCAACATTGCTTTAGCAAATTATTTTCTTCATCAATGACAAATAAAACCACCATGTTTGTACACTAACATTTCAGTCCTTGCTGTATTACATGACAAAATAAAAACAAAAAAAGTAAACAAAGATGGGAAGAACAATTGGTTTTTGGAGAAAATGCAGTTTTAGGAGCATTGAAGGATGCCCAAGATTTTTAGAAAGGGGGAAAGCTTGATGTAGAAACAAAAAAAAAATGAGTTATCCAAGAGTGGAATGGACTAGCTTGGGAAAGAGTGTATTCCACTCACTAGAATTTTTCAATTATAAATTGGATAATCCTTTATCAGGTACCACATAAAGGAGGTTCTAGTTCAGGTAGATGGATTGTTCTTTGTTGTTTAGTGGCTTTTCATTTGTGTGCAACTCTTCATGATGCCATTTGGGGTTTTCTTGGCAAAGATACTGGAGTGGTTTGTCATTTCCTTCTCCAGTTCATTTTACAGTTGAGGAAGCAGAGGCAAATAGGATTAAGTGAATTGCTTAGTAAGTGTTTGAGGCTGGATTTGAACTCAGGCATTTCTGACTGCAGGTTCAGCATTTTATCCAATGTACCACCTTGCTGCCTCCAGATAGATTGTTCTATATTGCTTCTAATATCCCCTCAAACTCTTAGATTTTCTGAAACTATGATAGCAACTGGGAGAAATCATGGATAGTATTACTACCAAAAAAAGATGATAAAGAGAGAGAAGTAATTATTCCTATATTTGAAGTTTTTTTTTTACTCTACAAAATCTCTATGTTAGCTTTGTATATGTTAAGGATATCCTTGATGCAAATGTGAGGGTAGCTTAAGCAAATGATAATCTATAATTGACTGTACCTGCACAGCCACATGACTATAGTACAGAAAGACACCAAATTCTCTTGTATTTTCTGTCAACTAATTTTTAAATTTGTTTTGTAGAAGTAAAATGCATCCTTAAAGTCCCTTCTTCATAATGGCATCTCCCATGCATATATTAATGAAATACTTTACTCAAACTTCCTTCCCTCATCTCTGTCCATCGGTGGCGTCCACAAAGGATTAGCCATTATTACTTTCAGGATTTTTTGAGGCAACCATATGGGTGGATTGTAATTCTTGGGGATGGCATACCCTGATTAGCTTGCCTCAAACAGGAAAGAACTCCACTCCCTGTTGGCTCTGTGTGATATTTGCATCTAGAGTCTAGGCCTTTGTTTCTTTAGCCCTTTCCATCAGGAATAATGAGTTAGACTTAGCTAGTTGCTGTATGTATATATCTCATTATTTGTGTATTCCTAGGAGACAAGGACCCTAGGGGGAAAAGCTTGGAGCAGCCACATTTCACCTCTTCCTTGTTCTCCCCCAGGGAACCTCCTCCTCATTTCCTTCTGCCTCCTTCCATTTAGCCAGGCTTCCTTTTTAAAAACTCACACATGCAGACATAATTCTTCCGGTCTGTGTCTCATGGACAAACCCTCTGAGGAAGTCACATTCAAGACCTTCTCCCAGTGACCCAAAGAATATTATATCAAAAAATCATGGGAATATGGCAAACCAGATCTACGCGAAGGTGCCTTATGAACCAATAACCAGTAGCAATTTATATGCAAGGAAGTATAAAAGAGATATCTGCCAGGAGATGGGCTAGTCATGAAGCAAAAGTGAAGGAGCACAAATGAATAATCCTTGTGTAGCACTGATATTCCCTGGAATATGAAAGTCCCCTCTTCCTCCATACCTCTGCATGTTGGATAAACCTCCTGTGGAAGACTGATGAGAAGACATGTGCAAGAATTACACAGCATAAGAATCAGTGTAGAGAAGGGAAGGACTGGGGGGAGTTATCTGGAAATTTTAGTGTAGCAAACTAACTAATAAATTAATTTTAAAATTAGCCATGATGTTATGCTTTACAGCATAAGGCTCCAAACATTTTTACCTCTACAGAAAAAAATCTTGAGTACACATATCCAATGCACATTTACTTCCATATATGTAGAGTGCCATATTCATAATTATGAACATTACAAACATACAAAAAAATAGACATTTGAAAATAAGTTAAAGATGAAATAATGTTTGGACCCAGAGTAATTAAGGTAAGAGCTAAGTGGTTCAATGGATGGAGAGTTGAACCTACAGTCTAGAAGCCCAAGTTCAAATCCATCTTCAGATATTTAATAGCCATGTGGCTTTAGGCAAGCCACTTAGCTTCTTTCTGCCGCAGTTTCCTCAACTGTAAAATAGGAAAAATAATAGCATTTCTCTCCCAGGCTTGTTTGAAGATCAAACGAGATAATATTTGTAAGGTACCTCATACAGTACCTGGCATATAGGAGGTGCTTTGCAAATGCTCTTTTTTTTTTCCAGAGAAGAGCCACTAGATTTTATTGTTTGAGGGAGTGACATAGTTAGACCTGCCTTGGTAGGGAAACTATTTAGACAGGGATGTGGAGGATAGACAAAGTAGGGAGTAGATTGTGGTGAGGAGATCAATTAGGAAACTACAGCAGTAGTCCAGGTCAGAAGTGATGGGGGGCAAATATTTCTGTATGAGTGGTGAGAAGAGGATGGATAGGAGAGAGATGGTAGATGTGGAAACAACAGATTTAACAACTGATTAGATATGCTCTAGGGGAGAGAGAGTGAGGAATTGAGGATAACACTAAAATTGGGAACCAATATAGTTGAAAGGAGGATAGTCTTCATATCAGAAATGGGGAAATTGGAAAAAGGAGTTGTTGGAAAAACCTGCCATACCTACTTATCCTGTCCTCCTTACTTTTTCCCATCAGAAAGCAAAGTATATGTATAAGAGGTGGCTTTCTCACTGGTCACTGTTTCAAAAAGTAAAACCAGATTTTGAGGGTCGCCTACTCCAGCCATGAGGCAAGACACATGGAGAGTCAGGGAAGAGTGTGGTAATGCTAGGGGTAGGAAGAGAATTTTGGAGAATTTTGCCTGTCCCACCTATGCAGCTCTATAGGTTAAGACAGATTTTAATAGCCTTAAGGATCCCATGATCCTTAAGAGTAAGGCTATACGTATATTTTTGTCCCGGAAAAAAAAAAACAAAAACAACTCACACGATTGGTGGAGTATGTGGGAGTAGAAGGATGGGAACCCCACTGGATGAACGTGTATTCCTTGAAAGACAAACCTTCATTCCCCTGGGTTGTTTCATGGTCTCCCTTTTGGAAACCTCTGCCTATACTACTGAAAAGAGTACTCACATGAAGGTGAAATGAGAGATGAATGAATCATATACAAATTACTGTACTAAGCTATATACGCAATTGTTTTGGCCTCAAGAAGTTGAAAAATGACTAAACAGTGTGGCATAATAGAAGAAATCCTGGACTTACACCAAAAGATGAAAGTTAAAGTCCTATTTCGAAAATTTCCCTTATATATAACTAAAGAGAAGTCGCTTTAACTCTTGGAGAGTCAATTTTCTCTCCTACAAAATGGAAGTAATAAGACATACACAAATTACTTTTAAGAGAGTTGATTATGTAAAAAATGCTTTATAACATCAAAAATATTATATAAATTTGAATTATTATTATTTTAGGCAAGGTTCAATGTTATAAATACAAAATGGTGGTCTAGGCAAAGAGCTTGAAGAAACCTGAGAAGGGAAGGATCACTTTCCGTTGAAGAATAAAGGAAAATTTGGGGGAGGAGTAGGTGAGTGAGTTGGCATCAAAGAAAGGGAACTCTAAGAGGTAGAGAAGGGGGAGGGCAGATCATTTTAGGAATGGCAAATGGCTAAGGATGGAAAGTGGTTCATTGTGATTAGGTCATATAATATATAGATAGAATTTATATAAGATGTGAAGGAAGTATTCAGAAATGTAAAAGTTGAAGTCAAATTTTTGCGTCCCTGGAATTTCAAAATGAGGTATAATTTATATTTTATCTAGTAGGCAATGTGGCAAGTTTTTAAGTAATCCTGAGCAAGTCACTTAATCTCTATCTACCTCAGTTTCCTCATCTATATAAAAAAGGATATTACTAGCACCTACTTCCCTGAGTTGTGAGAATGAAGTAAAATAACATTTGTAAAGCACTTTGCAAATCTTAAAGTGCTATACAAATGCTAGTTATTTTTATTATGGGCAGCAAGGTAGTATAGTAGATAGACCTCTAGGCTAAGGTCTGAGTTCAAATCCAGTCTTGGACATTTCATTATCTAATCCTGTTTGCCTCAGTTTCCTCATCTGTAAAATGAGTTGGAGAAGGAAATGGCAAACCACTCCAATGTCTTTGCCAAGAAAACCCCAATTGGAGTCATGAAGAGTAGGACACCAATGAAACAACTAAACAATTTTTATGATGATGACCTAGGATATGCTTTAGAGGAATGGTTTGGGGACAGACTGGACATACGAAGACTAGTGAGGAGGTTGTTACAATAGTATATGAGGTAAGAAATTTCAATCTGAGTTAGAATAGTTGCAGTGGGAGTGGAAAGGAGGGATCTATATTCAGTGAGAGATTGTAGAGAGAGATATGAAAGATTTGACAACTGATTGGATGTTAGGGTTTGAGGGCGTTAAAGATGGCTCCAAGAGTATGAGCCTGTGTTGAGTTTAGTGCCCTTTCTTTCAACTTCTGACTCACTCATTAATCTTCTCTTCTCTAATCTCTCCACACTCCCAATCCTCCTTCATATAATACTTTCTGGATAAATCTGCTCAGAACATCCCTAAAATCCTAGCTTCATTTCAGAACATCTGGGAAACAGAAAAATGTAGACAAGCTGGAGTGAATCCAGATACAAGAAACTAAATTGGGGGAATCAAGTAACTGAAGAAGTAGGAATGGAATCAACTGTGTTTAGCCTGGTTGAGAGTATAGAAAAGGCATGATAAACATCTAAAAATATTAGAAAGATATGAAAATCTTGATGAGAGAATAAGGTAATTTATGTCTCAACAAGACAGTACAATGAGATCAAAGTAAGGAAGCATGGATTTCATTCATCACCCCACAAGTATTTATCAGGCATCCACTATGTGCATAGAACTATACTCAGTCCTAAGGAATATTTCAAAGAACTTGGGCCAAGTTACAGAAATGTTGTTGACAGTAGACTGCAGATGATCAGCAAATGGAGATGTGGCCTATTTCATTACAGAGAAATTTAATCCTTAACCTAGCCTCACCCTGTGAGATGGCATCAGGAAGTGAGCAATCCTATGGCAGAAGTAAAGGAGCTTAGATGAACAAGGTCCAGCTGAGAAAAAAGAGAATATTGAACCAACATTGATTAATGACCTTATAAGTGTGCTAGGGTATAGGGGATGTACAAAGTTGTGTAAGATATGCAAATTGCTTTTCAGTTGTTTTCAGTTGTGTCCAACTCTTTGCGATTCCATTTTGGGCTTTCTTTAGCAAAGATACTAGAATGGTGTGCCATTTCCTTCTCCAGCTCATTTTACAGATGAGAAAACTGAGGCAAACAGGGTTAAGTGACTTGCCCAAGTCCACACAACTACTATCTGAGATTGGATTTAAACTTAGGTCTTCCTGACTCCAGACTTGGTTCTTTATTCAATGTGCCACCTCCCAATTATTGTGAATAATGAATTTCTTGAAGTGATTGCATTAGTTTACTTCCCACTGCTTATTTTCAGTGGGTTGAAACCAAAGACAAATATATAAATATAACTTTAAATAATGTGAATTTGAATACTTGCACCAATCTGGATTTAACTGTAGTCTTTGTTTATGGTCTAGAAGGAGAAGACACATACAAGGATAGCTATAATACTTCATAAGAGCACAAGTAATGTGCAAAATAACCTCCCCTGTGATGTCTGAGCAGAGGATCAGAAAAGGCTACATGAGAAAGGAAGCATTGAACTTGGACTTTGAAAGATGGCTAGTAATTCAACAGGTGAAGAGTGGGAAGAAGGACATTCCTGGTGCAAGGGCACAGACCATATTCCAGAGGAAAATATAGTACTATAATCCTGATAGAACATGGAGGAGAGATAGGGACACTGTAGTGTACCAGAAAGAATGCTCAACATAAAGTAAGGAAAACCGGAGTTCAGATTTCACTTTTGACATTTAGCAGATGTGTTATCATAGGCAAATCACTTTACATTTCTGAGCCTCAGTTTATTCGCCTATAAATGCAAATGATAATACTTGACATTCCTATCCTACAGAATCATCTTAAGGACCAAATGAGCTAATCTATATAAAGTGCTTTGCAACCCTTAGAGTGCTATATGTCAAATATTATTATAGGTTAAGGGTGTTGAGGAATTGCTCTACCCAGAACCTCCAAGTCACCTCCTCTACAGGGGTAGCTGATCCCAAGATTGAGGGGACAGCTCTAGAACCTGTTCCAACATATAAAATTTACTTGGGGGTTCGGAGTGGGCCATGTCTGTCTTTGTGTATTTTGCTATTCTCATCAGTCTCACAGATATCATGGATAGAAGATTCAGTTTTAGCAGTCAAATTAGTCCAAGTGTTTATAGCACAAAGGGAAGGAGAAAAGGAATAGATTCACTTTGAATTCATTCTCTATTTTCAGTCTCATTAAATCACATCTATGATAAGATGGACACTCTTTGTAGCAAGTACTCACATGGTTGTTGTAAGGGAAATGAGTTGCTGTACTGTTTTATAAACCAAGAAGTGCCATAAATGTTAGTGCCTGGGAATAGGCACTCCAGCTTTCTTTACGAATCCCCCAAAGACAACAACCCAGCGTTCATTGTACTCTGTGCGTTTATTTTCAAAGCCTCCGCTCTCAAGTCCACATTAACGTACTTACCTTTAACAGGCAGCCTCAGGTTATAATTAGTTCAAAGCCAAAGCATTTAATAAGATGATACAGTAAACAAAGATGCAATAAAACATTTCCTCAATAAACCTGGGGCACGCTCTCCCACAAATAGATATGCCATCAGTGGGAAGAGTGGATGCACATAGGGAACATTTTTGGAGGGCTCCAACTTGTGACAAACACATGTGACCAGCATGCATGGATGTGCAACTTATGTTTCTGATGCTGCAGATCCAGTGATCTCTCCTAGTCATGTTTTCCTACTTCTCCTGCCCTAGAAGCTTTGCTGGATGCTTCTTTGATGGACATGTAGTCTCTGTAACCCTCCTCTGCTAGATGCTTCCTTGCTGCCAAACACAACTCCATTGAATTGGACTATGAGGCTTCCCTCTGCTTCCCCATTCTGGCTTCCATTCGTAGCATTGGTCATCTCTTCCTCATTTGCAGAGAAGGTTCTGCTATGTTTTTCAGCTCAAAGCCAGAAGATTTTTAAACAGCTCTTTTAGAGAAGCAGATTTTTGTTCATTTATCTTACACATTAACTTAATTTATTTATAGAAAGATTATTCACTATCTATCATTTCTGGAGTTCAAAGTCATTCAGTTTTTTAACTTTAAACATTCTCCCAAACAGATGAGTGGCCAAGAGAAAAAGCAACTGAGACAGTGAGTAAAGTCACTGTTTCTTCTACCAATCCAGTCAAGGTTCTTAGCCCCTTGTTTGTGGATATGACCAATAACAACATAAAAGGCTTAAAATTCTCCCTTATATACTAATGCTATGTGAAAGCAGGATAAATGTCTGTTTCGTTCTTTACCACACATGAGTTAAGGAGGTAGATATCAAGTATATTCTTCAATTTATGGCTAAGGAGTTGGGGAAATAGGATTTCCCCCCAAAAGGCTTAACATTTCCCCCCACACACACACAAATTAGGTTTTGGACTATTTAGGAGCAGATAATTCCATTTATGGATAGTTAGGGTTCATTGTATCTCCTTGACTTTATTGTAGGGTCATTTTGGTTGTTAATTCTTTTGAAAGAAGAGAGGGAAAAGAATGAAACCAAAGCCTTCATTTTGCCCCCTGCTGATGAGCAGCTTTGTTCATGGAAAGAATTTGTGGAAGAAGAGGTTGGCATCATGTGATCCACTGGGTTTGGGGAGATTATTTGTGGATTTTAATTATCCATTTTGACCTTGAACCTCACTCACTACCACTAATAAACAAATGATGGCTATTTTATCTTTAGATTTTTCTGTGAATGCCTTATCGGTTTCTCTGCTATGTGGCACTTCTCTAAAGCCTTTATCTAGAGATGGTTTTGAAGAGTAATTTATTATCTCAGATATTTAATGTCACAAGTCTGATTACCCTCCTTCCTTTACGTATCGCCTGCTCTTTCTCCTCTCACTTTCCACTCCTTAGAGTTTTACAAAATGGTTTTATTTCTTTTAAAGAAAAAAAAATCATCTTTTGTCTTACATTTTCAACATCAGCTACTGCTTTTCTGCTACTTGAGTCTTTTTGCCTTCAAGTATGAACTGTTGGAAAGTTTTTTCCCCTGGGCTCTCTCCCCCTCTGCATTCTTTCCCAAGCAGGAATATTCTTCGCCGGGCAGATTCTTAAGCAAGCTGCCCCACATTTGCCATTTCTTTGGGCCTTTTTTCACACGGATTGTAAGCTTCCCTGTCCCTTAGGATATTTCTGCTGGCTGCCACCTGCATAGGCTTTGAACCTTGATCACCACCGCCGCCTTCACTGCCTCCAACTTCCCTGCTGTATTCAATGTACACAGTTCACATTGTTCATGGGCCACTAAGTCCCTTATTCTCCCTCATTGCATTTGGCTTCTGTGATGGGGATCTGCATTTTTATCTTGTGAAAGGAAAAATTCAAATTTTCCCTGAAATTTTGCCTTTCAATATGGCTCTATGTCAAGATGTAAAACAGTCTTGCTTCACAGCCTGTCAATATTTATCCCAGAAACAGCTGTGTTTGGTTCACAGTGCAGCCTTCCCTTCTGTTAAGTCACTTGCTACAGAGGGCTGTGTACTGCTTGACTCCTTTGGGTACCTGAAAGGACACCACTGGACCAGGGGCCCAGATTCTCTTTCCCCTTTGTGAGTGCCAAGGGAGAAGGTGGGGAAGCCTGTAGAGAGGAGCCTGCCAAATGGAGGCTGCTTTCATAATGAGATGAAGGTTCTATAACACTCGGGGCTGGCATGCCGAAAAATGTAAAACTAGTATTTACCGCTGGGCTGAGGGCTGCCTACATAGTAGCTTCGCCTGCCAGACTGCTGATTCCAAGAGCCTGGTTAACCCTTCCTGGCTACTGTGTGACTGTAGACAATGAAGGCCATTGTTGCTTGCTGAGCGTTCCTGGTGGTCTCCCTTTCTGCTGGATCTGTGGGCATCCTGCTCTGCAGAGTATGTTTTTGATATGCTCGAGTCAGCTGAAGATTGGCTTAATTTGCCCCTTTATAAATACAGGAGAGGAGGAGAGGAGGGGGCTTAGGCCAACACAAAAAACAAACAGGGAACACATTTGCTCTGGGGATTGTGTTTCATCTTAAAAAAACAGGGCACCTCTCATGGCTGGGATTTTGTTTTCCCTCACAATGTGAAATCTATTGTGGTCAAGTAGAAATGAATTTGGAAGAGGTGTGTGTGTGTGTGTGTGTGTGTGTGTGTGTGTGTGTGTGTGTGTGTGTGTGTGTTGGGGGGAAGGGAGCTTGGAAACAGAGCCTCAGTGTTCATTTGCAAATAAGTGCTCTGGGCTTGTGGGTTATTTTTCCACATGAAGTCATAGGTCTATCTGTGGCATCACATTAAGTTTCAGTGGCAATAATTATGATGTCATATTACATACCTAAGTAAACATAGTATTTCCTGAACCAAAAGTGGTCAAGGGGAGGGCTCCAATTTGTACAGCTCTGACCTTACAGAGAACCAAATAAGACTTCAAACACATGAGACATATGGACACTTAAAGGCTCTCACTCACTTGAATGTAGAGGCAAATGGGACAGTAGGAAGGGCCCAAGAAGTATGGGAAGAATTATAGAGAAACCCCTTTTCCTTTCTTATTTCATTTTTGCCTTGTGGTTGTTGTTATTGGTTTTTTCCCTCATCCATTCTCTTCTTTTTTTTGTTTCAATGATTTGTCTTCCATTTCCAGGATTGGCCAGGTTGGACCTGAAATGGGTTGTATTGGCATAAAAATGTCAATCTTCTGCAACATGACTTTTCCTTCCCTCTTCTCCCTTATGTCTTCCAGGACATAATTCTCTGTCTTCTAATAATCTTCTTCTACTGAGTCCTCAATTGCAGGCACATTTAGGTTTTAAACATAGAAACTTGATATTGGTTCCAACTAAAATTTCATGGGTTAACACAGAAGGCTCTCACAAATAAGCATTATACAATTTTTTATGAAGGTGGGCTGGGAGCTTAGGAGTCTCAGATGATACCTGGTAACTCACTTTTGAGGTCTCCCAGTTTCTTTTCCTGAAGTAACTAAACTGAACTTTGGTTAATCAAGGAAAACACGGTGTGTATAACATATAATAATCAGTCTCAAAGATAATCAAGAAAACGTACAAGAGTTTCAGTTGTGCACACTGTAAGATTAAAAATTAATATCCAATACTCCAAGTGTTATACTTTATAAGATTTATTGATAATCACTTGAAGTAGAGGAAAGTGATAGCCTGAGTAAAGAGGAGTTTACCCAGACTGCCGTAGCAAGAGAAGAGAGAGAGAGGGCAGAGTTACAGAAACTTTTATCTAGAAAACATAAGGATGTAACGTGGGGACGAAAAAGGAAAGGGATTCTGGGAGATGAAGTCCGAGGGTACAAAATTCTAGTTATACAACACTAAGCAAAGAACTTCACATTCAGGGAATCCCATTTTTCATGATAAAACCATAGCAAGCACAATTTAATTGAGATCTTAGTCTTAATCCAAAGTAGCTGTTCCCACAAGTTCAAGTCATGACAAACAGCATGTGTGGTTTCATTCTCAGTATGGTCCTGTCATAATAAAAACCTAAAGTGATATCTTTAGATATACTATATGATCAGCTTGTGGCAATTAGACAAGGGTGTAGAGTTTTAGTCAACCTACTCAAATCCAGGTAGGATCTAAAACAATGCTCCCCAAATATTTTTGATCATATATACCAATTATATATACACTTCCAATGTGCATTGTATATGGATATATGTATATATACACATACATAGACATATATATGGGGGCAGAGAATTTGGGGAGGGGGCAGGGATTTTCCAAGTGATTCTTGTGTATCTAAGTTGGGGTTATTATAACTGCTCTCAGGGGTCAATGCCTAGCCCCAAATGGGGAAAGTTGAGAGCAAAAATGATGAAAAAGATGGGAGCATGAAAGTATTGGACTATAATGGGTGAAGAGTAGAGATATGGTTGTGTTGGAGAAAAGTCTCAGGACTGGGTGTTTTTGGGAAATAGGGGATAGGACCCATCTTCCCACTCTCAAATAGTTGATTGCACATCTCTTGAAGTTAAGCTGTGTTAAGCATAGGAGTCATGTCTTTTACCCCACTTTAGAGACCACTGGTTTAGAGGGTCTGTAGCAGTATTCTCAGAGCCTAGTGGTCCAAAGGTTTTAGATATGGACATCATAGACTTATTAAGAGGTGGCAGTGATAGAAAGTATAGACATAAAGAGACTGTTGCTATGGCTTGGATATTAAGATAGATTCTGAAGAGGTAAGGGGTAAATTTCTTCACTTATGGTTGTGAGACATACCAAAACGCTACCTTTCGAATAGGATTTCTAATTATGTTGAAGGTGGTCTGTACACAGCATGAACCCCCATAGTTAACCATGAAGAGCAGTCTGACATCTTTCTCCAAAGCCTAGGAAAATTCATCGCCTGGAAAAGTTTGGAACCGTGATGTTAAGACTGCGTGAAGTCCTACCCTTTGGAGCTTTTAGCAAGAGTCAGCAGATCTTAAAAGGCAGAATATTAATGTTATTATGAGTACCTGAGAATGCTCTGGATTGTAGGGAAAGCTAAGTCATCAAGAACAAGAAAATTGGATTAAAATATGTCAAGAAGTCAGACTTACTGAAGACAGACTAATCAAAGCCATCAAAACTTGATGCATAATGATTTGCGACAAAGTGGTCAGGCAAATATTGTTCTAATATCATTGTAACCACAAGGGCTGTTAAGATGTGTTTCTCAAAGACGGTTAAGTTAGCAAAGAGTGCTCGTCATTAATCTTTTATAATGGCTTTTGGGAGCCACAGTTCATTTAAACATTTTACATTTTTATTACTTATGTATGCCGGGCAGCAATTAAACCTGTCGTGGTCACATAATGAAGACTAATGAAAGCGGGAGAGAGGCAGGTTTTCATTTTATGTCAACCTGAATATTCATCTTCTTCCAGCACAGCGGGTGTAAAGGGAGAGATTTTTTTCCCTTTCTTGAAAGCCAACTTTATAGAAGCATCAACAGACATCAAACTAAATGCTCTTATCAAGGCAGGGGAAGAAGTATGAAGATGAATGGCCCCTCCTTCAGAAAAGAAGAATGTCACATGGAGATCACACTAGGCTCCTCAAAGCTTCCATCTTCTTGAGATGAGTGAAGTTGGGAGTAGCGTGATAACAACATCTTGATGGTATGTGTACTTGGCCACTGTAAAAGCAAGCCTTGGAAGAGAGACAGGAATTAGTCATCCCACAATTAGTCATTCGGCAGTGTAGTTTGATACTTGAGAGATCTGATCTTTATTTCAGAAACACTTCGGCCATCAGCCCAATTCTTGACTGTTCTGATTTTTCAAAATGTTATAATTAGGGATGGTTTTCGGAAGAAAAATATCAGTGTGCAGTTTGGGGGCCCCATCAGTAAATGGCTCAACTAGATCACTGGCTGATTTTTTTTTTTTTTGGTATGTGCTCAGTGTCAGCTTTACCCCATAAAACTCCACGATCTTTTTGGTTTTCTTTTATCTTCCTTTAGATCATTCCATTTCTGTCTTTAGGATGTTGCTTATGCTCAAGCTGGTTGGCTCCCACCTTCCCTTTCCTCCTAATACCTAATAGGGTCCCATGAAGATCCTTTCTCTATTCAGCTGAAAAACATTAGAAAGAATTATTCCTACCCTGCTTGGAAGACACTGTGAATACAAAAATAAAAACACAAATAATTCCTGCCTTCAAGGAGCTTACATTCTACTTCTACCTATCTGACATAAGTAGCTAAGCCAATACTGCATGCATATGTGTATATTTATATTTGTGTCCATGCATTCATACATGTGAATATATGTGTCTATATGTATGTACATGTGGATAAGATTTCATCAGGCTAGAGAGTACATTTTGTAAAGAGCTTTTACCCCTGAAGACTGAAAAATTCTTGCAGAGTTTTGCCTAACTTTTTGCTAGGCAGCCCAGTGGATTGAGTACTGAGCTTGGAATCAGGAAAACACATCTTTATGAGTTCAAATCAGGCCTTAGACACTTACTAGCTGTATGATCCTGGGCAAGTCACTTAACTCTGTTGGCACCATTTCCTCATCTGTAAAATCAGCTAGAGAAGCAAATGGCAAAAACATTCCAGAATCTTTGTCATGAAAATCCCCAGTGGGATCATGAAGGGTCAGATACACCTGAAAAATGACTGAACAACAAGTTTGTTTAAGAAAGTTGATGAAGGCACTGAGAGGTTAAATGATTTGCTACAGATGGCAGAAGCAAGACTTGAACCTATGGCTTCTATCCCATATTCCTGTCTGCCTCTCAAATGCAAATATACCGGGTTTGCCAACAGTCTTACTTGTATTTATGGAGTGGGAAACCCAACAGCTGGAGTGGGTGTGAGGGTGAGGGCTGGGGAGAATGGTTGTGAAAGGCTTCTTAGAAGAAGTGATGGCTTGAGCTGAGCCTTGAAGGCAGCTAGGAATTCTAACAGATGGAGGTGAGGAGCATGTGTATTTCAAATATGCAAAAGTACAGCCAATGGGTGCTGGAGATTAAAAATAACTAGAGCCAATTTTTAATTATCTGGAAGATATTACCAGAGGAGAATGGTTGAGTTGCAAGGATCATTTTTTTAAATGAAGTGGATAAATCTAGGTTTCTCTGTTAGCACAAAGCATTATGGAAGAGGAGAAAAGTATATGGAAGAAAAAATGTGGAGGGGAAGAGGCAAGAAAACCTTACTGGGACAGGCAGGAAAAAGAAAATGACTCCAGTACCATCTGGCCTTTGGCTAAACTGGCCCAAGGGCTAGAGTTTATATCTCTGCAAAGGACTTTGCAACCCTAAGAAGAAAGGAACAATGTAGATGTGAATAAACTGTGGAACATACCCAATCTACCTTCAGAGAATTTCTGTCAGCAATGGGCTTTTCAGGAGTAGAAACCAAAGAAAGGACTGCCCCTAAAATAGGGAAGGAAGTCTGTGGGGACAAACCTTTCAGGCAAAGGTAAACCAAGAAGTCTTGCAAGGGGGGTTTCTTTCTTTTTAATTAAAATATTTTTTTTACTAATAGAATTTATTTATAAGAATCTTAGTCCCTCCCTCCCCTGCCTGCATCACAGAAGGCATCATCTGGGAAATAGATATGTATATAGAAATTATGTCTTTCATTTTTCCACTTTTTAGTTCCTTCTCTGGTGGTGGTTATTTCTTGGTGCATAATGTTCTTTTGGTTCTACTTATTTTGCTGTTCGTTATCCCATGTAGTTCCTTCTAAGTTTTTAAAAAATTAGCCTACTCATAGTTTTTTGTGGCACAGTAGTATTCCATCACAACCATATACCATACTTTGTTTAGCCATTCCCCAACTGATGAACATCCCCTCAATTTCCAGTTCTTTGTCACCACAAAGAGAGCTGCTATAAATATCTTGGAGCATAAAGGTTCTTTTCCTGATCTCCTTGAAAAATAGACCCACCAATGGTATTGCTGGGTCTAGAACTCTCTAGGTGTAATTTCAAATTGCTCTCCAGAATGTTTGGATTGGTTTACAGCTTCCCCCAACAGTGTATTAGTGTCTCCATTTTTCCACATCCCCCCCAAGCATTTGTCATTTTGCCCTTTTGTCAAATTAGACAATCTGATGGATATTTCAGAATTGTTTTGGTTTGCATTTCTCTAATCAGTGGTGATTGAGAGAATTTTTTCATATACCTATATATAGCTTTGATTTCTTTATCTGAAAATGATCTGTTTATATCTTTTGCCCATTTATCAATTGTGGGATGGCAGCAAAGACGTTTTCTAAGGAGGCTGTGTGACTTTATAGAACCTCCAATTTTTAAAAGAAAAATAATACAGGGGGAAGAGCCTTCTGAGGAACTCTAAGCAAATTTCATGGCTGTTTCCAACCCAGTCCAACTTTGTCATGAAGTGGTGAAGCTCTTTACTTCACAGGAAATCCCTTTTGAATCACGCAGTGAGAACAAATGTATAAATACTGTCTTAATGATAAATAGGACATGCAGACAGGCAATCAGTCGTACTCTCCCTGAGCCTGGCTTTCTGTTCATACCTCCACAGGGGCTCTCCATGAAAAGGGAAGATTTGTACTCAGAGAATGTAAGAGTCCCTTATGTTTAGGACTAATCTGATTACATTAGCTTGTTTAAGGGCTCCATTTATGAAGTCATTTAAATTTTTTTTTTCTTAGAAGGGTACTGTGTTATGGCCTCTAATTCATTTTTGAAAGGGGTTTCAACTTACTAGGCAACACTGGAAGTGAAAAAGTCAATAATTGGCGTCCCCGTCCCCCTCCCCCCCTCCCCAGTCTCTAAATTTAGCCAGGGAGAAAAGTCCCCTATGGTGTTCAGTGAGCATAAATAAAACAATATTTATCAGTTTATCAGCCTAAGAGCAACTTAACCCATAAAGGGGTCGGATTGTAAAACTGAAATAGATTTGATTAAACTGTGGGCCCACTTGCTTTCACTTTAAAACAATATTAAAGCAAATGAAATATTGTGTTTTACTTGGAGAAATGGTAGCTTTTCCTGTGTGGTAACTTTCTTATTTTGAGTTAGAGCTTTAATCACACAGACTATTCATATAGTATTCAGTAATATTATAAAAAGTATTTAAAGTCTGTTGGATAAAATAAGAGTTATTATTTTATTTTTAATAAATTAAGTTTATTGTGAATATTTAATTATTTTTATACATAATATATGTAACATAATAATGTAATATATGATTTCTTATAAACATGTGATACATTCTAATAAATATGCTTGTATAAGAGAAACAATTTCTCACACGAACTCTGTTCAAAAATCTATCTCATTCTTTGAATTATTTTTACTATTAATTAAATTTATTCATTTTAAAATATTTTTATTTTTAAATGGTGAAAATTCACTTGGAGGATTATGTTCATTCTATATCTCTGTGATCTGTTATTTCATCAGTCCCCACAATGCTTGGCAACTCATCACCTGAGAAAATTGTTATTGCCCATTCACACTTGAATGTAGGTCCTCCTAACTCCAAGGCAGGATGATATGTCGGAAAAAAACACTGACTTCGGAGCCAAGATTCAAATCCTGCCTCTGTGTGATAGTATCTGTGAAACAGTGGATAAGCCATTTATGTCTCTAGGTCTATTTCTTCATGGCCAAGGCCAGAGTGAATAAATGTGGACTTTGTGGGAGAGCTTCCCTTCCCCAAGGTGATAAGGCATTGTAATCCAGAAACTGCCAAAGTTTGCTTCTGTGAATCAGTTGGTGAAGCAATATGGGAAATTGTGACTAAGAGACCTCGAAACTCTTTAGGACCTAATTCAAGGCTCAGAGAAATCAGATTGTCTGATTGTTTGAAACAACTTCAAGAGGCAGAGACTTTGCCATCTCTAATGAGTTCCCAAACCTTTCTTTGAACTTTAGTTTAGCCTCTTGTTTAAAAAAGAAAAGAAACGAAAAAGGGGTGCTGAATAGCACCAAAGGAGCTCTATGTGCTACATGGAATTCTTTGTAAATGGAACACATGATGGAGACCAGGAATTTTGAGACATGGCATAAGGAATAAGGCTCTGAAGTAGGAGTCAGGAAAACTTGGAGTTAAATCTCACTGCAGAAACTTACTAGGAAATCCTTGGCATGTTTCTCTCTGCTTTGCTTTCTTCAACTGCAAAATGCGGAACTGGATTAGATGGCTTCTAACGCCTTTTCTAGGTCTAAGTCTATGACCCCATGAAGCTAGAAAAGATGAGGACTCCAATATATGTGTGTGTATGGAGACGGGAGGGAGGGAGAGAGAGAGAGAGAGAGAGAGAGAGAGAGAGAGAGAGAGAGAGAGAGAGAGAGAGCTGTC